>NW_024070203.1:52584105-53164909 GCF_014754425.2 Oryx dammah | reverse complement strand
AAGAGTTAACACTCCCCAAAATATGTCTTTTTCATTATAGGGGACTGGGATGCAAAAGTAGGAAGTTAAGAAACACCTAGAGTAACAGGCAATTTTGGCTCTGAAGTACAGAATGAAGCAGGGCATTCATAAGAGAAACCCAAGTAAGATGGTTGGTGTTACAAGAGAGCATCAGAGGGCAGAACACTGAAACCATACTCACAGAAAACTAGTACATCTAATCACACTAGGACCACAGCCTAGTCTAACTCAATGAAACTAAGCCATGCCTGAGGGGCAATCCAAGACGTGCTGGTCATGGTGGAGAGGTCTGACAGAATGTGGTCCACTGGAGAAGGGAATGGCAAACCACTCAGTATTCTTGCCTTGAGAACCCCATGAACAGTATGAAAAGGCAAAATGATAAGATACTGAAAGAGGAACTCCCCAGGTCAGTAGGTGCCCAATATGCTACTGGAGATCAGTGGAGAAATAACTCCAGAAAGAATGAAGGGATGGAGCCAAAGCAAAAACAATACCCAGCAGTGGATGTGACTGGTGATAGAAGCAAGATTCGATGCTGTAAAGAGCAATATTGCATAGGAATCTGGAATGTCAGGTCCATGAGTCGAGGCAAATTGGAAGTGGTCAAACAAGAGATGGCAAGGGTGAACATTGACATTCTAGGAATCAGCAAACTAAAATGGACTGGAATGGGTGAATTTAACTCAGATGACCATCATATCTACTACTGTGGGCAGGAATCCCTCAGAAGAAATGGAGTAGCCATTATGGTCAACAAGAGAGTCAGAAATACAGTACTTAGATGCAATCTCAAAAATGACAGAATGATCTCTGTTCATTTCCAAGGCAAACCATTCAATATCACGGTTATCCAAGTCTATGCCCCAACCAGTAATGCTGAAGAAACTGAAGTTGAATGGTTTTATGAAGACCTACAAGACCTTTTAGAACTAACACCCCAAAATGATGTCCTTTTCATATAGGGGACTGGAATGCAAAAGTAGGAAGTCAAGAAACACCTGGAATAACAGGCAAATTTGGCCTTGGAATATGGAATGAAGCAGAGCAAAGACTAATAGAGTTTTGCCAAGAAAATGCACTGGTCATAGCAAACACCCTCTTCCAACAACACAAGAGAAGACTCTACACATGAACATCACCAGATGGTCAACACTGAAATCAGATTGATTATATTCTTTGCAGCCAAAGATGGAGAAGCTCTATACAGTCAACAAAAACAAGACCAGGAGCTGACTGTGGCTCAGATCATGAACTCCTTATTACCAAATTCAGACTCATATTGAAGAAAGTAGGGAAACCACTCAACCATTCAGGTATGACCTAAATCAAATCCCTTATGATGATACAGTGGAAGTGAGAAATAGATTTAAGGGCCTAGATCTGATAGATTGAGTGCCTGATGAACTATGAAATGAGGTTCGTGACATTGTACAGGAGACAAGGATCAAGACTATCCCCATGGAAAAGAAATGCAAAAAAGCAAATGGCTGTCTGGGGAGGTCTTCCAAATAGCTGTGAAAAGAAGAGAGGTGAAAAGCAAAGGAGAAAAGGAAAGATATAAGCATCTGAATGCAGAGTTCCAGAGAATAGCAAGAAGAGTTAAGAAAGCCTTCTTCAGTGATCCATGCAAAGAAATAGAGGAAAACAACAGAATGGGAAAGACTAGAGATCTCTTCAAGAAAATTAGAGATACCAAGGGAACATTTCATGCAAAGATGGGCTTGATAAAGGACAGAAATGGGCTGGACCTAACAGAAGCAGAAGATATTAAGAAGAAGTGGCAAGAATACACAGAAGAACTGTACAAAAAAGATCTTCATGACCCAGATAATCACGATGGTATGATCACTAATCTAGAGCCAGACATCTTGGAATGTGAAGTCAAGTGGGCCTGAGAAAGCATCACTATGAACAAAGCTAGTGGAGGTGATGGAATCCCAGTTGAGCTATTTCAAATTTTGAAAGATGATGCTGTGAAAGTGCTGCACTCAATATGCCAGCAAATTTGGAAAACTCAGCAGTGGCCACAGGACTGGAAAAGGTCAGTTTTCACTCCAATCCCAAAGAAAGGCAATGCCAAAGAATGTTCAAACTACCACACAATTGCACTCATCTCACATGCTAGTAAAGTAATGCTCAAAATTCTCCAAGCCAGGCTTCAGCAATACGTGAACCGTGAACTTCCTGATGTTCAAGCTGGTTTTAGAAAAGGCAGAGGAACCACAGATCCAATTGCCAACATTCGCTGGATCATGGAAAAAGCAAGAGAGTTCCAGAAAAATATCTATTTTTGCTTGTGACTATGCCAAAGCATTTGACTGTGTGGATCACAATAAACTGTGGAAAATTCTTCAAGAGATGGGAATATCAGACAACCTGACCTGCCTCTTGAGAAATCTTTCTGCAGGTCAGGAAGCAACAGTTAGAACTGGACATAGAACAACAGACTGGTTCGAAATAGGAAAAGGAGTACATCAAGGCTGTATATTGTCACCCAGCTTATTTAACTTATACAGAGAGTACATCATGATAAACGCTGGACTGGAAGAAACACAAGCTGGAATCAAGATTGCCGGGAGAAACATCAATAACCTCAGATATGCAGATAACACCACCCTAATGGCAGAAAGTGAAGAGGAACTAAAAAGCCACTTGATGAAGTGAAAGGGGAGAGTGAAAAAGTTGGCTTAAAGTTCAACATTCACACAACGAAGATCATGGCATCCGGTTCCATCACTTCATGGCAAACAGTGGAAACAGTGCCAGACTTTATTTTTTTTGGGCTCCAAAATCACTGCAGGTTGTGACAGCGGCCATGAAATTAAGAGACTTACTCCTCGGAAGCAAAGGTATGACCAACCCAGATAGCATAATCAAAAGCAGAGACATTAGTTTGCCAACTAAGGTCCGTCTAGTCAAGGCTATGGTTTTTCCAGTAGTCATGTATGGATGTGAGAGTTGGACTGTGAAGAAGGCTGAGTGCTGAAGAATTGATGCTTTTGAACTGTGGTGTTGGAGAAGACTCTTGAGAGTCCCTTGGGCTTCAAGAGTTCCAACCAGTCCATTCTGAAGGAGATCAACCCTGGGATTTCTTTGGAAGGAATGATGCTAAAGCTGAAACTCCAGTACTTTGGCCACCTCATGTGAAGAGTTGACTCATTGGCAAAGACTCTGGTGCTGGGAGGGATTGTAGGCAGGAGGAGAAAGGGACGACAAAGGATGAGATGGCTGGATGGCATCGCTGACTTGATGGACGTGAATCTGAGTGAACTCCAGGCGTTGGTGATGGACAGGGAGGCCTGCCGTGCTGTGATTCATGGGGTTGCCTAATCAGACATGACTGAGTGACTGAACTGAACTGAAGTGAAACTATGGTGGAAGTAATGAAGATAATTATGACCTCCTTCAAAAAATCCCATGCATGTACCGCTACACCTACTGCCTTCAACCCTTTAGCAGGCCACCAACAGCCCACGCCTCCACTGGAGACTCCTGGACACTCCTGCAGAAGTCTGGGTCAGTCTCTCATGGGGTCACTGCTCCTTTCTCCTGGGTCCTGGTGCACACAAGGTTGTGTTTGTGCCCTCCGAGAGTCTATTTCCCAGTCCTGTGTAAGTTCTGGCAGCTCTATGGTGGGGTTAATGGTGACCTCCTCCAAGAGGGCTTATGGCATACCCACGTTTGCTGCACCCAAAGCCCCTGCCCCTGTGGCAGTCCACTGCTGACCCATACCTAAACAGGAGATGCTCAAGCACAGTTCTGTCTAAGTCTCTGTGTGGTCTCTGGGTCCTGGTGCACACAAGACTTGTTTGAGCCCTCTTAGTGCTCTGGCAGGAATGGGGTTTGATACTAAATGGGAATTCACCCCTCCTACCTTCTTCCTCAGGTTTCTCTGACCTTGGATGCGGGGTATCTCCTCACAGCTGCTGGAGTGCCACGCAGCCACAGCTCCAGCACCGCACTTTTAATCAAAAATCATCCTTGACTGATTAAATAGCTTCTTAGCTAATTATATCAACCATTAAAATTGCATGTAATATCTTCCATGAAAGTGTCCTGACTAATGCATTTCCCATCCCTCACTATACTCACAGATGAACTGCCTTTTTTCTCTCTTCTTGTCAAAAACATTTCCTCAGCATATATCATATACATTCTTCCCCAGTTCTTGTCAAGTTCATTGTAACTTTGTCTTCTTATCCTTCTAACATTCAGGTCTCATTTTGAATGCCCTTTCTCAGAGATAGTTTATCTGATCATTATAGATAAGGAAGTGGCCCACAACCAATTATTTTTTTCTATTACAAAAACATTTTTGGTTTTCACTTCATGGCACTTTTTGTAATTTTTAAAATTTATTTCTGATTCCTTTAATCATATCACCTCATATTGTAATATTGAGGAAGGCAGAGGCAAGTGTGTTTTAATTATCTCTGATACCTGTCTCCAAGCCAGGTATAACATATAGTAGGCCCTTGGAAATACTTCTTAAATGAATAGATGCAGAGATCGGTGCTTCAAACTAATACATGTAGAGGCAACACCCATTTAAATATTTTAGCCCCTTAGTAAGAGAAGGCAATGGCAACCCACTCCAGTACTCTTGCCTGGAGAATCCCATGGACAGAGGAGCCTGATAGGCTGCAGTCCCTGGGGTCCCTAACAGTTGGACACAGCTGAGTGAATTCACTTTCACTTTTCACTTTCATGCATTGGAGAAGGAAATGGCAACCCACTCCAGTGTTCTCGCCTGGAGAATCCCAGGGATGGGGGAGCCTGGTGGGCTGCCATCTATGGGTTAGCACAGAGTTAGACACGAATGAAGCGACTAGCAGCAGCAGCCCCTTAGAAAGCCAGATATTAGAGTGATAAGGACTGAGTCTGATGCTTAAAACATTAATTATTATTTATTATTTTTTCTACATTATGATCTCCATGCAAAAGTAGATTTTTTTGTCAAATAATAAGGTCCTATGATGTTGCTATTATGTATCCTGATTTTCTGTGAACATTTTAATATGTATATATATTATTTCCACTAACAAAGAAGTTTCAGTCACTATGCTTATTTCACTTTTCATGTGATTGCTTGCTAAACAAATAATTACAATTTACTTCAGTAACATTGTTAAAAAATTCCCCTTTATTAATTTATATCTCTTTTATGAAACAGTATGACATCTTTCTATTACCCTTTATTTCAGAAATAAAGTTGCTACAGTGTAAAATGTGAAAACAAATCTAATATCAGGAATTTTAAAAATGCTGTGTATGGGAAAATTAGTTAAGTAATACTAGGAAAAATAGCAAAGTGTAATGGAAAAGAAGAAATAATATTTACCTGATTGTGGCTCAGATCATGAACTCATTATTGTCAAATTCAAACTTAAAGAAAGTAGGGAAAACCACTAGACAATTCAGGTAGGCCTAAATCAAATCCCTTATGATTGTACAATATAAGTGACAAATAGATACAAGGGATTAGATATGATAGACTGAGTGTCTGAAGAACTACGACAGAGGTTCATAACATTGTACAGGAGGCAGGGATCAACCATCCCCAAGAAAAAGAAATGCAAAAAGGCAAAACGGTTGTCTGAAGAGGCCTTACAAATAGCTATGAAAAGAACAGATGTGAAAGGCAAAGGAGAAAAAGAAAAATACACCCATCTGAAGGCAGAGTTCCAAAGAAGGGTAAGGAGAGATAAGAAAGCCTTCCTCAGTGATCAATGGAAAGAAATAGAGGAAAACAGTAGAATGGGAAAGACTAGAGATCTCTTCAAGAAAATTAGAAATACCAAGGGAACTTTTCATGAAAAGATGGGCAAAATAAAGAACAGGAATAGTATGGACCTACCAGAAGTAGAAAATATTAAGAAGAGGAGGCAAGAATACACAGAAATACTATACAAAAATGATCTTCATGACCCAGATAACAATAGTGTGATAACTCAACTAGAGCCAGACTTTTTGGAATGCAAAATCAAGTGGGCCTTAGGAAGCATCACTATGGGCAAAGCTAGTGGAGGTTATGGAATTCCAGTTGAGCTATTTCCAATCCTAAAAGATGATGCTGTGAAAATGCTGCACTCAATATGCCAGCAAATTTGGAAAACTCAGTAGTGGCCACAGAACTGGAAAAGGTCAGAGTTCATTCCAGTCCCAAAGAAAGGAAATGCCAAAGAATGTTCAAACTATAGCACAGTTGCATTGATCTCACATGCTAGTAAAATAATGCTCAAAATTCTCTAAGCCAGGCTTCAACAGTATGTGAACCATGAACTTCCAGACGTTCAAGCTGGTTTTAGAAAAGGCAGAGGAACCAGATATCAAATTGCCAACATCTGCTATATCATCGAAAAATCAAGAAAGTTCCAGAAAAACATCTATTTCAGTATTATTGACTATGCCAAAGATTTTGACTGTGTGAATCACCACAAATTGTGGAAAATTCTTCAAGAGATGGGAATACCAGACCACTTGACCTGCCTCCTGAGAAAACTGTATGCAGGTCAAGAAGCAAACCTTAGAACTGGACATGGAACAACAGACTGGTTCCAAATCAGGAAAGGAATACCTTAAGGCTGTATATTGTCACCCTGCTTGTTTAACTTATATGCAGTCCCTCAGTTGTGTCCCACTCTTTGTGATTCCATGAACCACAGCATGCCAGGCCTCCCTGTCCATCACCATCTCCTGGAGTTTACCAAGACTCATGTCCATTGAGTCAGTGATGCCATCCAGCCATCTCATCCTCTGTCGTCCCCTTCTCCTCCTGTCCCCAACCCCTCCCACCATCAGAGTCTTTTCCAGTGAGTCAACTCTTCGCATGATGTGGCCAAAGTACTGGAGTTTCAGCTTTAGCATCATTCCTTCCAAAAAAATCCCAGGGTTGATCTCCTTCAGAATGGACTGGTTGGATCTCTTTGCAGCCCAAGGGACTCTCAAGAGTCTTCTCCAACACCACAGTTCAAAAGCATCAATTCTTCAGTGCTCAGCCTTCTTCACAGTCCAACTCTCACATCCATACATGACCACAGGAAAAACCATAGCCTTGACTAGACGGACCTTAGTCGGCAAAGTAATGTCTCTGCTTTTGAATATACTATCTAGGTTGGTCATAACTTTTCTTCCAAGGAGTAAGCGTGTTTTAATTTCATGGCTGCAATCTCCATCTGCAGTGATTTCGGAGCCAAAAAAAAAAAAAGTCTGACACTGTTTCCACTGTTTCCCCATCTATTTCCCATGAAGTGATGGGACCGGATGCAATGATCTTCGTTTTCTGAATGTTGAACTTTAAGCCAACTTTATCACTCTCCTCTTTCACTTTCATCAAGAGGCTTTTTAGTTCCTCTTCACTTTCTGCCATTAGGGTGGTGTTATCTGCATATCTGAGGTTATTGATATTTCTCCCAGCAATCTTGATTCCAGCTTGTGTTTCTTCCAGTCCAGCGTTTCTCATGATGTACTCTGCATCTAAGTTAAATAAGCAGGGTGACTCTAGATTAGTGATCACACCATCGTGATTATCTGGGTCGTGAAGATCTTTTTTGTACAGTTCTTCTGTGTATTCTTGCCACTTCTTCTTAATATCTTCTGCTTCTGTTAGGTCCAGCCCAATTCTGTCCTTTATCGAGCCCATCTTTGCATGAAATGTTCCCTTGGTATCTCTAATTTTCTTGAAGAGATCTCTAGTCTTTCCCATTCTGTTGTTTTCCTCTATTTCTTTGCATGGATCACTGAAGAAGGCTTTCTTAACTCTTCTTGCTATTCTCTGGAACTCTGCATTCAGATGCTTATATCTTTCCTTTTCTCCTTTGCTTTTCACCTCTCTTCTTTTCACAGCTATTTGGAAGACCTCCCCAGACAGCCATTTGCTTTTTTGCATTTCTTTTCCATGGGGATAGTCTTGATCCTTGTCTCCTGTACAATGTCACGAACCTCATTTCATAGTTCATCAGGCACTCAATCTATCAGATCTAGGCCCTTAAATCTATTTCTCACTTCCACTGTATCATCATAAGGGATTTGATTTAGGTCATACCTGAATGGTTGAGTGGTTTTCCCTACTTTCTTCAATATGAGTCTGAATTTGGTAATAAGGAGTTCATGATCTGAGCCACAGTCAGCTCCTGGTCTTGTTTTTGTTGACTGTATAGAGCTTCTCCATCTTTGGCTGCAAAGAATATAATCAATCTGATTTCGGTGTTGACCATCTGGTGATGTCCATGTGTAGAGTCTTCTCTTGTGTTGTTGGAAGAGGGTGTTTGCTATGACCAGTGCATTTTCTTGGCAAAACTCTATTAGTCTTTGCTCTGCTTCATTCCATATTCCAAGGCCAAATTTGCCTGTTATTCCAGGTGTTTCTTGACTTCCTACTTTTGCATTCCAGTCCCCTATATGAAAAGGACATCATTTTGGGGTGTTAGTTCTAAAAGGTCTTGTAGGTCTTCATAAAACCGTTCAACTTAGCTTCTTCAGTGTTACTGGTTGTGGCATAGACTTGGATAACTGTGATATTGAATGGTTTGCCTTGGAGATGAACAGAGATCATTCTGTCGTTTTAGCAAGTCTTTAAATTTAAGAATGTTTTTGCATGTCCTTACATCACTTTAATTCATTTTTCTAATGTTTTGTTCTCAGTGTACATGTCATATTTATTTGGGTACATTTAATGTTAAGAATTTTATTTTCTGTTGCTATTGTTAAATAGAATCATTTCCTTGATTTCTTGTATAGATTGCTCATTTCTAGTATATAGAAATAGTGATTTATGTTCTAAATTAATCTTATATCCTACAAATTTGCTGAAGTTGTCTACTAATTCCACTAGCATTTTTTTGGATTATTTAATAATAATTAAATATTATTACAAGGTCATGATATTTTCAAGTAGAGGTAACTTTACTTCTTCATTTTCCATCTGGGTGCTTTTTCACTCCTTTATCTTACCTAATTGCTCTGGGTAGAAGTCCTAGTGCAATGTTGAATAGAAACAAGGAAAGTGGACATCAGATTATTTGAATTTTGCTCATTAGATGTGAATTGATTTTCATACATTGAATAAACCTGGCATTCCTAAAATAAATCCCATTTGGTCATGGTGCATAGTGGCTCAGTGGTAAAGAATCCACCTGCCCATGCAGGAACACAGGTTTGATTACTGGGAAGATACCCTGGAGAAGGAAATCACAGCCCACTCCAGTATTCCTGCCTGGGAAATGCCTTGGACAGAGGACTGGTGAGCTACAGCCCATGGGATCATAAGAGTCAGACACAACTTAGCAACTAAGCAGCAACGAAAGTGTAGGATTTTAATCCATGGATGTCATTCTCCATTGCCCTTTCTTTACCAAATACAGCATTCCACTTGTAATTCTTGCACAATATTTAAGTGTTCAGATGTATAGCAGTTCATTCATTTGATGAAAATAAAATTACATATGTATATAGTGAATCATTCTGTAAGCTGACAGAGTTTACTAACAATATCTGGTGCTGACTTTTGATACATATTATCATGAACTTGCATCAGTTGAATTAAGTAAGAAGAAAGTGATTTTTTGTAACTTAGAATATATATATGTATATATATCCAACTGAGTTGAGTTGAGTTCAGTTGCTCACTCATGTCCGATTCTTTGTGACCCCATGGACTGCATGCAACACCCCAGGCCTCCCTGTCCATCACCAACTCCCGGAGTTTAGTCAAATTCCTGTGCATTGACTCGGTGATGCCATCCAACCATCTCATCCTCTGTCATCCCCTTCTCCTCCTGCCTTCAATCTTTCCCAGCATCAGGGTCTTTTCAAATGAGTCAATTCTTCATATCAGCTGGCCAAAGTATTAGAGCTTCAGCTTCAGCATCAGTCCTTCCAATGAATATTCAGGACAGATTTCCTTTAGGATGGATCTGGTTGGATCTCCTTGCAGTCCAAGGGACTCTCAAGAGTCTTCTCCAACACCACAGTTCAAAAGCATCAATTCTTTGGTGCTCTGCTTTCTTTATGGTCCAACTCTCCCATCCATACATGGCTACTGGAAAAACAATAGCTTTGACTAGATGGACCTTTGTCAGCAAAGTTATTTCTTTGCTTTTTAATATGCTGTCTAGGTAGGTCATAATTTTTCTTTCAAGGAGCAAGTGTCTTTTTATTTCATGGCTGCAGTCATCATCAGCAGTGATTTTGGAGCCCCCAAAATAAAGTCTCTAACTGTTTCCATTGTTTCCTCATCTATTTACCATGACGAGATGGGACCAGATGCGATGATCTTAGTTTTCTGAATGTTGAGCTTTAAGCCAGCTTTTTCACTCTCCTCTTTCGCTTTCATGAAGAGGCTCTTTAGTTCTTCTTCACTTTCTGCCATAAGGGTGGTGTCATCTCCATATCTGAGGTTATTGATATTTCTCAACTGAATATATATATGTTTTGAATATCTATACACGTATATACACACACACACATATATGCTGTTGTTTAATGTGAAAAATTAGTATTTCATTTACTGAAGATTTTTGCTGCTTCCTGAAACTCCAGTACTTGGGCCGCCTCATGTGAAGAGTTGACTCATTGGAAAACACTCTGATGCTGGGAGGGATTGGGGGGCAGGAGGAGAAGGGAATGACAGAGGATGAGATGGCTGGATGGCATCACTGACTCGATGGATGTGAGTTTGAGTGAACTCCTGGATTTGGTGATGGACAGGGAGGCCTGGTGTGCTGCAATTCATGGGGTCACAAAGAGTCAGACACGTCTGAGTGACTGAACTGAACTGAACTGAACTTTTGGTTTATGTAATTTGCCTCATACATAAACAGATGTACATGAAAGTTCAGGGTTTCCCTGGTGGCTCAGTGGTAAAGAACATGCCTGTGATGCAGGAGACCTGGGTTTGATCTCTGGTCAGGAAATCCCTTGGAGAAGGGAATGGCTGCCCACTACAGTATTCTTTCCTGGAGAATCCACATGGATAGTGGAGCCTGGCTACAGTCCATGGGGTGGCAAAGAGGTAGACACGACTGAGCTACTAACAACAGGAAAAAACTTATATAAAATTTCAGACCTGAACTATGATTTGAGTGAGACACATTGCACATGAGGAAACCACAGGCTCAGCACAAGATGCTTTTTCCATCTTGTCCAGTCCCCTCCAAAACATATGTTGGCATCAACTAGAAAAAAATACATAACTTCTCAGAAAAGACTATAGCAAAATAGGGTTAAATAAGCAAAATGCTATATGATTTGCTGGAGAAATATCTGGTGACAGAAATAGATGGTGATTGTTATTCTATAATCAGTGTTTAAGAGGTGTTGCAGTCATGATATGGACTTTAGTAAGGATTGAGGAAAGCAGCATGATTGTGGAGCATCACCTTTAAGCGCTCTTTCCTTTGAATGGCATTTGTCTCCTTTTTTAATTGTGGATTTTAGTTTAATTGCAGAGTTTAATTGCCTCTTTAAGAATGTCAAATATGGGGCCAGAATGTGGGGGTGTGATTTGCAGCTCAGTCTTAAGCAGCCGTGTGACTTACCCTCTGTGGGCCATGATGTTCTCATTTACAAAGGGCTTTTGTGGTGCTTCATTAAGTTCAACCACAAAAAGAAGTTAGAACGGTGACTGGTACAGAGCAGGGTCTCAATAACATTAATGTTGTTGCAATAATTATCTCAAAGCCAGATTTCTTTAAAGCTATTTGCCAACTAATCTCCAACAAGGTATTAGCTGTTTCGGTTAAGGTGTTTATACGTAACGACATTAAAATTTAATTAGGTGATTCCTGAAAGTTAGAATAGCTTCCAAATCTGAAGGATAGGACATCCATTTGTGGTATTTCAGCCACTTTGTATCAGGCCCCAGGAGAAAAAGTGTGGCTGTTGTAGCTGTTTGAGGGACTGGCACTCCTGCATTACTGTGTGTGGTCAAATGTTTTCTCCATTTGTCTGTAATGGTGACCCAGAACTAGGAATTAAGAGAGAAAACAAAACAACTAAACTTGGGGAAGAAAATGGGTGCCTAATGAAAAAAGAGCAGAGTGGGAGAGGTAAATGACAGCATGGTTGCCATTGGATATTCAACTTGCCTGATGGAAAAAGTGGTGACGTTCTTCAAATACTGTTGAAATGACCTTGATGTGTGGTTTCACATGGCTTCTATATGTTTCTCCTGAAAATATAAGAATGAGAGACTCAAGTCTGCTAAATCTGTTTAGAGTGGATATTTGATGAAATTATCTGAATGTGAGAAGTATGCATATAGATTGTGAACCTCAGTGATATTTGACTATCTTCTAGGGCCTTTAGATTTGTAAGGAAGCTACATTAACTCTTGTGAATAACCAACTAAGCAGACAATGGGGAAAATAAAAACAACTTAAGGCTACTTAAAGGAAGCTTTTATTCCTTCCATAGGGCTATTAGTTACACATTTGTTATCTGAGCAGAATGATGGCAAGTAGGGCAAATTAAAAAGAAACTGAAAGAGAAAGAAAGAAATAGAGAAAGGAGAAATAAAAAGAAAGGAAGTAAGGAAGAAAAACAGGAGGAAAGAAGCAGAGGAAGAAGAGAAAAATGGTGGAAACACAAGAGTTCTTGAAATAAAATAATAAAATTAAAACATTGGGAGAGTGGGGGTGTTACTTTGCTCTCAAATGCTGTATGGAGAGCATTCAGTTAACCTAATGAAATGACTAAGGTTGGGAGGATCAGAGAGGTGATATCTTGACTGCTGTTCATTCGCCCTGGGATGGCAAAGGTTATGCTCTCTTCCTTTGAGTTATTTCCTGTCATTTTTCTTGGGATATATGAGCCATTTTGTTCAAGATACTGTTGGTAGTCTCTCTCTAAAAGGATTCCTAGTAACTTCCACTAGCTTGCTGTTTCTTTCTTGCTTGCCGCTGGTGAAACCCCTCCCTGAAACCGTAGAATACGCAAGCCAGTTCTTTCCTCCGGCAGTGGTGATGGTTAGGCCATTCTTCAGTGTTCTCCAGAGGTGGGATTAAGCTGGTCAGTTGTAAAGACTACCTATTAAAACGTGCTCCTAATTAGCTTACTGACTATTGGGAGAAGGCTCTCCTGGCTTCTCTGTGCCTAGTCCTTATTGAATGAGCTACTCCTGGATGAAATAAATGTGTTCTTTACAACAATGAGGTCATGTTTTTACACTTATTAGTCTTTAAAGCAAGCTGTTTCTTTATAGAACAAAGAGGGATTTGAGAGAGAGATGGAGAGAAGATGATGACTTATTGAAAGGAAAAGAAAAGAAGCTTTTGTGTGTATGTGCCCATGTATTTTATTAAAAGTTTTAGTGGCTGCTCCAAGAGCAAGGTGTCTGTGCCTTTAATCATTTTCATTTTAAAAACAGAGCCTTATATTTTCACATCTTCAGCCGTCCCAGAGGGCAGCTAGGCCAACTTTAACAACATTAATTTCTCTTTATGACAGGACTAGTGCTGCCCCAGGTCTTCAGAACTGCCTAAAATGTCTAGAAAAGTAGATAATGAAGAGGATATTAGAATTGTAAACAAGAACAATTTTGTAATAAAAACCATATATTTTCTCCATTGGACTCTGGGCTTAATACTGCGGCAGCAAAAGTGTCAGGAGTCATAATTTGTTGATGGCTACTGAGCATTAGTTACAGTCAGAGTGTGTGCATAAAGGCCATGTCCCCCTGGCTTCCTATTACAGGGGATCTCGGATGGGTAATTGCAATTTTGTTGTTCTAATGTGTCTCTTTCATTTGATTGTTCATTGTGCTCCCTGATGAAAAGAACTTGTGTCTTACAATTTCCCAAGCTGCTCGCAGAGACTTTTATTCTTATGCAGAGGCGTTTTGCAGAAGTTTAAAGGATTTACTAATAGTGAACATGGAAGGATCACCCTACTAAAAGTCAAAGGAGACCTACCCCTGATTAGCTTCAAATGTTTAGGAAGAACCCAGATCGGAGCATTGTTAAAATAACTTCTTCCTTCTTGCTCTGTGTTTCTCCAGCAGCACAACCCGGCTTCTATCATCTCTTCATCCTTCTTGTTGACAGCGTTTATGAGTCTGGTACAATAGACTCTGAAACAGTAGATTTCCCCAAGAAACAGAGTGCTCTTCTTTGTTTGTCTGCAAGAAATGTGGGAATGAAGTGTAAAGTGTTAATATCATATCATCTGTTAATAGCATAAACGAGGCTGTCTTCTTAAGATGCAGGACTGCTGAGAAAGTTCGTACTGTGCTTAACCTTTTGTCTTTCTCTCATCCTTTGTTGTCCAGTTCACATGGAAGAAGTCAAACACGTCATCCTGAAAACATAACAATTTCCCATAATATGGTTTTTGCTTGCATGTCATACCTGCTTTTACTGTACTCAGTGGTGTATATTCCACAATCCATTCCCTGAATTTAGTTTTGTTGGAGAAACAACAGTACACAAAGCTCCTCAATTTCTTTTGGTCTTTTCCTATTGGAGGTAATCATGGAAAATATTTATGTTTTCTTTCAGTTGGCCAGAACTTACTAGCACTGTTGTATGATTTTCAAGATTGGCAGTAGCATACAAGCACATATTTCAAAAAAGACAATAGTTATTCTCATGAAGGCTAGAGTAAGATCCCAAATACTTTACTATTGAAGCGAAATGAGAAGGCACATCATGTTTTATGAACTCCTTTGAAATATTGAGATTTAATAAAAAACAAGGGCAGAAACCTTCCATCTGGATTTATTAGCAGCTAATTCATTTCTTGCAGCTAGGACGCACAGGTAATCAGCTTCGTCCTTGTAATGGGATCAGGTTAGGTGTAGGTGTCTTTCAGTTGAGCTGGGATTGTGGGATGCAATTCTGAGATAGAGTTCACTTGGACTCTATACAAAGTGAAAGACAAAAATGACACTCTTCTATTATTTAGGCACCTGTACAGAAGCTGGAGGTGGGGGAAGTATCCTCCATGTGTAGATTTAGCCTAAGAGAGCACAGATAACCACCTTGCTTTCTCTGTCTAATAAGATGTGAAAAGGGGCAGAAATAATGAGCATTACATTGTATTTTTCATGTAAAAGCCCAAGAAACAAAACGTCCTGAACACTGGCAGTGGTTCCCGTCATTTTCAAATGAAAAGGGCTATTTGTTCCCAAATTACAGCAGCCACTGGAATGCATACATTTATGGCTCAGAAATCCTCATTTTGAGAAGTAAAATTACCTTTCAGTAATTTAGTCATGCAGGCTTTCTCCTGCTGACTGGTCAGAAGCTATCAGATAGCTTGCAGCTGTGGGTGGAAGCCTGACCATTTTTTTTTTTTTCCCTAGGACAGGCAGTTAGTTAGTAGAGCCATCAGTACGGCATCTGTCATCCTGCTAGGCCCAAATTGTTTTCTATGATGGATGTCACAGTCTGTATGATCAAAATAGAAGCCCTGCTGCTTTTAATTGCAAAATCGGAGTACTTGCACATTTGTTATTATGCCGAGGTTATTACCTCACACAAAATGAATTAACAGGTGAAAATAATTGATGAGAGGCGTCTCGGGATTTTTAGCCTCTTCAAAGAGACTTTGTAATTATGGCATAATGAATGTTCTGAGACATATCTGTGGGGGGCAGCATGAGACCACCAAAGATCTCTTCAGATTGATGATAAATTCTCTTGAATTTTACTGTAATACTGCTTAAATTTACTTAGCAATTAGTTTAATAGGGCTACATGATTCATGAGACCATACTGAGAATTTTTAAATAAGTTTGTCCCATCAATCTATAAATTAAGCTACTTACCTCAGCTTTCTTCCCAAGGTGATGGAAAACGTGAACACATCAGACTTTCGGAAACAAAGATGACAGGACAGGGGTTTGGGTTTCAGAAAATCCCTCACCGAATGGGGCTGGCATCTCAAATCCCTTGCCTTCCCCTCTTCTAATAACTTGTGAAACGAGCCTGACCGAATTTTGTCCAAATATAGTTTTAAGACTTTCCCAGCACATGAAGACTCTGCATTTGTCCTGTGAAGTAAATCGTTTAAACATTTTGCAAGCTGAAGTAATTGTTTTTGGCTTTGTGACCACTCTTCCATTCAGACTTGGTCATATTTCAAATTCATTCAGCCCCTGAGTGCATCCAGAGTGATGGAGTCCAGCCATCTCTCCTCTTCCTCATGACATCCCGAAACTTCACGATGGTGTGGGGGAGCTCTGTTACCATGAACTCACTTCCAACCTTGCTTCAGAGCACAGAAAGCACTTTCCCTGCATTAACCCAGGGCAGCCACAGGCGGGGGTATGGCTTTTCATGTGTACCTAACTCCATACAGAAGGGTAGTGTGAGATAGACAACCTAAGAGTCCAAGGGTGGCACAATATTATCAAGTGAAATAGAAGAGCATTTCAAGAAAAGGAAAGGAAGCTGAACACATCATGAGCATGCTTCTTTTCCATAACCGCATATTATTCACATACAGTATGTGTCTAAATCTCAAGGTAATTCTTTAATTAGCAAGAGCTGAAAACTCCATTAGTTGAGTACTCTTATGTGAAGTATATGTAAAGAAATCTTGAGACTAAAGTAACCTTTAGTTAAAAGTAAAGGAGAGAAAAAGTAATGGAAGACAGGACTGTGAGTGCTGAGGAATTATAAACTCAATAAAAGAGTCACATGTGGACAAACATCTATATTCATTTTTTAAGTGACAGGGAGCTTTATCACAGATTCAAACTAGATTGATTAATCCATATTTCTAGAAGACATGCATTATTTACCATTGTTCCTTTTGTCTCACACACACACACACACACACAGACACACATACACTTTCCTACCCTCATAAAAGAATCCTTATAAAGCATCTCCTCTACTTGAAGTAGTTTTAATGTTTAATTTGAAGTTTAATGTTTAAAATGAAGTTTAATTTGAGGTAGTTTTAATTCTCGTCCTGAGTTTAAATGAAATGCATATTTGAGATGTGCAATCAATAGTGAGGGATGCAATTGATACTGAGGTGACTCTTTTTACATTATGTATATATCATCATATATAGAATATAAAAACGTGTAATAGATGTATATATCTCATTCCTTTCAGATTTACTGTCAGCATTTTGTATTTAAGAATATATTATATCAAAGGGTCTCAAAAACAGGAAGAACAAAATACGTGGCCGGCAAATATAATGAATGCAAGGCAAGTAGCAGATTCATGGATTGCCCCATATGTGAAACGGACTGTGGTAACTCATACCAGGCTGCGTGTCACTTGCAGAGGCATTTTTCATAAACCTTCACATGCTTGCATTTATCTTCAGTCTAAACCCCAAGATGAATTCTCCAAAGACATTAACAATAGATAAATGCTTTTTAAACAAAATAGTCTATTTGAAAAAATCTGTGACAAAGGTAGGAGAGTGTTATACAATCGAATTTCAATTGCTTCATAAACCAATGCACCAATCTGGTATATTACTTTATCGTGGTCTTAACTTTAATTGGAAGTAAAATAACCTCAAATTCAGAGGTTAATGCTGTAAAATTTTGATACCTGTTTCATTTAGATTATATTGGATTATTGTTATGAAACACCATGGAAAACACTCAAGGGATTCCAACTTGAACAACAAAAAAATGCAGGTGAAAGAGTGAATTTCTGAAAAATTTCATGGTAATGAAGGTCGAATGCAATTTTAAAAATTTGATTATTAAAGACAATGCCAATCTTATTTGTAGCACCAACCAAAGAGCAACAGATTATGCAATTTAAATTTCACAGTAAGCTTTCCAAACACAAATAGATGTATCTTATGCAGAAATGAAGAACAGAGGGACTGGGTGTGCTTTATGATAGCTTTGTGACAAATGACACATATACAGAGTGCACCATAACTGACTCTAAAGCAAATTCGGTTGCTTTTTTCTGGTGTCTTTTTTTTTCTCTGTATAATATTTACAGAAGTACAAATGTTTGGACGCTGTCTGGTGACTACAAACAAAGAACATTCAATTCAATGTGTATGTTAACTAAATAAATTGTACTTTAAATGAAAAAAATCTGATGTCTTTTTTAAAGACTATAGTATGTGAGGCAGGGAGGGTAGGGAAAGAGTATTTGTTTTATTCATGGGCCTTTGCAAAATAATTCTTGTGTGTCATAGAGGGTGGTGAGCTCATGGAGTCTGAATCACTGACTTATCAGACAGTTCCATTTCCAGGAAAGGGAAAGATTTTTGTTGATAATTTAATGAGAATGCAAATAATTTCTTTGATGATGATTGGATTTTGGTAGTGTTTGTCCGATGCTAGCGTGCTATGAATTCTGTGTAATTAAATGGAATTGGATTTTGGACCCAGCTTTATGTAGACGGCACTGGTCTCTGAGTAATATCCCATTCAAACACCTCACTCTGATGTATTGCATTAATAGATCATCAGAAGCAGTTGTCATTCCAATGATGTATTAGTGTAATACATGAGAATGAGACTCACTGATGATGTATTTAGTACTCACAAGATGGCAGTGTCCAAGGAAGAAATGGGCCCAGGAAGGAAACCATTATGAGACTCCAGGATGAAGTCAGTCAGCTTGCAGCACTTTACTAGCTTTCAGGCTGCTAAGTTGGTATGTGGGTGTTGAAGCTCCTTTTAGAGCACTTTCACTGGTATGGTGAGAAGACAGTTACTTTCGCAGTTCAAAATATTTTCCATTGGTGACCTGCAAGACAATATACAGACATGTCTGGTTACCATTCATTTTAGTGCATATCAATATCTATACAGGCAGAAAAACTTGTGTACTCTTAGTGCTTACTTGTGCAGGGGGGAAAACATCTCTTGAGGATTTTCTGAGTTGATACACAAATATATTATCTTAACAGCAGTTTTCCAACTGATATTTTCTGCCAAAGGGGAAGCTTTCGCTAGTAAGTATATGCCACCAATCATGGGCACAGCTCTGGCATTAGCTAGAGAGGTAGATAGTTAAAGTAAAATATTAAACTTAGATCTGACTGCCATACATTTTCTGCTAATAGAGCTTGCAACACCTACTATAAATGTAGATGAATTAGAGACTTCTAGTGACCTCTATCTACCTCCTGCTGTGCTTTTTCTAAAAGGGTAAGAGAGACTTTTAAATGTTTATAACATAGGGCTAAAAAGGCTTTTTTTATGCAATGGAATAGCAGTTACAGTTCACCTTCTTACAGCAGCTGATTGCATCATAAATAAAACAGTAGGGCTAGTCATCCCAGCTGTGGAATGGATACAGACAGATAGCAGCCAAAAGGCATGGGTGAAGGTATGCATTTTCTTCCCAGGATCTGGGCTGGTAAAAATTGGGGATGTCCTAAGGGGTGTGTGTGTATGTGTACCTGAAGTTTGGAAAGGAGGAAGTGATGGTAGAAACAGAGAAGGACGTCAAGGTGATGGCTTATACAAGTCATTTTCCTCCCTGGAGTGTTGTAACTGAAGAATTATTTGAAGGAAGTTTCCTGAGCTCCTCCGTATTCAGGAAACAGTAGTAGCAGTGGAAGGAAAAGATTCACCATAGGGACAGCAGGATGTGAAACATGGTTGTTCCCATTTCTCTAGCTAGGCTGGAAGTGGCTTTCTTAGGTAACCATGCCTAGAGCAGAAGATGAAATTTGGAAGAAAAACAGGGGGCATCATTTTTCCTTGTCTTAAATCTTTACTGGGATGTAGTTGATTGACAAAGTTGTGTTAGTTTCAGGTGTACAGCACAGTGAGTCTGCTATACATATACATGTATCTACTCTTTTTTTAGATTCTTTGGCATACTTTTGCTTAAGTGGCATTTCTACTTCCAGAGATATTTTCAATTCTTAAATTTTAGACAGAGGAATGATTTTAAGGTTTATAAATGATGAATAGGAATTCTTTTTGTGAACTCATTTAACCACCTCCATTTTGTGTGAAGACTAAATATTATGGAAAAATGTATTGCGTACTTTAAATTGATTTAAAGATGATTTTGGAGTGTTTAATATATCTAATCTGTTTCAAGAATGATGATGTTATGTAATGCCCATTAAGGTGTACATTTCCCAAACTGTCTTTTGCTTTACCAAATTATTAACCTCTAATGCTCAGTTATATTTTAGACTCAATAGTAACACTGCTAAATGCTTATTTTATACTATGCAAGTTTTCCTAAATCTAGGAACTAAGGTCTTGGATATAGAAATTGAATCCTCTTTATGGATCACTGCCTTGTTGTGGCAAAGGAGCTTGTGTAACTCAATGAAGTTATGAGACATGCTGTGTAGGGCCACCCAAGACAGACGGATCATAGAGGAGAGTTCTGACAAAACATGATCCACTGGAGGAGGGAATGGCAAACCACCCCAGTATACTTGCTGTGAGGACCTCATGAATGTATAAAAGGACAAAAAGGTATGGTACTGAAGGATGGCAGGGAGGCCTGGTGTGCTGCAGTCCATGGGGTCGCAAAGAGTCAGACATGAATGGGCGTCTGAACAACAGCATAGACTTGAACTAGAGAACGAGTAAACATTAGGTACCATTACTAAAGGGGAAGGGTAGGAGGGAGGGATAGACTGGGAGTTTGAGACTGACATGTACACACTGCTATATTTATAACAATATGCCTTTCCATAAAAATATAATTTTTTAATTTTAAAAAGAAAGTAAAAAAAAAATATTTTGAGGGTTTAAAGACACCAAAAGAAACAAGTCATGGACATAAACTTGAGATTATTATACTATAGGTAGCCACCACTAATTTTTAGGTGATATAGAAATGATTTTTCACACTAAGTGGGTTCAGGTTCATTACATATTTAAACACATAACGTGTATTCTTACTTTTGCCTCAACATGTTTACATAAAACAGGTTTAATTATTTGTCAAGTGAGTTTAAAAGTCTTTACATTGAAAATGTACGTGACTAAGGCAGCAAATATTTGTTACAGACTTCCATACGATTAAGGAATGGGTATTATCAAGTTTGTATGAAGTTAACAGCAGTGCTAACTTTCTAAAAGAAAAACACAGGGGTATTTTTTTGCTTTATATAGTAGAAACAACTCAGACACAACCTCAGAATTCCTTTTCTTTCCTTCCTATCTCCTTCCCTCCCTTTCTGCCTGCTTTGCTTTCCTTTCCTTCCTTCCTGTCTTCCTTGGGTAAGTAGATAGTAGTAGAGGAGAAAGGTCAGAAAGAGAGGAACTGTCACCTTCAAACTGTGAAAATCATGAAACAATGATTTACCTAAAGCTGTACAATATTTCTAAACTCTTACCTAGCTGCAAGGGTATATGAATGATATTTTCATGTGATAAGATATGCTTTTATAACTACATGCATTAACTGTAGTGGATGAGTAACAAGGAAGCAAATTTACCATAAAATAAGTGACCAGAAAATTTACCACTGGAAATCTCTAGTGCTTTGAAGGATGCTTTCAATAGTAGACCAAAATAAATAAATAAATAAAAGTGAGACTATAAAAGTGTGTAAAGGTTAGTAGCTCAGTTGTGTCTGACTATTTGAGACTCCATGGACTGTTACCTGCCAGTATCCTCTGGCCATGGAATTCTCCTGGCAAGAATAATGGAGTGTGTTGTCCTTCCCTTCTCCAGGGGATCTTCCCAAGCCAGGGATCAAAGCAGGGTGTCCTCCATTGCAGGCGGATTCTTTAACATCTGGGCCACCAGGGAAGCTTGTTAAAAAAAAGAGTTACGCTAAGTTAGTTTCATGGGAAAGTTTTGGGTTTTGAATTTTTTATACTAATAGTTTAAATGCATTCATTTTAAGTATATTTCAGTGTTTTAAATCCTATGAAAGAGCTGAAACAATTTTATATGCCTCAGGTTGCATTAAATAAAAACAAGAAAAAGAATACTAACAGAAAAATGAATTCTGACCTTTCAAACATTGTGCTCTATTCAACCACATCTAAGAATTTTTCAAAGTGAAGTAGCTCAGTTGTGTCCGACTCTCTGCGATGCCATGAACTGTAGCCTACCACGCTCTTCCGTCCATGGGATTGTCCAGGCGAGAATACTGGAGTGGGTTGCTATTTCCTTCTCCAAAGGATCTTCCCAACCCAGGGATAGAACTCGGGTCTCCCACATTGTAAGCAAGACGCTTTACCATCTGAGCCACCAGGGAAGTAGGAACAACATCTCGGATAGCATTAAATCTAAGCTCTTACCTGGTATATATCACATTGTCTAAGAAGTAACAGCAACTAGAAAATTCAGAGTTCTCACAGCCATTGCAGGAGATCAACACTGATCAAAGTAATTTCTGATGGTTTGTAGCCAAAAAACATATTTTAATGTGTAAACAAATTAAATTTGCCATACCAAATATCTCTATTTTTTTTCAGAAGAAAAACTATTTAATCCATTACTATCTGCCTTATTAAAGTAAAAGGTTTGATTGTTAGCTAATGAGGAATTGTGAGAATTAAGTTCCCCTGCACACTTGTGAAACAAAAAGGAAAACCTGTTTTAGCAAAATAAAAATCTGCCACTTCCATCTGATCTTAATACAGAGTTCTTCATCAGTTAAGTAACCATTCAATTTTCCCTAAAATTTCAGCAAGTACTCTCAGTGTTTGCACTGTTTGATATTTGCAATTCTTGGCTGAGTTTTGGCGCCCAGTTGTCTCCATGTACTTGAATTCATCCCACCATTACCATACTAGTTTATTAACTACAACTACGATTTATCATGTAATAGGTGCTAGTTCTCTGATGATTCCACCTATGTCTTAATTCTAGATTCTTCCCCACACTATTCCATTGTTGTGTGATTTTTTCCCCCCTTTTCACCAGCTTCTTCACCCTCCTCCAGTTTCTGTAGGAAATACTCTTCTTTCAGCCACATAAATGTTGTCTTCTCCCTTGATGGAAATTCTACTCATCACTTTTCTCCATCTTTTTTAGGGTGTCTGATAGTCTCATTCTGAATATGACTATTTTACTTTTTTCCATGAGGAGTTATTTTTCCCAGTGCTAGCCTTCACCTTCACAGATATAAAAACCTAATTGGGCACTGAGGTACAAATGAAATCTGAAATTATCAAGTACGAAATTAGCGTTAAAAATCATAAGACAACAAACAATAAGGCTTTTATGTGATTTTTGTAACTGTGTGAAACTAGTTACTCTGGCAATAATTGTTTGTGCTTCATTAACATGCAAAATGGTTTTATAGACTAACCCACACACAAAAGAAACCATTTTAGAGGAGAACTGTGCTTTGTTTAATGTTAGACACTATTGTATTTGCTTTCCTAATATAACAGTTCTAATTAGTACCTAGCACTCATCCTGAATTTTTCAGCTTGAACACTCTAAAGGTGACAATTGAGTCACAATTCCATGACACCCGTTGTCAGTACCTGTCAAAATATAGCAAAGCCTTCGGAGTTGTGATCTAAATACTGAAAAAAAAGTTAATAGTCCAGCAACAATATGTCTCTCGGTAATTTTAAAACAAAATTGCACATCAGCCCTTGCTTTAAAACATAATATTAAGAATGTTACCACATTAAATACAGCCTGACAAAACTATGTTTGTCCTAATAATTTCTTAGCATTGTTTCTATCATCTGACCTTTATACATTTACCTGATCATTTGATTCATTTGATTTTACCTCCTTGGTGAGGTAGCACAGGTAGATGAATAAAAACATTTTAAATCAACTAAGCTGTAAGTGCACTGCTTTCAGAGATGATTGGCTGTTCAACTTAGAAGCATGGGAAATATATATATATATATATATATATATATGTATTTAACTGCAGTGAAGGAGTGACTCCATTGGCAAAGACTTTGTGAACCTAAACATTCCGACTTGATTCTAATGTGGGAAGGATGCAGGTCCTTGTTTGGGGCCTGTCTCTAGTTAGAACTTTTGTTGAATTCCATGACCTTCTCTACAGGACACTGACTCTAGAAGGCCATATGACTTTGGAGGACTAAGTTTACTATGGAATGCTGCCATTCATCAGTCCTGATTACCAAAAAAATTATCAAACATAACACATGTTATTTTTGGGGAAATTATGGAAAATTGAGACTGATTTAAACCTCTACGAATAAGAATTATGGAATCACATTTTTATTTTGGGGAGTACCAGACTTTTGATTTTACATCAAATATTTGAAGTAGCTAATAAAAAACATTCCATATAACTTCAGTTTGTTTAAAATGATGATGAATTTGCTAATTTGCAAAGCTGATCCATTGAATTTGTTATCTTCCTGAATTAAATGAGGTTGACCAGTTGACCAGAAGCTTTTGTGGCTTTAGGAAAGCATCTTCTAGAGCATTTTGTTCCTCTTTGCTTCTCATTAAAACTGAACACAAATAGCTTTTATTAATCTTGTGATTTTGTTGTTGTTCAGTCACTAAATTGTGTCCAACTCATTGCAGCCCCATGCAGCACACCAGGCTTCCTTGTCCTTCACTATCTCCTGGAGTTTGCTCAAACTCATATCCATTGAGTTGGTGATGGCATCAATGTAACTTTAATGATAGAAAATAAAGTGACTATAATTTTATCCATACAATTGTGAGTCACTTGAATCCTTGATTTCTGGATCACCTGTAAGGATTTTCCTTTTAAAGATATGATATATGTGTGAGTCTTAGGATACATCCACTTACTTATGTCCTGGAAATATTTGAATTTAAGAAGTCTTGAGTAGAATTTCCTGTCTTTAAAAAATAAAAGAATTGCTGATAGCCTTAATATTTGGATACATATCAGTTCAGTTCAATTCAATCACTCAGTTGTGTCCGACTCTTTGCGACCCCATGAATTGCAGCACGCCAGGCCTCCCTGTCCATCGCCAACTCCTAGAGTTCACTCAGACTCACGTCCATCAAGTCAGTGATGCCATTCAGCTATCTCATCCTCGGTCATCCCCTTCTTCTCCTGCCCCCCAATCTCTCCCAGCATCAGAGTCTTTTCCAGTGAGTCAACTCTTTGCATGAGGTGGCCAAAGTAATGGAGTTTCAGCTTTAGCATCATTCCTTCCAAAGAAATCCCAGGGTTGATCTCCTTCCGAATGGACTGGTTGGATCTCCTTGCAGTCCAGCTTCTGAAAATTTTATGAAGACATAATTTTTGCTACAAAGAACTTAAAATCCACAAATAAAGTGAATTGCTTTTGATGATTGATTTTGGAGGAAAAATTGTGAACAAATATTTTAATAGAATAATGTACACATGAAAGTAGAATCCATAGATCCGAAAGTTATAAGGGTCTTAACCATCCATCTTCTATCCACCTCCCAACTAAGATGCAGATTCTATTTTTTTTGGATAAAGAATGATTAAGCTTCTGTTTGGAGACATCTAATGTGAATTTATTATTTTACACTATAGGATCCTTTCATAGTTTTTATCATAAGATGTGGCTTCAATATTCCTCTCTGTTTTTCTGCATGTTCTCTAGCTTGTAAATTACTCTCTTAAAAAATTCAAAACTTCTCTCTCTCTGTCTCACCTTCTATCTACTCACTCTATCTAGTTTTAATATGAATACTATGTTCACAGTGTGCACAGTGGAAAATTCAGACTGATTCATTAAGTCATTATCTTCATGCTAAAGTAATTTATAGTCATGAATGGAAATAATTGATAAAGAATGATGTCGTTCAGTAAAACTTGTGAGCAAGGACTTTCTATGTGGTGCTAGTGGTAAAGAACCCATTTGCCAATGCAGGAGACATCAGATGCAGATTCAATCCCTGGGTCAGAAGATCCCCCTGGAGGAGGGTATGGCAACTCACTCCTGTATTCCTGCCTGGAGAATCCCATGGACAGAGGAGCCTCGTGGGCTACAGTCCATGGCGTTGCAAAACAATTGGATACAACTGAAGAGACTAAGCACAACAGTTTTTTAGATGATTTTTTTTTTTTTTTTTTGAAGAGAGAAACTTGATTTAATGGAAGTGGAAAAGAAAGTCAGAGGTACTTTCCTTAAGGAAAAAACAATGATAGTTTCTTTCTTTCTTTTTTTTTTTTTAAGTTTTTTCCCTGAGGACTAAATGATACAAAGACTGAACCAAAACTTCTAGTATACAGAAGATTATGCATTAAGATTTTGAGGCAACAGAAAGAAATGTTAAATATAAGCTATTGTATATATTAGACAATCACTATCAAGCAAGGATCTTCTATTGCCTATACTCACATTCCTACAGTGACTAAATCTTGAGTCATGGTAAAGTAGACCTAGCTTCATTCCATACAAATCCCAGGGAATTAATTTTTAATTTTAGCCAGAATCTTATGTGTTTCAAAAAGCTCATTAAATGTAGTCTAAAATCCTGCATTGACCATGAGAGATTCATCTCAAACTTAGACAGTCGAAGATAATTCTATTTGGGATTTTGACATTTTTTTGACCCTTATTTGCTATCTGACTCTTTCCTCAGTCTAATTTGTCTCAGATTGTATTCTCCAGATTTTCCAGAATCCTTAAATGCAAAGAATAGCTACAGTATTATCAGAACATATTTTAAAACAGATGAAAACATGTAGCTACTTCTTTTGGAGTAGATCATTCTTCAATCACTAATAACATCCTCTGTGCTAATTTGGTACCCCAGTTCCACCACATGGTAACATATTCAGAGCAGTTTTTTGATGATAAGGAGGAGGAATCATAGCTAACTAAGTTCTCCTGAATAGCCCACTGACAAATATAATGACATTCAAACACCCTTCTATTCTTCATTCCACTGATATTCAGACCTCATCATCAGCTAACCCCAAGCAAAGTGTGTGTGTGGGGAGGGGAGGTGTTTTACAACTGGGCAAATAATCAAAGCAGAGGAATGAATACAACCATCTGTATGGAAATTGGTAAACTGCAAATTGGTCCCCTAACTGGGATTAGGGAGAATACATGTTTTCCCCAGCTCTGCTTCTTTCCCAGAGTTTCACATACATCAATAACAATGGCTTTTACTTCCCTCAGCTGAAGATGGAGAGAGAGATGCTTTAAAGTTGTCAATGTCAGGGAGGGTTTGTCCTGCATAGTTATAAGCCCATTATTTAAAAGAACAAAATGTAGGCTCGTTTCCTATAGTGAATTTAATATTTTTCTCGCTCTATATTATGGTGACAGTGCTGAAAAGGAGAATCAGGAAAAAAATGAACAACAACAACAACAAAAAAACAGGAATAATTTTTTTAACTCAAAAACAAACTGCAAACCTTTACTGCATGATGGCTGTACTGGGATGTTTACCTACCAATATAACCTTTACAAGCACAGTTAGAACCAAAGAATATTTGATAATCTCTCCTTTTATTTTCCTGTTAGTTAATTTTTATAGGAATCCCTTTTGGGGTCTCCTAGGTGACTAATGTAATATAATAGGTTAATATAATAGGGTATGATGTCAGCACTGATATTTTGTTGTTGTTGTTTAGTGGTTAAGTCATGTCCAACTCTTTGAGATCTCATGTACCTCCAATACACGACTGTTAAATAATGTTTAAACTTTGAAGAAATAAACCAAAGAAAAGCAAATAAAAGTAGATGATCTAGTCTGAGTGATTAGATCTAAAATTCATGATTTATGTAAGCTTAAAATACGAGTTACAGAATTCTGAGAAGCTCTACAATCTTTGCTAAATTGGAGAACTGAGGAAGAGCACATCATAAAATATGTTAAGAATCTACATGAACGATTAGAATGTTTTGTCTGTTTTTTAAAAATCTCACGTATATTAATATATTTTTAGTTATTTCTGATTATAAAAAGTATGCACTCTTTTCATTTAAATCCAAGAAGAAAATTCTTGGAAGTATTTTCAAATTTCACTGGTCTTTTTCCTCTCCCATAAGTATGAATGTAAGAGCCAGCTGACTGGAGACACAAATATGTTGTTATGACATTGTGGGACAATATTAATACCAGTAATTGTACTGGATTGAATAGTAAACTCTTAAGAAGATATGTTCAAATCCTAACACCTCATACCTGTAAGTGAGTCTTATTTGAAGAGAAAAGGGTCTTTACAGAATAATCAAATGAAGTTATCTCAAAATGAGATCATCCAGGACCAAGCAAGTACCTCCCAAACTCAACGACAAGGGTCCATGTAAGAAGAGGAGAGGATTAAAGACAGAGAAGAGAATTCAAGAAAAGCTGAAGGTAGAGATTGGAGCACTGTATCCGCATTCCAACTGACAACAGAGATTGCTGACAGCCTCCAGAACATGTGAGAGAAGGAGATGACAAACTTCTTTCGGCAGTTCCAGAAGAAATCAACCTGCCAACACTTTGTTGTCAGACTTTTCACTTCTAGAACTGTGAGAAAATAAATTTCTGTTGTTTTAAGTTATCAAGTTGGTAGTCATTTTTTTTTGTGGCAGCCGTAGAAAACGAATATACTAATTTTCATAATAATAGCATTCAGGTATTGCACCCAGCCTTCCATGTGAAAATTAAAAACAGTCATTTTTCATCATCAGAAGTGTCACAGAAAGCAACAGACCAAATTCATAAATGAAAACAAAATTAACAAAGAAATGATAACTCCAACCTTGTAATAAACAGCTTAGCATAGAAGAATGGAAAGCAAGCTAGACTTCAGGGAACCTTCTCTGGGGCACCTAACTTCTGATTACTCTATTTGAAAAAAAAAAAAAGACATTTTAAGAACAGTTTTAGGTTCACAAGGAAATTGAGCAGAAAGTACAGAGAATTTCCATATATACCATAATCTGCACATACACAGCCTCCCTGTCTATTGACATCAGCATCAAAGAGGTAGAGTTCTCACAATATATTAATCTACAACAACACACCATCATCGTTAAGTCCATAGTTTACATTAGGGTTTATTCTTGGTGTTGTGCATTCTATGGATTTAGACAAATGTGTGATGACTGTTGCTGTTGTTTAGTCCTGAGTTGTGTCTGACTCTTTTGTGACCCCATGGACTGTAGCCTGTCAGGTTTTTCTGTCCATTGGATTTCATAGGTAAGAATATTGGAGTGGGTTGCCATTTCCTTCTCCAGATGATCTTCCTGACCCAAGCCTCAAACCCCTGTTTACTGCATTGGCAGGAAGATTTTTTTAATACAGAATAGTTCCATCCCCTAAAAAATCTCTGTGCTCCATCTGTGCATCCCTCCCCCTTATCCCAGCTCTTGACAACCACTGCTCTTTTTGCTGTCTCTATAGTTTTACCTTTTCCAGAATGTTAACATTGGAATCCTATAGGATATGACCTTTCTGATTGGAGTCTTTCATTTAGAAACACATATGTAAGTTTTCTCTGTGTTTGCTCATGTCTTGATAGCATTTATTTTAGCACTGACTAATACTCCATTGTCTAGATGTACCACAGCTTATTTACTGATTCATCTTGATTGCTTCCAAGTTTTGATAATTATGAATAAAGCTGCTATTAGTCTGTGTGCATGTTTTTGTGTAGACATAAATTTTTACCTTACTCATGTAAATACCAAAGAGACAAACTTGCTGGATAGTATGGTAAAAGTATATTTAGTATTATAAAAACTGCAAAACTACCTTCAAAATGGGCTGTATCAGTTTGCATTTCTACCAGCAATGAGTGAGAGTTTCTATTGCTCTGCAACTTTGCCAGCATTTGGAATCACCAATGTTTTGCATTTTGGCCATTTTAAAAGATATGTAGTAGAATTTCATTTTGTTTTAATTTGCAATACCCTAAGGACAGGTGATGCTGAGCAGATATTCATATGTTTATTTGCCATCTTTGTCTATCTTTTTAGTGAGGTGCCTATTTAGGCATTTTGCCTATTTTTAAATAAAGCTATTTGTTTTCTATTGCTGAGTTTTAAGAGCACTTTACATATTATGGATAATAGCTATTTATCACATATGTATTTCCCGAGTATTCACTTTCTTTCTATGGCTTGTCTTCTCATTCTCTTAACATTGTTACTCCAGAACAGAAGTTTCTCATTTTAATAAAGCCTAGCTTGTCTGTGATTGCTTTCATGGATCATGACTATGGTGCTGTATCTAAAAAGCCATCCCCAGACCCAAGATCATGTTGTTTTCTCGTATGTTACCATTAGGAGTTTTTGTAGTTTCTTCTGTAATTTTTAGGTCTATGGTTCATTTTGAATTATTTTTTGTGAATGATATAAGGTCTGTGTCTAGATTTATTTTTCTCTCTTTCTTTCTGTTTTGCCAGATGTCCAGTTGTCCTATCACTCTTTTTTGAAAATGATACTTTTTGCTCCATTGTAAGTCCCAGGTAGTGTCAGTTTCCCAACTTTTTCTTCATATCTAATATTGTATTGACTATTCTGGATCTTTTGACTCTCCAAATAAACTTTATAATTAGTCAATATCCAAAACATAACTTGCTTGGGTTTTAATTGAGATTGTATTAATATATAGATGAAGTTAGGAATAATTGGCATTGTGTCAATAGTGAGTCTCCCTACCCATGTGCAAGTAATGTCTCTATTTAGTTATCTTGTGATTTCATTTACCAAAGTTTTGTAGCTTTCTTCACACATATCTTGTACATATTTTGCTAGATTTATACCAAATATTTCTCTTGGCAAGATGTGCTAATATTAATGTAATTTTAATTTCAAAATCTATGTGTTTATTTGTTCATTGCTAGTATATAGGAAAGTGATTGAGTTTTGTATACGAACTTTATTTATCTTTCAACCTGTTAGAGTTATTTATTAGTTCCAGGAGTTTATTTTTATTAAATCTTTTTAGTTTTCTACATAGATGATCATACTATGTGTAAACAAAACCAACTTTACTTTTTCTTTTCAAACTATATACCTTTTATTTCCTTTTCTTGATTTAATGCATTAGCTTGGACTTTCAGTTTGATATTGAAAAGGACTGGTGAAAGGTGACATCTTTGTCTTATTCCTGATCACGGTGGAAAAGCTTTTAATTTCTGGCTATTAATACTTCGTTATCTGAAGGTTTTTGGCAGATAATACTTCTTAAGCTAAGTTCCACTCTATTTTTAGTTTTGAGATTTATATCATAAATTTTGTCAAATCCTCTCATCTATTGATAGGATCAAATAAGTTATCTTCTTACGTATGTTGATATGATGGCTTACATTATATTGAGTTTTGCATACCTGGGATAAATCCCACTTGGTTGCGGTGCATAATTCTTTTTATACATTGTTAGATTCAATACACTAAGATTTTGTTGAGGATTTTTCCATCTGTGTTCATGAGAGACATAGGTCTATAGCTTTCTTTTTTTTTATAATGTCATTTCTGGATTGGAGTTAGGTAATACTGGCTTCTTAGAATGAGTTAGGAGCTATTTTTTGCATTTTGATCTTTGAAAGAGAATGTAGATACTAATGTAACTTCAAGTGTTAGTTCAGTTCAGTCGCTCAGTCATGTCCGACTCTTTGTGAGCCCATGAATTGCAGCACGCCAGGCCTCCCTGTCCATCACCAACTCCCGGAGTATACTCAAACTCATGTCCATCGAATCGGTGATGCCATCCAGCCATCTCATCCTCTGTCGTCCCCTTCTCCTCCTGCCCCCAATCCCTCCCAGCATCAGAGTCTTTTCCAGTGAGTCAACTCTTCGCATGAGGTGGCCAAAGTACTGGAGTTTCAGCTTTAGCATCATTCCTTCCAAAGAAATCCCAGGGTTGATCTCCTTCAGAGTGGACTGGTTGGATCTCCTTGCAGTCCAAGGGACTCTCAAGAGTCTTCTCCAACACCACAGTTCAAAAGCTTCAATTCTTCAGCACTCAGCTTTCTTCACAGTCCAACTCTCACATCCATACATGACCACTGGAAAAACCATAGCCTTGACTAGACGGACCTTTGTTGGCAAAGTAATATCTCTGCTTTTTAATATGCTATCTAGGTTGGTCATTACTTTCCTTCCAAGGAGTAAGCGTCTTTTAACTTCATGGCTGCAATCATCATCTGCAGTGATTTTAGGGCCCCCCAAAACAAAGTAGTTAGTAGGTATCCTGATTTTTTAAGCAGTAAAATGGAATTAAACACAAACACAAATATATAAAAATAGTGTAGACATTTATAATACTATTTTCAGTAACAGTATTTCTAATAGCAAAAATAAGGATTTATTTTCAGAAACTTCACTAATTTGGCTTATGGAAAACTGTGTTCTATTTCTGAATAACAACCATCAATTGAAAAGTATAAGTGAAATAAACATATATGATATATTGTATATGTTCTGAAAAAGGTAAGGTAAATTTATTATAATTTGGAGCAATATTCCAAAGAAAGCACTAAACTAAATCCATTTTGAAAATTCCTCTTGGCTATCTTTAAAAAAATTGTCTAGAGATATACTTACCTTTTAAACAGACTAAGTTTTTATAACTTGAAGTAAGAAGCACTTTGGAACTCTCCATTATGGAAATGATAAACTTTTAAAATTAGATATTATGCCATGCTTACCAAGACTTTCATTAGCCCTTGTTTTTTGAGGCCTAGAGTCAAGTGTATTTTCTCAGTGCTATTCTGAATCATTTCAAGTCAATTGTTAGCAATAGATTTATTACCTATTTATTTATCTAGCAAAAGCAATGGTTTAGGAATAATAATGATGTATTTTTTTCCCTTGAATAACTATATCAAGTTTCATGGTAAGGGAAATGCCTATTTATGAAACATAAACCAACTGAAAAATAAATAGCAGATATCAATGAGAAGGGTGACCATTTTCTAGGTATAGAATTTTAATATTTTTATATTTGAAAATTAGCAACCTGGAAAGAACTAAGTAGAAGATTTAGCAGGTCTCTGTTCATTTTTTCTCCTTTTGCCACTTTAAAAAAGTTATTTATTTATTTCTGGCTATGTCAGTTCTTAGTTGCAATGTGCAGTTTAGTTGCCCAGTAGCATGTGGGATCTTGGTTTCCTGACTAGGGATTGAACTCATATCCTCTGCATTAGAAGGTTTATTTTTAATCACTGGATGACCAGAGAAAGCCACTCCATTTGTCATTTTAACGCCTTGTATAACAGAGTAGTTGGTCTAGGAACAATTGCATTATATCGTCATTTTCCATATGCCATTACTTAATTGTACACATATGCATGCATATTACATTCTAGATACTGTGTAATGATATTGCAATTCAGCACTTGGGCATATGGAACTTACATTTGGTAATGGGATACCAAAAAAAAATGAAACATATATATATAATTTCAGGTAAGGATGATTTTCATGAGAAAATGAAGTTTGATAAGAATGGGAAAGCTCTAGTAGTGTTGGTGGTGGAAGCATTTTTGTCCAACCTATTGTATAAAAAAACAATGTCAAAAGGAGAAATACTCTGATAATGTGAATTTTGAGCAGAAACCAGGGCAAGGTAAGGTTTTGAGTCACAGATTTTCCTTGGAGGGAGGAATGTCTAAGTAACATGAATAACCTGAGACTTGGATCAAAACTACTTGAATTTTTTTAAAGAACAGTAAAGTCAGAAAGCAGAGTGAGCAAGATAAACAATAAAATCACACAGGCTGAAGAGTAAACATAGCAGATATAAAGCCATGTAAACTGTTGTAAACAGTTTGGTTTGTCCTCTAAGGAACTGGAAAACTATTGCCAGGACAAGAGCAATGTGCTAAATTGTCTAATTTATGATTTGAGTAGATAGCACAGTTGTTTTAAAATAAACTCTGGAGAGAGATGAAAAGGAAATAGATCAGCTAGGAAGTGATTTCAATAATCACTAGGTTCGGTTCAGCCGCTCAGTCGTGTCTGACTCTTTGCGACCCCATGAATCGCAGCACGCCAGGCCTCCCTGTCCATCACCAACTCCCGGAGTTCACTCAGACTTGCATCGATCTCTAGACACAGTCTAAATAGAGTGGCAGGGCAGAGTTGGTAAGAACTGGCAGATTCAAGATGCAATTTGACATTAGCATTGACAGACTCTATTAATGTCTATTTATGAATTAGAAATGAAGTATAAAAGGAAGAGATCAATTAATGATAATTCCAAAGTTTTTCAGTCAAGATATTTAAAATGGAAGTTTTTAGTTTACTTGCTGTGAGGGAGAAAATTGTCAGAGGAATAGAGTTGGGTGTAAAATCAAAGTTTAGCTTTGAAGGTGTTCTATTTAAAATGTTGAATAGGAACGTTGGTGTCTGTGTGTGAAGTTCAGTAGAAAGTTCCAGACTGGACATATGCATTTGAATGACCAATGTCCAGATGTCATTTAAAACAGTGAATTCGACTAAAATTCCCTAGTAAGTGAGTGAGACAAAATAGCATTGGAAGGCTAAGGAATGGAGATCTTAAATGTTTACAGGTTTTGGCCCAGATGGAGCCAGGTTTTATGGATAAGAAACTAAGTATGCCTATTGTAATATTATTTTTAAACAATCCTTCCTCTTTTAGTCAGGTAAGCCATAACTCACAACAGAAATAATACACTTAACTAGAAAAATTATTGACAGTTGATTGTGAGACAAATCTTTAGTTCAATGTTAGGCTCAGAATTTCACTAAATTATGCTTATTAGAAGAAAATAATGCTTAAGGATGTCCCCCCCCAACAATAATTTATCACAAAACCATTACTTCAAAAATCACAGTGTTCCAGAGTATGATTTCTTTTGACCTAGAATTAGTTGAAGAATTGATACAAGGATCATCATAAATAGAAAAAAGTGACAGGAACTGATCTCTCTGAGGTCAATAGAGTTTGGATGAGGAAGCTTGAGATTCTATCCAAAGGGCAGAATTCAGACTAAAGGTCTCTCAGTTTGGTCCTCTGTTTGATCTTTTGATCTCTACTTCATGCTTCAATGTCATTATCTGAAAGTAAAAGAGAAAGGCCATTTTTTCATTAAAATGTAAGCACTTGAACTTCAGTCTGTCTTCATTTCTCTCTCTCTTTTGTGGTATCAATTTATCTCACCTGATGCATGGTAGTCCAAATTCTCACTGTTAATAATGTGGAGACAAAGAATTTTCCCCACAAAAACCAAGTCAAACAGTGTACCAGAGTCATTAAAACATTCATGAACTCTGCAGCCAGGTATACTTGCTTCTACCTCTAATTCTGTTTCCATTTAGCTAGGTGACTGCATCAGTTGCTTAACTTTTTCTGATTTTAATAAGTATAACACAAAACAGCAACACTCAAGTCTCTATTTTACATTCTTTCTCTGTAATATTAATCCTCATCTCTAACAGATGGGTGCTTTGGAATAACCAGGGAGACACTTATGATTTTGGTACTGAGAAAAATATTTGTACTTTTGGAATACAAATAATCAGGGTGATGCTTATGATTTTGGTACTGAGAAAAACATTTGTACTTTCCTACATATTAGCCTATTCATAGATGATTTTTATAGCAGCCACTTAACGCTAGTCTCCTGTTCAGTTTGCAAATGAACGTTGCTGTCTGAACATCTTGTATAAATTGAGAGCTTGCAAGTTACTCTTCCCAGATAAAAACCAACCTGCCAATGCAGGGGATATAAGAGACATGCATTTGATCCCTGGGTCAGGAAGATTCCTGGTAGGAGGACACCACAACCTACTCTGGTATTCTTGCCTGGAGAATCCCCATGGACAAAGGAGCCTGAAAGACTACAGTCCATAGGGTCGCAGAGAGTCAGTCACAGCTGAAGCAGCTTAACATTTAGCATGTTCAAGTTACTCTAACAGTCTAGCCACAATGGGTGACTTACTCCTTTTGTGTATTCAGAAAGGACTAAGGACCTCATTTGTTGTCCAACCTAGAATGCTGAAATAGAGTAGTGGAAGCGGAGAGGCGGGAAGGCAGAAATGAGAAAACACTAATATCAAATGGAAGGATTATATCGATAGGAAATAATTAGTGACACTCAACTAAAAGAAGAGGGGTTTCAGATTGCTCTGAATTGTACCTGTCTTGCCTGGAGAATCCCAGGGACGGGGGGCCTGGTGGGCTGCCATCTACAGGGTCACACAGAGTCGGCTTAGCAGCAGCAGCAGCATGCAAAGAAAAGACATATATAGTTTATCTCACACAGGGAAGCAGACAGGTAGGCTAGAGAGGCTGGAGATAGAAAATAATAGCTGATGGACACTAAGTCCAAATTTTCAACCAGCAAAAAGACAAAATAGCATCAGTGGGTGAATGACCAAGGTATTCCACAATTACTGGGGAAGAAGTGAATAAAAGAAATAGCATCACAGTCCCGTGGTGGTAGCTCCTCAAAGACTCAGATATGATGTTGCTTAGGTAAACATGTTATCCAGGCTCTTTTTAAAATTTTTCTAAAGATTTTTTTGATGTTTACCATTTTCAAAGTCTTTGTTAAATTAGTTGCAATATTACTTCTGTTTCATGATTTAGTTTTTTGGCTGCAAAGCATGTGGGATCTTAGCTCCCTGACCAGGGATTGAACCCATATCCCTCACAGTGGAAGAAGTCTTAATCCCTGGACCACTTGGTCTCTTTCCAGGTCTTTTGACAAAGGACTTCTGCATCTTCTTAGCCGTGAAATTAAAACTTCATTAGCTTAACACATTATTTTCAAGAACCTGCTATATGTCAACAATGTCTTTCAAAACCTTTTGTTAATATCATGCCATCCTTCCTGTCCCTCCAGCTTTCCTGCTTATATTTTGTATCCCAAAGTTTTAAATTACTTCCAATTCCTGGAAAATTCCTTAATACCTAGTCTTATTATCCTGCATTCCTCTCTCCAAAATATTTCAGCCTTACCTTAGTATATCAGCTGGAAGGCTGTCACCCTGCAGAAACCTCCCTTGACTTTACCAGGATGACTCCGTCTGTCATCCTCCTGCCACCTGTTCATTTCACACAGTGAACATCCTTGTGAATCTACAATTTTATTATATCATGATTACTTGCATGTTTCTTTTCAGTAGAATTTAAGCAAATGTATGCAGCCCCATCTTCTTCAATGCCTCTCTCTCCTCTTTCTAATCTCAGACCTAGCACTGTTCCTGATACGTTAGTTTTGTCAAATGAAGAAGGAACCAGAGATGGCCGCCAATGCAGGACTGGGGGCAATTTTGGAGAACATAATAAATAATCAGTTTTATATGGGCTATCATGGGGTACATAGTAATTGTTATAGGTAACTCATGTCTCACCCAAGGCTCAGTGGGGCTCAGTTGGTGAAGAATCTGCCTGCAATGCAGGAGACTCAGGTTCAATCTCTGGATTGGGAAGATCCCCTGGAGAAGGAATACTCTAGTATTCTTTTCTGGAGAATTCCATGGACAGAGAAGCCCGCAGAGCTACAGTCCACAGGGTTACAGAGTTGGACACAACTGAGTGACTAATACTTTCACCTTTACCTTCTTCATGTCTTACCTCATAACCTAAACCTAAAACTGCCTGAAATCTTCTGGTGGCCAAGAATATCTACCAAAATATAACTCAATATGAAAATCAAAACACAGTGTAATGCATTGCACTAATGCATTCAATAAATACCTTTTGACTGATCCGTTGTGTGAATATATAACAAGAACAGATGAAGGATGAATGAATTCATTTTTCCATAAACCAAAACAAACTGATGACTTTTATATTCCTTTTTGATTCTGAATTTAAATTGTGACTCTTATAGTCACATAACTACCAAAATGGTTTTAAACATGCAATCTTGTTAATCTAGAATGCTTTTTTCTATAGATGGTTTTTTAAAAAATTATCCCTCATTTGTTGATGAGGAAAAATAACATTTTCTGTGAAATGGTCTATTCATGACTTTCTATAGAAGATTCTACCTGAACTCTTTATTTTAATCTCCTTTTCTCTTTCTCTCTGGGGAGCCATTCTTCTAAAAGACCTACTTTTCTTCAAGAGAAACAATTACATTTAACAAAAGACAAGGACTAATGCTATTACTATGTATATTCTGGTGCACTGGCTACTGGAAAATCATAGTAGATAAATTTATAAACATTATTGCTGTTTTGCACTGTAGGAAACTTGCAATTTGGTCAAGATCCACATTTAATTCCTGTCCTTATATTCAGATCTCAGTTGTATTTTCTCCTTGGCATCTTTAAAAGCTGTTCTATACAAAAGAATTCTATTAATAATGAATCAGTCTGCCTTTATATCTCACTATGAGCCCCAAATTGCTTTAGATAAGTAAAGAGATAGGTAGCACCACTGATAAATAAAAAAAAATAATAGCACTGTGTCATATGATTTGTTATTACGTTGAAGATTATATCTTATATCTTATGAGAAGGAAGATTTAAATGGGTTTCCAAGGTCATAACCTTATGGTGATGAAAATATATACATAATACAAAGTTTTCTTACTTTGTTTTTGTAATAACATATTCCTTCTTTAACAATAAAATATTAAATTATAGCTCATATATTTTTAAAAGTCTGTTATGATTATCATATGTGTGCTGAGAAGCATGTTTGTCAAATAATATATATTAATTACTTTTACAACTGGATTTTGGTCAGGCATCTTGATAAAAGATTAAACTTTTGAACATATGTATCTTTTTGTTTCAAGAAGTCTGAAAACACCACTGATGAAGAATTTTATAAAAATGCTATTATTTGCTCATATACAAATTTCTGTCTTTCTAACATAAACATACATAACACATATAAAATCATGCACAGAGTAGCAGAGAGTAGCTTTGTAAAAAGTACAAAAATACTAGTTATAATAACAAGCCTAAATTTAATTTTTTCATTTGAGATTATAAATAATATATGCATGTACTTTCAATTCAGTTCAGTTCAGTTGCTCAGTTGTGTCTGAGTCTTTCCTACCCCATGAATTGCAGCACACCAGGCCTCCCTGTCCATCACTAACTCCCAGAGTTATGATAGTCTGGAGGTGACTAAATGTGATAATTAATGTAAAAGGAATAATTAATGATTGTTTTCTTAGTATATCTTGTTCTTTTAAAACATAGTCCTACTCTTAAAGTTAAGGCTCCATTCTGTTCAAAACTAGAGATTTGAAAGTATTATCTTCCACAACCTGATAAAAAATGGGGCAAAAGAACTATGTCTATGTCTAGGTATTTGTTTAAAGTGAAATATATATGAACGCCGAATGATTCTTTCCAAGAATATTCGAAATGGTTTGTAAGTATTGATTACTTCTATCTTATGTCTTTTGTCTTAAAGTTGATGATTATTTCAGTGCCAAATATGTATTGTTATTTGATATTTAATTTTAAGACAAAAAGTGTCTAACAACAGTTTGTTTCCTCCTTTAGTGATGAAAGTAAAATCACAGGAAAATACAGATTCTTGAGATGACTAACACATGGAAAATTCATCCTAACAAGAAATGAATATTATTCTTTTTATAATGAGGAGATTTAAGGCTATCATCCCAAAAGGAATGGCACTCTATGTGCTATGGCAGAATAGGTCACACCTAGAAACTCCATCCCTCATTCCAATTCAGTCTTGATGACCAGTCCATCTGAAATTTCTAGGAATAAGCCCAGAAGTAGTGACCAAGAAGTTGTATCTAACAAGCTATATACAAAGTCTGCGGAAACTGGTTCTCACCATGAGTGTCTCAAAGCTAGTAATATGTGGTTAATCCCTGGATGGTCCTTGGGAAGTTTCCTGATTAACCAGATTTGTTGATGCAGGAGACATGCTTCAGCATCTTAACTGTGACAGTGGCTGGCAGCATGCTACAAAGGACCTAGTCAGAAATCAGCGGCTCACTCTGTGAAGGCCAGGCGGAAACCTCTTTAGAAGAAGCCCCGAAGGATTTCATGCCTCAGAAGTGCTAAGATTTAGCAGTTGGAATGATTTTAGAGAAATTTACAAGGAAAACTTTATTATGAATTTCTCATACAGAATGTCCCCAGAGAAGCTTATCACTGTTTGTCAACTGCAACAGAAGGTATAATGCTTTTTTATTAATAGGGTTCTCTTTTTTCCCCAAAGGGATTGTTGTAAAATACCATGATTAATTGAAGATTTCTTTTTACTTCTGATTTGCCTGATTGACACAATAACCCTTATTAATTTCCCCAGATGCCTAAAGCAGCAGTGGCAAAGGAACATAAGACGATGCATTATTTATTCTAATATTCAATGGTCATTTTCATACTCGTCACAAGTATTAATTTAATGAGGTCACATTACCATGCTACGCACCAACTCTGACATGTGTAGTATTGATAAAACTGATTAAACTCTCTAGATTAAGCACACTTACTCAAATCCATGTTCAGATACTTAAAACTCTTGTCATGCATTACCATGCATAATGTGTCTCATAGCCAGTTGCATTGAAAAATGATAGAACAAAATGATTAATGCCGAAAATTAGAAACTCTAACCAAATGTATCACATCTCTAGTAGTTTCCTCCTTGAAGCATTTTGACAATGGCAGGCTTAATGAACTTGACCAACTTTTGCTTTACTCATTTGCTTAGAGAACATAATATTTTTATTGATATTAATACTTCCTATAGATTTTAGCCTTGTGAGATTCAGATAAAATAACACTGTGTGTTACTCTGTCAGTTATATAGTAGGTGCTGTAGATTCTACTAAAATATGTTATTAATCTTTAATAAGGCATGATGTGTGTCTCCACCCATGTAATAAATTCCAGAACTCTTCTATTATCTCCATGGGCTCTTGTTCTTAGTTAACATTTAAGTACATATTCATATGTTAGACATATAATATTTCTTAAAACAAACTAAATATTTTTTTAAAGATAGACTTTAAATTTTTGAGGCCCAAAATTCATATGATTAATACTTTTTCTTATCTTCAAATATGAATTGCAAAACATTTGTTTCAAACTGTTGAAATTATTAGCAGTAAATTGGTAATATTTTCAGAAAGTTTAGGATTGTGCTGATTAATGAAGAGTTTGGAGATCTGTATTCAAGAAGTTGAAAATAATGGCTTCCAATATTTTAAATTGTGTCTATTCTCCATTTAAATCCCAGAATTACCTGTCTAAAATGCATAGTCCTATCACTTTGCTCTTATAAAGCATTACTTGAATTTTTGGCCCATAAAGGAAAAGAAATTCTGCTTAAGGCTTGACTTTATTATTATTTTTTAATCCCATGACATTGTCTATACAATTGCTCTTCATTCCTCTAGAAGAACTTGCTTTGTTTACTTGTTTTTTTTTTTGAATTAGCCTTTAAGGGCCAGTTCTTATGTAACCTTCTCTTTGACTCCTTATGGGTCCTCCTATGATGTTATCTCTCTGACATGAGTGCCCAGAGAACCTTTAAGGTTGCCCTTGATTATATATGACATTGCTACATTGTGATTCTTTGTGGATGAGCTGCTCATATCCTACAGAGTCCAGAACTATGTTTGACATAAAAGTGAAAGTGAAGTCACTCAGTCGTGTCCAACTCTGTGACCCCATGGACTATATAGGCTACAGGTTTCTCTGTCAGTGGGATTTTCCAGGCAAGAGTACTGGAGTAGGTTGCCATTTCCTTCTCCAGGGGATCTTCCCAACTCAGGGATTGAACCCAGGTCTCCCACACTGCAGGCAGATGCTTTACCCTCTGAGCCACCAGTGTGACATAGGTGATTATATAAATGAAAGAATACAAAAATGAATTATTTCAGGCCACTGAGAATTACCTAAAATTGTGTTACTTCTGAAGGCAGGTCTTAAGAAATTTGGTGACCTAATTTCATTCCTTTTAATAGCTGAACAATATTCCATTGTGTATATGTACAACATCTTCTTTGTCTACCCATCTGTCGATAGACATTTAGGTTGCTTCCATGTCCTAGCTGTTGTAAATAGTGATGCAGTGAATACTGGGATGCACATGTCTTTAAGTATTATGGTTTTCTTAGGATATATGCCTGGTAGTGGAATTGCTAGGTCATATGGTAGTTCTGGGCAATGGGTATTGATATATATATATGCTATCATGTATAAAATAGATACCTAGTGGAAATCTGCTGTATAGTGTAAGGGGCTCAGCTTGGTGCTCTGTGATGACCTAGATGATGGGATTGGGGGATTGGAAGGCAGGTTCAAGAGAGAGGAGATACATGTATACATATAGCTGATTCACTTCATCATACATTAAAAACTAACACAATATTGTAATGCAATTATACTCCAATTTAAAAAAAAAATCAGTGAAATTTGTCCAAGGATCATGGATATAAGGAATGAAGAGATTTCACCAATATGAAAGTTAAGTAAGCTGTTTCTTCATCCTCTGGAAAACTGCATTCTGTCCTTTACAGGAAAAGTGGCTCCAAGCCTCTATGTATAGGCCAGATAAGAGAAAATCTAGGCTGCCTGAATCAGTAAGAAGGGACAAGTTGGGACAAGCCAAGAGGAATTGTTGGGGCCGAGGGTCTGGAACTATGAGTTACATTAGAAAATCTACTGAGATCTAAAATTTCATAGGCAGAGGAAAATTCGCTTTTTTATTCTGCCAATGATGTGCTTTAGGCTCTCTTTTTGGGAACTAAATGAAATCCAGCAGTTATTCTCAGCTTCACAATTCTGCCTCTTTCGTCAGACTTCATGCTCTGCAAAGACTAGAACCATGGTTCTTTCCCTCCCAATTTCTCTCTTTCTAAGCAGAATCATTATGTTTAATAAGAGCATGCAAGTTTGTTGAAAAATCATTATGTTTGAATGTTCTCTAAGTGCCAGGCACTAAGATTTTTACTTAATTCTCATAAGCACCATATTCCTCTCTTTTAATATGAGATAACAGATCGTACATACATTTTGTTAAGTTGAATCTGGTGATGCTTTCATTTCATTCATTTATATTCTACTATTTTGTGAGGTTCCCAGTCATATTGCCCCATGTATTTAGACAGATTTAAGCTTCCCACCAATGTGCCCCAATTATGCACAGGTGTCTCTAAGGAAAATCTCCTATGACTCCCGAACCAGTCTGTGTGCCACGGTTATAATGCCATCTTTGTTTTTCTTCCTTCCCTTTTCTTTACTTGTGCACATGCCCCATGGCTGTTATTGCTCATCACAAGGAGTGTTGTCTCTGGATGCTTTCAAAACTTTGAATTTCTGGACCAACAGAAAGATACTGGATCCCGAGTCAGAGGAAAGGAGGGATGAGCTGCTTACTGGGGACATGAGAACGTTGTCTTTCTACTTCCTTTACTTTCCAAGTCTAGCTGTACTTTCAGACACTGTTAAGCTTGAAACTAAAGGACAAATGGCAATTAAGTGGTCACAGAAAGATGAACAAAATACTTGTTTGCTCAGTATATATCTCTTAAGCACCTTTTCAGTTCTAGGCATTGTCCTAAGCCCTTAGAACACATTCCATTCCAAACAAAATAAGAATTTCTACTTCGAAGTATTTACTTTCTAAGTGCATCAGTCGTGTCTGACTCTTTGCAGGCCCCCGGACTGTAGCCTGTCTGGCTCCACTGCCCATGGAATTTTCCAGGCAAGGATAATGGATTGGATTGGCATTTCCTATTCCAGGGGATCTTTCTGACCCAGGGATCAACCTAAGTCTCTTTCATCTCCTGCATTGGCAGGTGGATCCTTTACCAGGAGCGTTATCTGGGAAGCCCTGTTTATGTACTATATCAGTACCCTAACCTAGGATGCAAAGGTTTTAGGGCCTCGGTTCTATTTTAGTCCCCAGTCTCATTTCCTAACTTGCCCACACATGTAGCAATCAACTCTGTCTTTTAAATCTCTCTGTGTTTTTGTATTTGTAGTAACTTTCATGTTTCTTTCTCTCACTTGTCTAATTACTGCATTTAAAAAATTCAACTCCATCTTCTTTTGATGGTCTCAGCCTTTGTTTCCACTTCAACAGCTCGCACAATTCCTTATCCATTTTAATCAAGAAGGTGAAAGAAAGAGGCTTTGGGAGACAGAGTGTGCATCTCTGTATGGACTTAGAGGGGAAAATGTTATGCTGATTCTGATAGTTTGTGAAGTCATCATGAGAAGATAATGAATTGAACTTTTCACTAAATTTTAAAAGTAAACGAAAAAATGGACAAGCTATCTATACTTCTGATTCTTTCTTATGAGTAAATTATTGTTCCTTTGTTCTTTCTATGTCATGAGTTCATATGAAGTTCTAAATAATTATAATTTATTTTAATTCATCGCTTACTACATAGATGTGGGAGTAATTCTAACAAAGTCCAAGAAGATTTCTATCTCCTTACCTCACATTTGCTCTATAGAAACAGCAATATAAAAAAAAATCTATTTAGGAAACTATATTTGGTAAATATACCATGCTTCAAAAAAACCCCCACCATATATTTATATGTCCTTTGACTTTTAAATAATATTACCCAAATGCTATTATTGCTTATATTGGTTTAATTTTAATGCGAATTTTTTTTTTTAACTAAGGGAAAAATTAAGGAGTGATTTACCGATAGTTCCCATTTGGCAAAAAGTCATTAAAATAGTGAACATATGTTTAGAATTTATAATGTGCTAAGAACTGTCCTAGGTAATCTACTATTACTATCTCTCTCTTTTTATTTTTTAAGGACACAGACAACTGTTCTCCAAAAAAGGGACGGGGACCATAAGTATCCCATCCAACAGAAATACAGCAAAAGGCCAGGAAGTTTCAGTGTCTTGTCCAAGGTCACAAATAAAGAAAAGGTGTTGAAGGAGTTGGAACTACACACTATCCATATTATCTTTCTGAGAGGCTATACATGTGCGTATGTGTGTATCAGTTTTGACGAGAGTTTCAGTTCAATTCAGTCACAGCTGTGTCTGACTCTTTGTGACCCCACAGACTGCAACACACCAGGATTCCCTGTCCATCATCAATTCCCAAAGCATGCTCAAAATCATGTCCATTGAGCTGGTGATGCAATCCAACCATTTCATCCTCTAAAGCCCCTTCTCCTCCTGCCTTCAATCTTTCCCAGCATCATGGTCTTTTCCAACGAGTCAGTTCTTCGCATCAGGTGGCCAAAGTATTGGAGCTTCAACATCAGTCCTTCCAATGAATATTCAGGACCAATTTCCTTTAGGATTGACTGAGTTGATCTCCTTGCAGTCCAAGGGACTCTTAAGAGTCTTCTCCAACACCATAGTTCAAAAGCACCAATTCTTCTGGTGCTAAATTTTCTTTATGGTCCAGCTCTCACATCCATACATGACTACTGGAAAAGCCACAGCTTTGACTAGATGGACATTTGTCAGCAAAGTAATGTCTCTGCTTTTTAATATGCTGTCTATGTTGGTCGTAGCTTTTCTTCCAAGGAGCAAGCATCTTTTAATTTCATGGCTACAGCCATTATCTGCAATGATTTTGGAGCCCAAAAAAGGAAATCTGTCACTGTTTCCATTGTTTCCCCATCTATTTGCCATGGAATGATGGGACTGGATGCCATGGTCTTAGTTTTCTGAATGGCGAGTTTTAAGCCAGCTTTCTCACTCTCCTCTTTCACATTCATCAAGAGTCTCTTCAGTTCCCTTTTGCTTTCTGCCATAAGGGTGGTGTCATCTGCATCTTTGAGGTTATTGATGTGTCAATCCTGATTCCAGCTTGTGCTTCATACAGACCAGCACTATGCAGTACTCGGCATATATGCTAAATAAGCAGGGTGACAATACACAGCCTTGATGTACTCCTTTCCCAATTTGGAACCAATCCATTGTTCCATGTCCAGTTCTAACTGTTGCTTCTTGAGCTGCATACAGGTTTCTCAGAAGGAAGGTAAGGTGGTCTGGTATTCTCATCTCTTTAAGAATTTTCCACAGTTTGTTGTGATCTACACAATCAAAGGCTTTGGCATAGTCAATAAAGAAGAAGTAGATTTTCTCATGGAACTCTCTTGCTTTTCTATGATCCAACAGATATTGACAGTTGGATCTTTGGTTCCTCTGCCTTTTCCAAATCTTGCTTGAATATCTGGAAGTTCTCAGTTCACCTACTGTTAAAGCTTCACTTGGAGAATTTAGAACATTTCTTTGCTAGCTTGTGGGGTGAGTGCAATTGTGCAGTAGTTTGAACATTCTTTGGCATTGCCTTTCTTTGGGATTGGAATGAAAACTAACCATTTTCAATCCTGTGGCCACTGCTGAGTTTTCCAAATTTGCTGACATTTTGAGTGAAGCACTTTCATAACATCATCTTTTAGGATTTGAAATAGCTCAGCTGGAATTCTATCACCTCTACTAGCTTTGTTCATAGTGATGCTTCCTAAGGCCCACTTGACTTCACTTTTCAGGATATCTAGCTCTAGGTAAGTGATCACACCATCGTGGTTATATGGGTCATTAAGATCTTTTCTACATAGCTCTTCTGTGTATTCTTGCCACCTCTTCTTAATATCTTCTGCTTCTGTTAGGTCCATACCATTTCTGTCCTTGTTTGTGTTCATATTTGGATGAAATGGTCCCTTGGTATCTCTAATTTTCTTGAAGAGCTCTCTAGTCTTTCCCATTCTATTGTTTTCCTCTATTTATTTGCATTGATCACTTAGAACATTTTTCTTCTCTCTCCTGGCTACTCTTTGGAATTCTGCATTCAGATGAATATATCTTTCCTTTTCTACTTTACTTTTCACTTCTCTTCTTTTCTCAGCTATTTGTAAGCCCTCCTCAGACAGCCATTTTGCCTTTTTGCATTTCTTTTTCTTGGATATGGTCTTGATCACTGCCTCTGTACAATGTCATGAACTTCTGTCTATAGTTCTTCAGGCACTCTGACTATCAGATAAATCCCTTGAATCTATTTGTCACTTCCTCTGTATAATGGTAAGGGATTTGATTTGGGTCAGGTGTTTTTTCCTACTTTCTTTAATTTAAGTCTAATTTTGCAATAAGGAGTTCTTGATCTGGGCCACAGTCAGCTCTGGGTCTTGTTTTTGCTGACTGTATAGAGCTTCTCCATCTTTGGCTGCAAAGAATAAAATCAGTCTGATTTTGGTATTGACCACCTGGTGATGTCCATGTGTAGAGTTGTCTCTTGGGTTGTTGGAACAGGATGTTTGCTATGACAAGTGTTTTCTCTTGACAAAACTCTGTTACCCTACTTTATTTTGTACTCCAACACCAAACTTGTCTGTTACTCCAGGTATGTCTTCCTACTTTTGCCTTCCAGTCCCCTATAATAAAAAGGACATCTTTTTTTGGTGTTAGTTCTAGAAAGTCTGGTAGGTCATCATAGTATCATTCAACTTCAGCTTCTTTGGCGTTAGTGTTTGGGACATAGACTTGAATTACTGTGATATTGAATGATTTTCCTTGGAAACCAAAATAGATCATTCTGTCATTTTTGAGATTGCACCCAAGTACTGCATTTGAACTTTTTTGTTGACTATGAGGGCTACTCCATTTCTTCTAAGGGATTCTTGCCCACAGTAGTAGATATAATGGTCATTTGAATTAAATTGACCACATCTGGTTCATTTTAGTTAACTGATTCCTAAAATGTTGCTGTTCACTCTTGCCATCTCCTGTTTCACCATTTCCAATTTAATGTGATTCATGGACCTAACATTTGGTTCCTATGCAATCAGTTCAGTTCAGTCACTCAGTCGTGTCTGACTCTGAGACTCCATGAATTGCAGCACGCCAGGCCTCCCTGTCCATCACAAACTCCCGGGGTTTACCCAAACTCATGTCCCTTGCGTCGTGATGCCCTCCAACCATCTCATCCTCTGTTGTCCCCTTCTACTCCTGCCCCCAATCCCTCCCAGCATCAGGGTCTTTTCCAATGAGTCAACTCTTCACATGAGGTGGCCAAATTATTGACGTTTCAGCTTCAGCATCAGTCCTTCCAATGAACATGCAGGACGGATCTCCTTTAGAATGGGCTGGTTGGATCTTCTTTCAGTCTAAGGGACTCTCAAGAGTCTTTTCCAACACCATAGTTCAAAAGCATTAATTCTTCAGCACTCAGCTTCCTTCACAGTCCAACTCTCACATCCATACATGACCACTGGAAAAACCATAGCCTTGACTAGATGGACATTTGTTGGTAAAATAATGTCTTTGCTTTTTAATATGCTATCTAGGTTGGTCATAACTTTCCTTCCAAGAAGTAAGCGTCTTTTAATTTCATGGCTGCAATCACCATCTTCAGTGATTTTGGAGCCCTGAAAAATAAAGTCTGAAACTGTTTCCACTGTTTCCCCATCTATTTCCCATGGAGTGATGGGACCAGATGCCATGATCTTCGTTTTCTGAATGTTGAGCTTTAAGGTAACTTTTTCACTCTCCTGTTTCACTTTCATCAAGAGGCTCCTTAATTCCTCTTCACTTTCTGCCATAAGGGTGGTGTCATCTGCATATCTGAGGTTATGCAATATTATTGCATTAAAAAAATACAGCATTGGACTTTACTTCCATTACCAGTCACCTCCACAACTGGGTGTTGTTTTTGTTTTGGCTCTATCTCTTCATTTCTGGAGTTACTTCTCCACTGATCTCCTGTAGCATTTTGGGCATCTACTGACCTGGGGAGTTCATCTTCAGTGTCATATCTTTTTGGCTTTTCATACTGTTCATGAGGTTCTCAAGGCAAGGATACTGAAGTGGTTCGTCATTCCCTTCTCCTGTGGATCAGGTTTTGACAGAACTCTCCACCAGGACGTGTCCATCTAGGGTGGATGTACACAGCACAGTTCAGAGTTTCATTGAGTTAGACAAGGCTATGATCCATGTGATCAGTTTGTTTAGTTTTCTGTGATTGTGGTTTTCATTCTGTTGGCTCTCTGATGGATAAGGGTAAGAGAATTATGGAAGCTTCCTTATGGGAGAGACTGACTGTGGGGGAAATTGGATCTTGTTCTAATGGGTGGGGCTATGCTCAGCAAATCTTTAATCCCATTTTCTATTGATTGGCTGGGCTGTGTTCCCTCCTTGATGTTTGGCCTGAGGCCAAACTGTGGTAGGGGTATTGGTGGTAATGGTGACCTCCTTCAAAAAGACTTATGCACATACTGTTTTATTCAGTGGCTCTGACCCCCAGCCGGCCGCTGTCAACCCATGCCTCTGCCAGAGACTCCTGGACCCTCACAGGCAAGTCTAGCTCCGTCTCTTGTGGGGACACTTCCAAAATCAAATTCCTGGGGGTTCTCAGTCCCTTTGCTCGATCTCCAGGTTGGTAAATATATTGTGGGTCCTCAAACTTTCTTAACAGTGTGAGAATTTCCTTTGCATAATTGTTCTGCAGTTTGTGAGTCATCTGCTCCGTGACTCTATGGTGGGGCTAATAGCAGGATGAGAGCTTAGTTTTTATTTATTTGATGAGAGTTTAGCTTATATTTTTTTCAAAACATTTAGTATTTCCTTTAATATTAAAGTCATCATTTTTGTGTAATGTTTCACTATTCTCAGTGTTAAAAGGAATCTCATAATGACTCTATTCAGATTAAAAGCCCACAAAATTTTGACAACTCGTGTATTATAATGTAATTATACTTGCTTTTCTGTGTCTTGTGTCAAGTGGATTGCTCTTTTATGGATTTAATGCTATAGGATTACAGAGTTGTTTTAGCACTGCCCTGTTGTCAACCACATACATAAATTTATCTAAATCTTAGAGAATAAAAGAATATTGCAACAAATTGAGAGAGTAGCATTGAAACACATACATTGTCATATGCAAAATTAGATAGCTAGTGGAAATTTGCAGTATGATGCAGAGAGCTCAAATCCTGTGCTCTGTGACAACCTAGAAGGGTGGATAGGGTGGGATGTGGGAGGGAAGTTCAAGAAGAAAGGGACATATGTATACCTATGGCTGACTCATGTTGATATATGGCAGAAACCAATATAATATCGTAAAGCAATTATCCTCTATTTAAAAATAAATAAACTTAAAAAGAATATATACATTCCTATTTCTAAGCAACCAGTACATTGAATGAACTTGAATGAATACTTGAAAAACTCTCCCTTTATCTTTAAAAAAAGGGTGGAGATTCCAAGCTTAAGAGAAGCTGGAACTTAGATATAAATAAAGTAATGCCAATGACATATTATTGAACTTTAATGCTTCATTATCATACATTTGTAAGGAAAAGGTTACAGCAACATCAACAAAGGTTACAACAACATCAAAACTCGTCCAAAATTTGAAAGTATATTGGAAGCTGATAATCTCACACTGTCAAAATTTGTATTCTTTAGGCCTCTAGAGGAGAATCTGAACATAGCTTGCAGGGAGGTTGAGAAATGTGTATTCACTCTGCCTGCAGATTCTACACACAAAACTAAAGGTCTTTAGTTCACTGATTCATTCTCACCAGAATGTAGTTTAGCTAATATCTGTGGTTTCTCAAATATCCCCATGGGTGCTTCACCTCTCACCTAAGCTGCAAATTAAAATTGCCCTTCTATCTACATGCAAATATGTACATGATATATTTTATAAATAATCTCATATCTATGCAAATTTATGTCATCTATTATCTATTAATATCTGTATAATCTACTATCTATCCAGCACCTTAAAATTTCATAAATGTTTCCAGTAGATGCTAAAACAACTGATCTATTGTTTAATCATTCTTTACATCTGCAACGTCCAAAAGCCCATAACTGGCTTCCTATTGCTCTTAAAATGAAATTCGAGCTTCTCATTTTAGTCTCCACAGCTCTGGATGTTCAGACCTATTTCTCAGAACTCTACTAATATTACTCTTCCTTTGGTCACCAGTAGCATATTGGACACAGACTGACCTGGGGAGTTCCTCTTTCAGTGTCCTATCTTTTTGCTTTTTCATACTGTTCGTGGGGTTCTCAAGGCAAGAATACTGAAGTGGTTTGCCATTCCCTTCTCCACTGGACCACATTCTGTCAGACCTCTCCACCATGGTCCGTCCGTCTGGGGTGGTCCCACATGGCACAGCATAATTTCATTGACTTAGATAATGCTATGGTAAGTGTGATCAGATTGTCTAGTTGTCTGTAATTGCAGTTTCATTCGGTCTGCCCACCCTCTGATGTCCCCTCTCAGCTCTTACCATCTTACTTGGGTTTCTCCTACCTTGGATGTGGGGTATCTCTTCACAGCTGCCCCAGCAAAGTACAGCTGCTGCTCCTTACCTTGGATGTGGGGTAGCCACAAACTGCAGCCACTCCTGAGCTTGGACATGGGCTATCTCCCCTCTGCCACTCCTGTGTGGATCCAACATCTGCTGAATCATTGAAAAAGCAACAGAGTTCCAGAAAAACATCTATTTCTGCCTAATTGACTATGCCAAAGCCTTTGACTGTGTGGATCACAACGAACTCTGGAAAATTCTGAAAGAAGTGGGAATACCAGACCACCTGACCTGTCTCTTGAGAAACTTGTATGCAGGTCAGGAAGCAACAGTTAGAACTGGACATGGAACAACAGACTGGTTCCAAATAGGAAAAGGAGTATGTCAAGGCTGTATATTGTCACCCTGCTTATTTAACTTATATACAGAGTACATTATGAGAAATGCTGGGCTGGAGGAAGCACAAGTTGGAATCAAGATTGCGGGGAGAAATATCAATAACCTCAGATATGCAGATGACACCACCCCTATGGCAGAAAGTGAAGAGGAACTAAAACGCCTCTTGATGAAAGTGAAAGAGGAGAGTGAAAAAATTGGCTTAAAGCTCAACATTCAGAAAATGATCATGGCATCTGGTCCCATCACTTCATGGGAAATCGATGGGGAAACGGTGGAAACAGTGTCAGATTTTTTTTGGGGGGTGCTCCAAAATCACTGCAGATGGTGATTGAAACCATCAAATTAAAAGACGCTTACTCCTTGGAAGGAAAGTTATGACCAACCTAGACAGCATACTAAAAAGCAGAGACATTACTTTGGCAACAAAGGTCCGTCTAGTCAAGGCTATGATTTTTCCAGTATTCATGTATGGATGTGAGAGTTGGACTATATGGAAAGCCAAGCACTGAAAAATTGATGCTTTTGAACTGTGGTGTTGGAAAAGACTCTTGAGAGTCCCTAGAACTGCAAGGAGATCCAACCAGTCCATTCTGAAAGAGATCAGTCCTGGGTGTTCATTGGAAGGACAGACGTTGAAGCTGAAACTCCCAATACTTTGGCCACCTGATGCAAAGAGCTGACTCATTTGTAAAGACCCTGATGATGGGAAAGATTGAGGGAAGGAAGAGAAGGGATTGACAGAGGTTGGATCGCATCACTGACTCAATGGACATGAGTTTGGGTGAACTCCGGGAGTTGGTGATGGACAGGGAGACCTGGCGTGCTGCGGTTCATGGGGTCACAAGAGTCAGACACGACGGAGTGACTGAACTGAACTGAAATTTTGTCGCCAAACTCCAGACACTTGTACTTCTTTTCTTTTGTTAGACATTTCAAGTACTTTTTTTTTTGGCTTCTAGCCCTTAAATGTGGCTCAGCTGGGAAAGGATCCACCTGCAATGTGGGAAACCTGGGCTTGATCCCTGGGTTGGGAAGATCCCCTGGAGAAGGTAAAGGCTACCCACTCCAGTATTCTGGCCTGGAGAATTCAGTCCATGGGGTCATGAATAATTGGACACGATTGAGTGACTTTGACTTCACTTCACTTCAGCCCTGAAATATGTTCTTCTATCTTGTGAAAACTCTCTTTGCCACTGTTTAATGGAACTTTCTCATTCAAATACTGTACCCTCAGTGAGGTCTTTCCTGCCCATCACACAGTTCAGTCGGTTCAGTCTAGTTCAGTTTAGTCACTCAGTCATGTCCGACCCTTTGCGACCCTATGAATAGCAGCACGCCAGGGCTCCGTGTCCATCACCAACTCCCGGAGTTCACTCAGACTCACTTCCATCGAGTCAGTGATGCCACCAAGCCATCTCATCCTCTCTCATCGCCTTCTCCTCCTGCCTCCAATCCCTCCCATCATCAGAGTCTTTTCCAATGAGTCAACTCTTCGCATGAGGTGGCCAAAGTACTGGAGTTTCAGCTTTAGCATCATTCCTTTCAAAGAACACCCAGGGCTGATCTCCTTCAGAATGGACAGGTTGGATCTCCTTGCAGTCCAAGGGACTCTCAAGAGTCTTCTCCAACACCACAGTTCAAAAGCATCAATTCTTCGACACTCAGCCTTCTTAGTCCAACTCTCACATCCATATATGACCACAGGAAAACCATAGCCTTGACTAGACAGACCTTAGTCAGCAAAGTAATGTCTCTGTTTTTTAATATGCTGTCTAGGTTGGTTATAATTTTCCTTCCAAGGAGTAAGCATCTTTTAATTTCATGGCTGCAATCACCATCCACAGTGATTTTAGAGCGCCCTAAAATAAAGCCTGACACTGTTTCCATTGTTTCCCCATCTATTTCCCATGAAATGATGGGACCAGATGCCATGATCTTAGTTTTCTGAATGTTGAGCTTTAAGCCAACTTTTTCACTCTCCTCTTTCACTTTCATCAAGAGGCTTTTGAGTTCCTCTTCACTTTCTGCCATAAGGGTGGTGTCATCTTCATATCTGAGGTTATTGATATTTCTCCCAGCACTCTTGATTCCAGCTTGTGCTTCCTCCAGCCCAGCGTTTCTCATAATGTACTCTGCATATAAATTAAATAAGCAGGGTGACAATATACAGCCTTGACATACTCCTTTTCCTATTTGGAACCAGTCTGTTGTTCCATGTCCAGTTCTAACTGTTGCTTCCTGACCTGCATATAGGTTTCTCAAGAGACAGGTCAGGTGGGCTGGTATTCCTGTCTCTTGAAGAATTTTCCACAGTTTATTGTGATCCACACAGTCAAAGGCTTTGGCATAGTCCATAAACCAGAAATAGATGTTTTTCTGTAACTCTCTTGTGTTTTCAATGATCCAGCGGATGTTGGTAATTTGATCTCTGGTTCCTCTGCCTTTTCTAAAACCAGCTTGAACATCTGGAAGTTCACCGTTCACATATTGCTGAAGCCTGGCTTGGAGAATTTTGAGCATTACTTTACTAGCATGTGAGATGAATGCAATTGTGTGACAGTTTGAGCATTCTTTGGCAGTGCCTTTCTTTGGGATTGGAATGAAAACTGACCTTTTCCAGTCCTGTGGCCACTGCTGAGTTTTCCAAATTTGCTGACATATTGAGTGCAGCACTTTCACAACATCATCTTTCAGGATTTCAAATGGCTCAACCTGAATTCCATCACCTCCACTAGGTTTGTTCGTCGTGATGCTTTCTAACACCCACTTGACTTCACATTCCAGGATGTCTGGCTCTAGCTGAGTGATCATACCATCGTGATTATCTTGGTAATGAAGATCTGTTTTGTACAGTTCTTCTGTGTATTATTGCCACCTCTTCTTAATCTCTTCTGCTTCTGTTAGGTCCATACCATTTCTGTCCTTTATGGAGCCCATCTTTGCATGAACTGTTCCCTTGGTATCTCTAATTTTCTTGAAGAGATCTCTAGTCTTTCCCATTCTGTTGTTTTCCTCTATTTCTTTGCATTGATCACTGAGGAAGGCTTTCTTATCTCTTCTTGCTATTAGTCACTATCATATCATCAGTTTACTTTTTACAATAGAATTGTTACTATTTGCAGTAATGTAGTCACTAATTTCCTTGTTCATATATTTTGTAATTCCCTGTGGTGGTTAGTCATATGTGTGTCAGCTTTATAGGGGCATAGGATGCTCAGAGATTTGTATAAACATTATATCTGAGCATGTCTGCAAGGGTGTTTTAGGAAGAAATTAACATTTGAATTGCTAAGCTGAGCAAAGTAGATATCTCTCTCTAGAGATCCAATATCCTGAATAGAATTTAAAACTGACAGAAAGAATAATTCTGTCTTTCTGCCAGTCTTTCAGTTGGGACATCAGTCTTTCTTGCTTTTGGACTTGGACTGTGACTGGAAATTACAGGCACCATTGGCTTTCCTGGATCTCTAGCTTGTTGACTACAGATCTTGGGTTTTTTAGGCTTCGTACTCATGTAATGTCTCTACATGTACTCATACACAGAATCAATAGCATATATAGTTGACCATTGACCAACACCAGGTTTGAAATACTCTGGGTCTACTTTATACATAGATTATCTTCAATAAACACATTACCATAGTATTACATAATCTGAGGTTGGTTGAATCCTGTAAATGCTGAAATTTCAAACTGGCTGCCCCAGTCTACATTCTCACCAACAGTGTGTGAAGTTTCCCTTTTTCCCACATGCTCACCAACACTAGTTATTTGATGACAGTCATTTTAACAGGAGTCTTCTAAACATTCTAAAGGAACTTCCCTATACCTCAGATAATAAAGAATCTGCCTGCAATGCAGGAGACCTTGGTTCGATACCTGGGTCAGGAAGATCCTCAGGAGAAGGAAATGGCAATCCATTCCAGCATTCTTGCTTGGAGAATCTCATGGACAGAGGAGCCTGGTGGGCTACAGTCCATGGGGTCACAAAGTGTTGGACATGGCTAAGTGACTAACACAACACACACACACACACACACACACACACACTTTCTAACAGGTGTGAGAAGATACTTCATTTTGGTTTTGACTTGTGTCTTCCTGATGATTATAGATGTTGGGCATCTCTTAATGTCTATGTCTTCTTTGGAAAAATTCTATTTAGGTCTTCAGCCCATTTTAAAATCAGGTTGCTTGTTTTATTGCTAATGGGGTACGTGTGTGCATGTGGTCACTCATGTCTGACTGTGACTCCATGGACTGTAGCCCACGAGGCTCCTCTGTCCATGGAATTTTCTAGGCAAGAATACTGGAGGGAGTTCACATTTCCTACTCCAGGGGATCTTGCCAACCCAGGGATCAAACATGTGTTTCTTGTGTCTCTTTATCACTGTGCCATCTGGGAAGCCCATTGGGGTATGAGTTCTTTATATATTTTTGAATATTAACTCCTTATTGGAGATACCACTTGTAAATATCTTCTTTCATTCAGTAGGTTGCCTTTTAATTTTATCGATGGCTTCCTCTATGCAAAAGCTTTTAAATTCGACTAGGTAGCATATTAAAAAGCAGAGACATTACTTTGCCAACAAAGGTCCATCTAATCAAGGCTATGGCTTTTCCAGTGGTCATGTATGGATGTGAGTGTTGGACTGTGAAGAAAGCTGAGTGCTGAAGAATTGATGCGTTTGAACTGTGGTGTTGGAGAAGACTCTTGAGAGTCCCTTGGACTGCGAGGAGATCCAACCTGTCCATTCTGAAGGAGATCAGCCCTGGGATTTCTTTGGAAGGAATGATGCTAAAGCTGAAACTCCAGTACTTTGGCCACCTCATGTGAAGAGTTGACTCATTGGAAAAGACTCTGATGCTGGGAGGGATTGGGGGCAGGAGGAAAAGGGAATGACAGAGGATGAGATGGCTGGATGGCATCACCAACTCGATGGACGTGAGTTTGGGTAAACTCTGGGAGTTGGTAGACAGGGAGTCCTGTCGTGCTGCAATTCATAGGGTCGCAAAGAGTTGGACACGACTGAGCGACTGCACTGAACTGAACTGAGGTCTCAATTTTATGTTTGCTTTTGTTTCCCTTGCCTGAGTAATTAGATCCAAAAATGCTAAGGACTAAAGCCAAAGGGTGTATTTGCTAGGTTTTCTTGCAGTAGTTTTATGGTTTCTAGTTTTAAATTTAGGTTTTCAATCTACTTTGAGTTTATTTTATATACATTGTGATAAAATGTTCTAATTTCATTCTTTTATGGACAATTATACAATTTTCCAATACCACTCTTAAAGAGAATGCCTTTCTTCCATTTATTATATTTTTGCCTCCTTTGTCACAGATTAATTGACCGTATGTGTGTGGATTTATCTCTGTGCTCTCTATTCTTTTTCACTGATCTGTTTTTAAGCCAGTATCATACTGTTTTTATTACTATAGCTTTGTAATATATTCTGAAGTCAGCCAGTTTGATATCACGAGTTTTTTTTTCTTTTTTCAAGATTGCTTTGGCCATTTAGGGTACTTTGTAGCTCTATGAGAGCAATAGATCAAACCAGTCAATCCTAAGGGAAATCAACCCTGGATATTCTTTGGAAGGACTGATGCTGAAGCTGAAGCTCCAATACTTTGGCCAAGTGATGTGAAGAGCTGACTCACTGGAAAAGATCCTGATGCTGGGAAAGATTGAGGGCAAGAGGAGAAGGAGGAGATAGAGGATGAGATGTTGGATGACATCATTGACTCAATGAACGTGAGTCAAACTCAGAGAGATAATGAAGGACAAGGAAGCCTAGTGTGCTGTAGTCCATGGGGTCACAAAGAATAGGACACGACTTAGCAACTGAACAACAGCAACAACAACATACAAATCTCAGTATTATTTTTTCTAATTCTGCCAAAAAAAAAAAAAAAAAGGACTGTAGTCTTCCAGCCTCTTCTGTCCATAGAATTCTCCAGGCAAGCATACTGGAGTAAATTGCCATGATTTCCTTCAGGAAATCTTCTTGACCCAGGGATCAAACCCAGGCCTCTTATATCTCCTATATTAGCAGGTCTGCAATGAAGGAGACCCAAGTTTGTTTCCTGGGTTGGGAAGATCTGCTGGGGAAGGGATAGCCTACCCACACCAGTATTCTTGGACTTCCCATTTTGGCTCAGCTGGTAAAGAATCTGCCTGCAATGAGGAGACCTGGGTTTGATCCCTGGGTTTGAAAGATCACCTGGAGAAGGGAAAGGCTACCCACTCCAATATTCTGGTCTAGAGAATTCCATGGGGTCGCAAAGAGTCAGAGACAACTGAGAAACTTTCACTTCCACTTTCTTTATCACTAGGACCACCTGGGAAACTTTAGATAATATTGATACTTGCCATCAATGAATATAGAATATGTTTCCATTTATTTGTACTATCTTCAGTTACATTCATTGATACCTTATAGTTTTCAGAGTATAGGCATTTTATTTATTGTTTGTTCCTACATATTTTATTCTTAATGCATTTACAAATAAGAATGTTTCTTGCTGTATCTTTTTGAAGGTTCATTTTTAGTATATATAAATGCAACAGTTTTCTGTAATTTAATCTTATGTCCTTCAAATGTACTAAATTTATTTATTAGTTTGAATAGATATTTGGTTGTGACTCTATGGTTTCTACATATAGTACCCTATCATCGATAAATAAGGCATCCTGTTTAGATGCCTTTTCTTTCTTTCTTTCTTCTTCTTTTTTTTTTTTTTCCCTGTAATTATTGTCGATAGGACTTTCAGTAATATGTTAAATAGAAGTGGCAGAGTGGGCATCCTTGTCTCGCTCCTGCTTTTAGAGGAAAAACTTTCAACTTTTGGCCATTGAGTATGATGCTACCTTTGGGTTTATCATAAATGGTCATTATGCTGAAATACGTTTCCACCATTCCAACTATTCTGAGAGTTTTTGAAACATGAATGGGTGCTGAAATTTGTTGATTTTTATCCATCATTTTCTTAATGTAGTCTATCACATTTGTTGATTTACAGATATGGAATCATGTTGGATTAAATCCTGCATGGTCATGATGTATGATTCTTTTTGTATATTGTTGAATTAGATTTTCTAATACTTGCTGAGAATTTTTGCATTTATATTTACAAAAAATACTGGCCTGCAATTTTCCTTTTTTGTAGTGTCCTTGTCTGATTTGTGTATCAGAGTAATGATGTCCTCGTAGAGTGAATTTGAGAGTGTTCCATCGTCTTCAATATTTTGGGGAATGATTTGAGAAAGATAGGCATTAACTCTTCTTTAAAAATTTGGTAGAATTCCTCTGTGAAACAATCTAGTCCTGGATTTTGTTTGAAGATTTTTTTCTAATTATTGATTCAATTTCAATACTAGCAATCAGTCTGTTCAGAGTATCTATTTCCTTCTGATTTACTCTTTTGTTTTAGGAATTTATCCATTTTTTCTGGGTTGTTCAATTTGTTGGAATATTACTGTTTGTCATGTTCTCTTATGATTGTTATACTCCTGTGCTATTGTTTGCAGTTTCTCCTTTCATTTCTTGCTTCATTTATTTGGGCCCTTTCCTTTTTTATTTTTTTATAAGTCTGACTAAAGGTTTGTCAATTTTGTTTATCTTTTCACAAAACCAGCTCTTGGTTCTATTAATCTTTTTTATTGTTTGTGTCATCTCTATTTTATTTATTTCCTGTCTGAACTTTATTATTTCCTTCAGCTGACTTTGGGCTTTGCTCATTCTCTTTTCTTAATTCCTTTAGATGGTAGGTTAGGCTGTTTATTTGAATTTTTGTTGTTTATTGAAGTAAGCCTGCAATGCTAAAATTTCCCTCTGAGAACTGTTTTTGTTGCATCTCATAGATTTTGAAAGGTTGTGTTTTTACTTTAATTCGTTTTAATATGTTTTCTGATTTCCTCTTTGATTTATTCATAGACCCATTGATTTTTAAGTAACATGTTGTTTAGTCTCCACATGTTTGTGTGGTCCTAACTGGGTTGATTTTCTTCCCTTCCTACTAGATTCTGTGTTGTTCCTTCTTTACAACCTCAGTTGTAGAAGAGCCATTCTGCAAGACTTTAAGTCAATTTTAGGGAAAGTTGTTCTATATATATTTGTAATTTGAATGTGCTTGTGAGGGGAAAGGAGCTCAATGTCTTCCTACTCCACCATTTTGATCCCTATTTTATTTCCTTTACATTTTTTTTGTGTGTACCTGAACTCACAGAAATTAATCAGTAAGTTCTGAGTCAATATTTAAAAGATTTATTAAGATTTTATTTTTCTGGTCTATATAAACAACTTGTGGTGATTAGCACTATGTTCAAATTTTACTATTCCTAAACTTTACTACTTCTTCCCTATGGAAATTTTCTACTTCCACTGAACGGATGAATTTACTGAAGAACATATTGCACATAAAAATGTTTTACAATCTCGATTCCAGGATAGGAAATTCTACTTCACTTTTCCCTGCTACAGTAAGAGTTCAGCACTAGCACAGATATTTGATGTATATGCTCCATGGTGTCTATTGTATTCTACGTAACACCATATGTAATGTTTTGTAAAAAGAAGCTTCTTATTCCTTGGGTCTTTAATTATATGATAATTTCAACTTAAAAAATTCTATTGATTCTGTTAGAATATGGCAAATATACTCCCTTAAATAGTGTTAGTTAGTCATGTCTGACCCTTTGCAACCCATGGACTGTAGCCCAGCAGGCTCCTCTGTTCATGGGGTTTTCCAGGCAAGAATCTGGAATGGGTTGCCATTTCCTCCTCCAGGGAATCTTCCCAACCCAGGGATCAAACCAGTGTCTCCTGCATTGCAGGTGGATTCTTCACTTGTAAGCCATCTGGGAAGCCCCCTTAAGTGGACTATAAGCTCTATGAGAGAAAGAACTTTTATGTCTTATTCACCATTGACTTCTCAGTGCCTAGAATAATGTCCAGCACTTAGTTGCTCTTCAGTAAAGTGCTGGTAACTAAATGAATATTGTTCGACTATTGTATTACTATTTTGAGAGAGATCATAATTTCAAGGGAAGAGCAGTTTTTAACTGTGTAACATAATGAATAATGCATTATTTATAATAGCCATTTACTATCTCAAACTCTCAATATTGTCATCTTTAAAACACACATGCTATTTATTTCATTTCATTTGATAAGGTAGCTTTAAACATCCATGGTGTTACTCATCATAAATAAATGTAAAAATTAAAGAAAAGAAATAAAACATGCAATCTAGGAAGAGGTAAAATGAAGATAAATTTGAAAGATTCTAAGTTTAGTAACTACTTAGAAAAAAATTTTTTTTAACTAATTTTATTTTTATCTTTAAAATACCTTATATATATATGTGTGTGTGTGTATATATGTATATATATATATGCTTAACTAAATAACAGCAATATATATCTCATGATATTCGTAGGTTTTGGGGGTGAGTCAGTGAGCAAAACTGAAAAATTCATTTATTTGAATGGGCTCTGCAAACAATGAATACACATTTACTATTATTCAGTCAGTTCAGTTCAGTCTCTTTGTGACACCATAGACAGCAGCATAGCCAGGCTTTCCTGTCCAACACAACTCCCAGAGATTGCTCAAACTCATGTCCATTGAGTTGGTGATGCCATCCAACCACTTCATCCTTCTTCGTCCCCTTCTCCTCCTGCCTTCAAACTTTCCCAGCATGAAGGTCTTTTCCAGTGAGTCGGTTCTTCACATCAGGTGACCAAAGTATTGGAGTTTCAGCTTCAGCATCAGTCCTTCCAATGAATGTTCAGGACCTATTTCCATTAGGATTGACTGGTTTGATCTCCTTGCAGTCCAAGGAACTCTCAAGATTTTTCTCCAACACCACAATTCAAAAGCACCAAATTTTCAGTGCCCAGATTTCTTTATAGTCCAACTCTCACATCCATACAGGACTACTGGAAAAACCATAGCTTTGACTATAAGGATCTTTGTTAGTAAAGTAATGTCGTTGTTTTTTAATATGCTGTCTAGGTTGGTCATAACTTTTTTTCCAAGGAGTAAGCATCTTAATGTCATGGCTGAAGTCACTATCTGATTTTTGGAGCCCCCCAAAATAAAATCTCTCACTCTTTCCATTGTTTCCCCATCTGTTTTCTTTGAAGTGATGGGACTGGATGCCATGATCTTAGTTTTCTGAATGTAGGGTTTCAAGCCAACTTTTTCACTCTTCTCTTTCATTTTCATCAAGAGGCTCTTTAGTTCTTCTTCACTTTCTGCCATAAGGTTGGTATCATCTGCATATCTGAGGTTACTGATATTTCTCCTGGCAATCTTGATTTCAGCTTGTGCTTCACCCAACCTGGGATTTTGCATGATGTACTCTGTATATAAGTTAAATAAACAGGGTAACAATATACAGCCTTGACGTACTCCTTTCGTGATTCAGAACCAGTCTGTTTTTCCATGTCCAGTTCTAACTGTTGCTTCTTGAGCTGCATACAGGTTTCTCAGGAGGAAGGTAAGGTGGTCTGGTATTCCCATCTCTTTAAGAATTTCCCATAGTTTGTTGTGATGCACACAATCAAAGGCTTTGGCATAGTCAATAAAGCAGAAATAGATGTATTTCTGGAACTCTTTTTCTTTTTCAATGATCCAACAGATGTTGGCAGTTTGATCTCTGGTTTCTGGTTACTATTACTAGTATTACTTATGTTCTTTTGTATGCCCTTCTCCCCAAACATTATTTTCTTACTTTATGTTAATTGAAATCCTTTATTACTTTATTTTAGCCACAATCTCTTTTTCATATCTGGTTGTGCTATATCACTAAGGAGATTATAAGATGCTCGAAAGCAGGGTTCCTTCTCTCTTTTTTTTTAACTTGCTGCAAATGTTTTTTATACCATAGTTTTTCTTTCCTGAGACAACCTTCATGCTAACCATGTAATAGATAGAACCTGGGAGCTCGTGGTTCAACAGCTAAGTGGCACACTTAGAACTCAAAATGCCTAAAAACTAAAGAAACATTGTAAGTTTTTAAATACAAAAAGCAGATTTTACAGCCTTGAAAGAATCTTTCACTTTTCAGAACTGACTTTTCTGGTTTGTTGCAGTATACTGATTTTTATCTTGCTTTTCATGAGCTCTTTAGATGTAACTAATGATGAGTATGTGGTTTTCTAGGTGGCTCAGTGGGTAAAGAATCTGTGTTCAGTACAGGAGAAGTGACTTCAGTCCCTGGGCTGGGAGACTCCTGGAGAAGAGCATGGCAACCACTCCAGTATTCTTGCCTGGAGAATCCCATGGACAGAGGAGCCTGACAGGCTACAGTACATGGCAAGGAGTTGGACATGACTGAGAGATAGTAAATGTGTACCCTGAACTTCAGCCAAGACTGCTAAATCATTGGATAAAACATGAGGAATTTTTTAAACATTTAAAGATCACTTTTTTAATATTAAAATGAACTGCTGCAAACAAATCAAAGTTATCTAACTTGTTAAAAATATAAGAAAATATGTCAGGGTCTTTTAGTTCAAGGTTAGGGTCACACACATTCTAATATGACTGAAGTGACTGACACGCATGCACACACATCATGAGCACAAAGCTTTGCCCATAGAAATACCCTCCTGCCACAAAGAGACAATTTTTGCACAGTCTCCCCCTCTAGAATTGGTTTGCTATCTCGTGACTCAGAGACTATCACCAATAAAATACCAAAAAACTTGAAACCCGTATCTATCTGTTTTACATATAACACACAGCACATTTAATGTGACTTATCTGATTTAAAGGAAAGGAAAGAAAATCTATCATGAAATTTCACAATATAACAAATGAATTTATCATATCTACAAATGATAGAGGTAAAAAGAATGTATAAGTAAATAAAATGTATAAAGAATCTTGTCTATATTAGTGAGAAAAGTAAAGTTCATCTCATATTAAAAACTAAGAAGAAAAATTTGGCAGAATAAATAAGAAAGACATTTCTGATCTTTTATATGTGACTGGAAAGTGACATTATGGGTGAAAAAAACCAAGGATTTTTTTCTGTCACCCCTACCTTGGCAACTAATCTTCAGTGATCAAATGGAGATATCTTCATGAAATTTCCTCCAATATTTTCCGGAAGAAAACATTTTTCTCTATAGATATAGCAGTTAATTAAAAAAACTATTATAATGTTTAGCAAAATATACCTAGTAAAGGAACCAAAGTTTTTTAAAAATGAACAATTTAACATATTACAGCAGCATAAACAGAACCTTAAAAACACCAGCACAATTTTTTTTTTTGTATAAATGTTATAAACAGGAAAAAGGCCCAGTCTGTTTGGAGTAATTATGGGAATACACATTTAAAACTAACAACATTAAAATCAACTAGCAATCTATAAAGAATTTACAGCTGCATTTAACATAATAGATTTTTTTAGTCTTCCAAAACTGTTCCTTTATTAGATTACTTTTGGATAAAGCTGTTAGAAAAAGTAATCCAAATTAAACTTTATATTAAAGACAAATGTCTCAACTATTTTTAATTGTTTTTATTATGGGTAAAATAGAACTCTGGTGTACTTTGAAAGGACATTGAAGGTTATTGTTAGAAAAGAGTTACCACTGTGAACAAGACAACTTTAAGCTGAGCTTCTTCTTTAAAAAATCCCATGAAATTCTTTCTTTGAAATAATGAAAATTACTTTGTGGCTGTGCAAAGCTATAATTCTTCTGTGAGAAATCAAAGTAAATATCTGATGGCAAAATTCATAAAACAATAATTTTTCACCCATTTCCCTTGGCTTCACACTGTTTATATAGTTGTGTGATGGTTTCAGTTATTTCTCTATCTGTGAAGGTTAGACTTTTTTTCAGGGGGTGTGAGAACATTTAAGATTTTAACAACTTTCAAGTGTATAATACAATATTGTTACTTATATTCACCATGTTGGACATTAGATTCCCATAACTTACTCATTTGTTACCTGAAGTTTGTATGCTTTGTTCAACATTTCCCCACTCCCTCTAACTATAGAACAATGGTTACATGCAAAGGTAATAATAATTAAATAGTTTATATAAGTAAAATTTTCCAAAACTGTTATTTTAATTTCTGTATGTAGCAAATACATTGGCATAAAATTCAGATATATGTATATATACTCTTGCTGTTTAGTTGCTAAGTCATGTCTTATTCTTTGTGGCCCCTTGGCTTATAGCTTGCCAGGCTCCTCTGTCCATGGTATTTCCCAGGCAGGAATACTGGAGTAGGTTCTCATTTCCTTCTTTAATATATGTGTGTGTGTGTGTGTGTGTGTGTGTGTGTGTGTGTATACACACATTGTACTTTTTATATCAGATTTAAAGGAAAATTGAGTAAAAAGTATAGTTTCTGCCTGTGGCTTGCTCTCTATTTTTCCTATTATTAACATTTTTGTATTAGTAGGATAGATGTCTTAGAACTGACCAGCTGAGACTGATATAATATCAGTAACTAAAGTCCATAGAAAACTCTTCAAGAGATTGGAATACCAGACCACCTGACCTGCATCCTGAGAAATCTGCATACAGGTCAAGAAGCAACAGTTAGAACTGGACACGGAACAGCAGACTGGTTCCAAATCAGGAAAGGAGTATGTCAAGGCTGTATATTGTCACCCTGCTTATTTAACTTATATACAGAGCACATCATGCAAAATGCCAGACTGGATGAAGCACAAGCTGAAATCAAGATTGCCAGGAGAAATATCAGTAACCTCAGATATGCAGATAATACTACCCTTATGGCAGAAAGTGAAGAAGAACTAAAGAGCTTTTTGATGAAAGTGAAAGAGGAGAGTGAAAAAGTTGGCTTAAAACTCAGCATTCAAAAAACTAAGACCATAGACTCCTGTCCCATCACTTCATGGCAAATAGTTGGGGAAACAAAGGAAACAGTGAGAGACTTTATTTTTTAAAAGATGCTTGCTCCTTGGAAGAAAAGTTATGACCAACATAGACAGCATATTAAAAAGCAAAGACATTACTTTGCCAACAAAGGTCCATCTAGTCAAAGCTGTGGTTTTTCCAGTAGTCATGTATGGATGTGAGAGTTGGACTATGAAGAAAGCTGGGAGCTGAAGAATGGATGCTTTTGAACTGTGGTGCTGGGGAAGACTCTTGAGAGTCCCTTGGTCTGCAGGAAGATCCAACCAGTCAATTCTAAAGGAAATTGGTCCTAAATATTCATTGGAATGACTGATGCTGAAGCTGAAACTCTAAAATTTTGGCCACTTAATGTGAAGAACTGACTCACTGGAAAAGACCCTGATTCTGGGAAAGATTGAAGGTGGGAAGAGAAGGGGACAACAGAGGATGAGATGGCTGGATGGCATCACAAACTCTATGGACATGAGTTTGAGTAAGCTCTGGAAGTTGGTTGATGGACAGGGAAGCTTGGCATGCTGCAGTCCATGGGGTCGCAAAGAGTAGGACATGACTGAGAGACTGAACTGAACTGAACTGAAAGTCCATAGGCTACATTAAGGGTGACTTTTTGTGCTGTACATTCTAGAGTCTTGACAAATATTTAAAGACAAATAACCACCATTACTGGAGAAGGCAATGGCACCCCACTCTAGTACTCTTGCCTGGAAAATCCCATGGATGGAGGAGCCTGGGAGGCTGCAGTCCATGGGGTCACGAAGAGTCAGACACAACTGAGCGACTTCACTTTCACTTTTCACTTTCATGCATTGGAGAAGGAAATGGCATCTCATTCCAGTGTTCTTGCCTGGAGAATCCCAGGGACAGGGGAGCCTGGTGAGCTGCCGTCTATGGGGTGGCACAGAGTAAGACACGACTGAAGTGACTTAGCAGCAGCAGCAACCACCATTACAAGGCTTCTCTGGTGGCTCAGTGGCAAAGAATCTGCCTGCCGAGCAGAAGACACCAGTTCAATCCCTGGAGAAGCAAATGGCAATCCACTCTCCTAGTCTTCCCTGAGAAATTCCATGGACAGACAGCCTGAGGAGCTAAAGTCCATGGGGTTGCAAGAGTCAGACTTGACTTAGTGATTAAAACAACAAACAAACCACCATTACACCATCAGACAGAATAGTTTCACTGTCTTCTATTTGCCCAAACTGTTGATAGTGAGATTACTATATATGTGTTAATGGTTTACTAATTTATAACTGTAGTCCAGACTTCTCCCTCACCATGTAGATTCATATATTTAGCTACTCCTCTGATGTCTCAACTTGGATGTTTGATAGACATTTTAAATTAAAATGATAAATGTTGTTCATCCTGCGATCTCTTTTTCCAGTGTTTTACCAATTCAGTTTGATGGCCAATCCATTCTACTGACTGATTAGTTCAAAAAGTTTGCAGTCATTCTTGATTCTTCCATTCCATCATATCCTACATCTAGTTCATTTGGAAATCTTACCAGTTTTAACTTTAAAATACATCCAGAATTCAATCAATTTTGACTTCCTTTGTTCCTATCACCTTGGTCTGAGCCACAAGAGTACATAGACTAAATTATTACAGAAACCTTATAACCGCACCCCACACCCGCCAGCTTTATGTGGTTGTTGCCAACCTTCTTTTATTATAGAAGTACCAAAATAATTCTTTTTTAAAAACATGACCAGATATTTTTAAGCTTATGGAGTAATCCAGTGATATTTGATTATTATTTTTAAATAGATACAAAAAGTTAACTAAGTTTATAAATTATGTCTTCACATAGCCTGGTTGAATATTACAAACTCTTTTAATTTAATTAGAAATTCTGCTTCTTCAGCTTACTGAGAAGAGGTAAAAAGCTTCAAATCATTCTGCTCTACTAAATAGCAGGTACCAGCTCCAACTACCTCTGAAAATATTTAATATACTTAATCAAATTCTTTAGAGAATGTTACAATTCTGTTCATTTGTCCTTGTAGTAGATTTTCTTCTTTATTTACTGTGCTCCTTTACATTCCATAATAAAATTATATTTCAGATTTTTCTGGATTCCTAGTAAACTTTGTTTTAGCCTTCTTTAGCCTTTCAATCACAGAGAAAGCAATGGGAACCCACTCCAGTACTCTTGCCTGGAAAATCCCATGGACGGAGGAGCCTGGTAGGCTGCAGTCCATGGGATTGCAAAGAATTGGACATGACTGAGCGACTTCACTTTCACTTTTCATTTTCATGCATAATGGCAACCCATTCCTGTGTTCTTGCTGGGAGAATCCCAAGGATGGCGGAGCCTGGTAGGCTGCTGTCTATGGGGTCGCACAGAGCTAGACACGACTGAAGAGACTTAGCAGCAGCAGCAGCAGCAGCAGCAGCCTTTCAATCAATAAACTGAGCATCCCACTAGCTCCATGTCCTGACTTCTAGAAACACAGATTTTCATTCTAAGAATCCTAAGACTAACTCAGCAGTTTTGGAAATTTTACTTATCTCAAATTAACGGACAGTATTGTCAAATATCTTAACGTTCCATACATTGGTATACATCAAAACAAGTAATTTTTTTCTCATAAAGCTATGAAATGGTTTAAAATTCTTCCACTGGAGAAAGTGCTATAGGCTACAGAATTTGGTCTGTGGCAGTATTTAATTGAACAGTTAGAGGCAAGTGGTCAACTTTTTATATGTTTGCAAGCTCAATTAGGTTGATTCAATTTGAGATAATTTATTTAAGGAGTGTTTTGTACTTAGTGTTATCTTATATCACATTTTTAGTTTTTCTACAAGAAATCATGTTGTTTAACAGTCATAAAATGTGAATCAGTTCTTTTCTTGAAATTAGCCACCATGTAGCAACTAAGCCCATGTGCCACAATGATTGAGCCTGTGCTCTAGAGCCCAGGTGGAAAAATAAATTTTTATTTCTTTATTATTGCTAGGAAAATCACATGGACAGAGGAGCCTGGTAGGCTGCAGTTCATGGGGTCACAAAAGAGTTGTACACGACTGAGTGACTGAGTATGCTAGAATCGGGAGCAGCAATTATTGAGCCCACGTGCCACAACTACTGAAGGCCTTGCATCCTCGAGCCTGTGCTCCACATCTGGAGAAACCATCTCCGTGAGAAGCCAGGGAACCACAACTAGAATGTAGTCCCCACTAACCACAGCTAGAGAAAAGCCTTCACAGCAGTGAAGACCAAGCACAGCCAAAAATAAATAAATTAATTAAATGGGCATGGTGGTGGTTTCATTTAGGAGATTTCATTTACTATAGTTGAGCATTAATAATTTTGGTGGTCATTCATGAAGTTACTCACCTAGAGCACAAGTGAGCTGGTTTGCCCGACTAACAAAATCTGGATGGACATAGTTTTCTATTCCTTCTTGGTCCTTTTTACTAGGAGACAATTTGTTCAGTCAATTAATAAACAGAGTTTAAAGCTACCTGGGAGAAATCAGTATCTAAAGGAAAATCAAAATTTTCTCTAAAAATAATCTGATGTCAATTATAATATTCATGAACAGGTGTATCAGATTTTCGTATGCAAGCCTGAGTTTTGTCCCAATAAAAAGACTTTGGAATAGCCCTAGAAATTGTTTGATGAACTCACCTAGTGAAGGTGAAGGAAGTTGGGAGAGCTGGAGTCAACAAAGTCCATGACTTTTCATTGGCTGAGTCCTTGTCAAGAAAACGGAAGTCTCTTTCTCCTGTTGGGCTCTGCTATAATTGCAGGGTATAAAAATCTCCTCTTCTGGTCTCCACACTTTATTTAATTAAGATTTCTGTGCATTAATTTTTCATATGAGAAACATAATTTAAGATGCGTGGTATATTTATGTTAGTCAAGAAAAAAAGCAGTTTCATATATCTAAGTATAATACAAATGGAACGCATTCATGAAAAAATAAACTTTTCATAAATCATCATTCCAAAAATAATTAAGTATTTTTCCCTTTTGTTTTCTTTTCACTGAGCTTTGAAAACTTTTATAGTTCAAATTCTAAATGAGTCTTCCCATTTTAATTAATTGATATTATGTTCATGCTGGCAGAGATTTGTTTAATATCTATTCAATAAAAATACTAATTGATTTGGATATATGTGAGTGTGATATGTTTGCTGTATGTGTGTTTGTTTAAATATTGTAATGAAGAACAGTTGGATGTTAAATCTTAGTGCTGAAAAAATTAGGTTCATAGAAATATTATAAATACTAAACATCATTTTGTTTTACAAATTAAACAAAATATTGGCAAGTTATTTTCATTAATTCACTTATTTCCACCATAGTATACACCTTAATTGTAACTGGGTCTTAAATTTCTTGGTAAATATTTTTGTTGTTTTTGTTATATTTTACTTTGCTATAATATTTTCCATTTTATTCTGTAGAAATTTTATAATTGATTACAGTGATCAATAAATATTATATAAACTCAATAGTAAGAAAATATACAACAGCAGTTTAAATATTTTCCTATACATATTCTGCATCTCACCGTTTATATACATTTCTATTTCTAATATGCTAGATGATGAAATGCTAGAAGCATCACTATGAACAAAGCTAGTGGAGGTTATGGAATTACAGTTGAGCTCTTTCAAATCCTAAAAGATGATGCTGTGAAAATGCTGCACTCAACATGCCAGCAAACTTGAAAAACTCAACAGTGGCATTGGATTGGAAAAGGTCAGTTTTCATTCCAATCCCAAAGAAAAGCAATGCCAAAGAATGTTCACACTACCACACAATTTCACTCATTTCACATGCTAGCTAGTCAGCCAGTTCAGTCGCTCAGTCGTGTCCAACTCATTGGGAATCCATGAACTGCAGCACGCCAGGCCTCCCTCTCCATCATCAACTGCCAGAGTCTACCGAAACCCATGTCCATTGAGTTGGTGATGCCATCCAACCATCTCATCCTCTGTTGTCCCCTTCTCCTCTCCTCCTGCCCTCTATCTTTCCCAGCATCAGGGTTTCTCCCACTGAGTTGGTTCTTTGCATCAGATGACCAAAGTATTGGAGTTTCAGCTTCAACATCAGTCCTTCCAATGAACACCCAGGATGGATTTCCTTTAGGATGGACTGGTTGGATCTCCTTGCAGTCTAAGGGAGTCTCAAGAACCATCTCCAACACCACAGTTCAAAAGCATCAATTCTCCAGAGCTCAGCTTTCTTTATAGTCCAACTCTCACATCCATATATAACTACTGGAAAAACCATTGCCTTAACTAGAGAGACCTTTGTTAACAAAGTAATGTTTCTGTTTTTTAATATGCTATCTAGGTTGGTCATAACTTTTCTTCCAATGAGTAAGCGTCTTTTAATTTCATGGCTGCAGTCACCATCTGCAGTGATTTTGGAGCCCCCCAAAATAAAGTCAGCCACTGTTGCCCCATTTTTTGCCATGAAGTGATGGGACCAGATGCCATGGCCTTTGTTTTCTGAATGTTGAACTTTAAGCCAACTTTTTCACTCTCCACTTTCACTTTCATCAAGAGGCTCTATAGTTCTTCTTCATTTTCTGCCATAAGGGTGGAGTCATCTGCATATCTGAGGTTATTGATATTTCTCCTGACAATCTTGATTCCAGCTTGTGCTTCCTCCAGCCCAGCATTTCTCATGATGTACTCTGCATATAAGTTAAATAAGCAGGGTGACAATATACAGCCTTGATGTACTCCGTTTCCTATTTGGAACCAGTCTGTTGTTCCATGTTCATTTCTAACTGTTGCTTCCTGACCTGCATACAGGTTTCTCAAGAGGCAGGTCAGGTGGTCTGGTATTCCCATCTCTTTCAGAATCCGTTAGTATTTGAAACATGCTAGCTAGCATCCTGAAAGACGATGCTGTGAAAGTGCTGCACTCAATATTCAAGCAAATTTGGAAAACTCAACAGTGGCCACAGGACTGGAAAAGGTCAGTTTTCATTCCAATCCCAAAGAAAGACAATGCCAAAGAATGTTCAAACTACCGCACAATTGCATTTATTTCACATGCTAGTAGAGTAATGCTCAAAATTCTCCAAGCCAGGCTTCAGCAATATGTGAACTGTGAACTTCCAGATGTTCAAGCTGGTTTTAGAAAAGGCAGAGGAACCAGAGATCAAATTGGCAATATCTGCTGGATCATCGAGAAAGCAAGAGAGTTCCAGAGAAACATCTATTACTGCTTTGTTGACTATGCCAAAGCCTTTGACTGTGTGGATCACAATAAACTGTGGAAAATTCTGAGAGAGATGGGAATACCAGACCACCTGACCTGCCTCTTGAGAAACCCATATGCAGGTCAGGAAGCAACAGTTAGAACTGGACATGGAACAACAGACTGGTTCCAAATAGGGAAAGGAGTACGTCAAGGCTATATATTGTCATCCTGCTTATTTAACTTATATGCAGAGTACATCATGAGAAATGCTGGGCTGGAAGAAGCACAAGCTGGAATCAAGATTGTGAGGAGAAATATCAATCACCTCAGATATGCAGATGATACCACCCTTATGGCAGAAAGTGAAGAGGAACTAAAAAGCCTCTTGATGAAAGTGAAAGTGGAGAGTGAAAAAGTTGGCTTAAAGCTCAACATTCAGAAAACGAAGTTCATGGCATCTGGTCCCATCACTTCATGGGAAATATATGGGGAAACAGTCAAAACAGTGTCAACAGTGTCAGACTTTATTTTTTTGGGCTCCAAAATCACTGCAGATGGTGATTGTAGCCATGAAATTAAAAGACACTCCTTGGAAGAAAGGTTATGACCAACGTAGATAGCATACTGAAAATCAGAAACATTACTTTACCAACAAAGTCCGTCTAGTCAAGGCTACGGTTTTTCCAGTGGTCATGTATGGATATGAAAGTGGACTGTGAAGAAAGCTGAGTGCTGAAGAATTGATGCTTTTGAACTGTGGTGTTGGAGAAGACTCTTGAGGGTCACTTGGACTGCAAAGAGATCCAACCAGTCCATTCTGAAGGAGATCAGCCCTGGGATTTCTTTGGAAGGAATGATGCTAAAGCTGAAACTCCAGTACTTTGGCCACCTCACGCGAAGAGTTGACTCATTGGAAAAGACTCTGATGCTGGGAGGGATTGGGGGCAGGAGGAGACGGGACGACAGAGGATGAAATGACTGGATGGCACCATTGACTCGATGGACGTGAGTCTGAATGAACTCTGGGAGTTGGCGATGGACAGGGAGGCCTGGCGTGCTGCAATTCATGGGGTCACAAAGAGTCGGAAATGACTGAGTGACTGGACTTAACTGGGCTGAGCTAGGTTGTGGTCAAATTCTCCAAGCTAGGCTTCAATAATACATGAACCAAGAAATTCCAGATGCAGAATTTACATTTTGAAAAGGTAGAGGAACAAGAGATCAAATTGCCAACATTATGATCAAAGAGAAAACAAGAAAATTCCAGAAAAACATTTACTTCTGCTTAATTGACTGTGCGAAAGCCTTTGATTGTTAGGATCACAAAAAACTGGAAAATTCTTGAAGAGATGGAATACCAGACCACCTTACCTGCATCCTGAGATACCTATATGCAGGTCAAGAAGCAACAGTTAGAACTGGACGTGGAAGAATGGACTGGTTCAAAGTTGGGAAAGAGCAACCTGCTTATTTAACTTCTATGCAGAATACATCATGTGAAATGCTGGACTAGATGAAACTCAAGCTGGAATCAAGATTTCCAGGAGAAACATCAATAACCTCAGATATGCAGATGACACCACCTATGGCAGGAAGTGAAAAAGAGTGAAAGAACCTCTTGATGAAAGTGAAAAAGGAGAGTGAAAAACCTGGCTTAAAAAAAGAAAAAAACCCCAATGTTCAACAAACTAAGATCATTCATCCAGTCCCATCTTTTCATGGCAAATAGATGAAGAAATAATAGAAACAGTGACACATTTTATTTTTTGATCTCCAAGATCACTGCAGACAGTGAGTGTAGCCATAAAATTAAAAGATGCTTGCTCCTTGGAAGGAAAGGAGCAAAGAAAAGAGAATGATCAACCTAGACAGCATACTAAAAGCAGAGACATTACCTTGCCAACAAAGATCCATTTAGTCAAAGCTATGGTTTTTCCAGTAGTCATGTGTGTTTGTGAGAGTTGGACCATAAAGAAGGCCGAGTGCTGAAGAATTGTTACTGGACGACAGAGGATGAGATGGTTGGATGACATCATCAACTCAATGGACATGAGTTTGAGCCAGCTCCGGGAGATGGTGAAGGACAGAGAAGCCTGATGTGTTGCAGCCCATGGGGTTGCAAAAAGTTGGACAGGACTGAGACTGAACAACAACTGAAGATTACATTTTTTATTAACTATTTGAATGTTTTATTGCTCTCTCTCGCTCTCTCACTCTCCTCTCTCTGTTTTTAATCTGTACTTCTTTGAGAACTTCTCTGTGCTTCTCAAGAATCATCATTTGTCTGGAATCAATGCAATAAAACTCAGGCTCCTTAATTTGTCAATAAAATTTATCATTTTGTTATAATTTATTTTCTAGGTTAAAGCATTGTACCTTTTACATCTTCTCTTTCAATCAAGAGTTTGTGTGTGTGTGTATTTTAATCATCCTTGAATAATATTTTTGCATTTTTCAGTCCTTCACATTAACACGGATACAATCCATTTCTACCATAGAAGTTTAACCCCCCACCTCAGCCTAAAGTAATCTTTCGTTGTTGTTCAGTCACCAAGTCATGTCCAACTCTTTGCAACCCTATGACTGCAGCATGCCAGGCCTCCCTGTCCCTTACCATCTCTTGGAGTTTGCCCAGCTTCATGTCCATTGAATCAGTAATGCCATCCAGCTATCTCAGCCTCGTTTGCCTTCTTCTCATCCTGCCCTCAATCTTTCCCAGCATCAGGGGCTTTTCCAATGAGCCAGCTGTTTGCATCAGGTGGCCAAAGTATTGGAGCTTCAGCTTCAGCATCAGTTCTAATTATCTCCTCTGAAATTCTACATTGATTTCCTATATTATTTTTCAGCCTGATTATAATAATGAACAGTGTTGCAGCATCTTCTCCACCATCCTTTTGATTAAGACTTTATTTTTCAAAATTTGTTTTCTCTTCTGAATTAAATTGTAAGTTCACTGAGGGCAGGGTCTAGTGAATACCTCCTGATGATAATGTTTAGCAAAATGTCTTACGTGTAGTGGAAGTTCAATCAGTAGTTCTTGTTAATTTCACATTCAAAACAGTTTAGTGTGTGTGTGCTCAGTCGTTCAATCATGTCCAACTCTTTGCAGTCCCACCAGGCTCCTCTGTCCATGGAATTTTCCAGGAAAGAATTCTGGAGCTGGCTACCATTTCATATTCCAGGGGATCTTCCCAACCCAAGGACTGAACTTGCATCTCTTGCATCTCCTGCATTGGTATATGGATTCTTTACCACTTTGAAACAAGATCCATTGCACTGAAAATTTACCATGTGTTCTGTAGATTATTAAGACTGATTATCATTTTGCTCCTGATGTTTCTTTGGAAAAATTTTGGCTGATGGACAAATTCAGCTGAAAGGACTTTCTTTAAATTAATTTATTTTTTATTGAAGGGTAATTGTTTTACAGAATTTTGCTGTTTTCTGTCAAACCTCAACATGAATCATTCATAAGTATACATATATCCCCTCCATTTTGAAGCTCCCTCCCATCTCCCACACCATCCCACTCCTCTAGGTTGATACCGACCCCCTGTTTGAGTTTCTTGAACCATACAGCCAATTCCTGTTGGCTCTCTATTTTACATATGGTAATATAAGTTTCCATATTACTCTTTCCATACATCTCACCCTCTCCTCCCCTCTCCCCATGTCCATAAATCTATTCTCTATGTCTGTTTCTCCATTGTTGCCCTGTAAGTAAATTCTTCAGTACCATTCTTCTAGATCCCGCATATATGTGTTAGAATATGTTATTTATTTTTCTCTTTCTGAGTCACTTCACCCTGTATAATAGGTTCTAGGTTCATCCACCTCATTAGAACTGACTGAAATGTGTTCCTTTTTATGACTGAGTAATATTTCATTGTGTATATATACCAGAACTTCTTTACCCATTCATCTGTAGCTGGACATCTAGGTTGCTTCCATGTTCTAGCTGTTGTAAATAGTGCTGCAATGAACAATGGGACATGTGTCTCTTTTAATTTTGGTTTCCTCAGGGTATATGCCTAGGATTGGGATTGTTGGGTCATATTTTATTCCTAGTTTCTTAAGGAATTTCTGTATCATCTTTCCTAGTGGCTGTATCAATTTACATTTTGACCAACAGTGTAAGAGTGTTCCCTTTTCTTCACACCCATTCCAGCATTCATTGTTTATAAACTTTTTGATAAGGGCCATTCTGACCAGTGTGAGGTAATATCTCATTGTAGTTTTGATTTACATTTCTCTAATAATGAGTGGTATTGAGCATCTTTTCATGTGTTTGTTAGCCATCTGTATGTCTTCTTTGCAGAAATGTTTGTTTAGATCCTTTCCCAACTTTTTGATTGGGTTCTCTGTTTTTCTGGTATTGAGTTATATGAGCTGCTGGTATATTTTGAAAATTAATCCTTTGTCAGTTGTTTCATTTGCTATTATATTCTCCCATTGTGAGGGTTCTCTTTTCACCTTGCTTGTAGTTTCCTTTGCTGTGCAAAAGCTTTTTAGTTTAATCAGGTCCCACTTGTTTACTTTTTTTATTTCCATTACTCTAGGAGGTGGGTCATAGAGGATCTTGCTTTGACTTATGTCTTCCAGTGTTCTGCCTATGTTTTTCTCTAAGAGTTATAGTGTCTAGTCTTACATTTAGGTCTTGAATCCATTTTGAGTTTATCTTTGTGTATGGTGATAGGAAGTGTTCTAATTCCATTCTTTAACATGTAGTTGTTTAGTTTTCCCAGCACTATTTATTGAAGAGGCTGTCTTTGCCCCATTGTATATTCTTGCCTCCTTTGTCAAAAATAAGGTACCCATAGGTGCATGGGTTTATTTCTGGGCTTTCTATCTTGTTCCATTGGTCTATATTTCTGTTTTTGTGCCAGTACCATGCTATTTTGATGACTATAGCTTTGCAGTATAACTTGAAGTCAGGAAACTTGATTCCTCCAAGTCCATTCTTCTTTCTCAAGACTGCTTTGGCCGTTTGGGGTCTTTTGTGTTTCCATATGAATTGTGAAATTTTTTGTTCTAGTTCTGTGGAAAATGCCACTTGTAATTGGATAAGGATTACATTAAATCTGTAGGTTACATTTGATAGTATATTTATTTTCACAATATTGATTCTTCCTACCTAGGAACATGAAATATCTCTCCATCTGCTTATGTCATCTTTGATTTCTTTCATTAATGTTTTATAATTTTCTGTGTACAGTTCTTTTGTCTCCTTAGGTAAATTTATTCCTAAATATTTAATTCTTTTTGTTTCAATGGTGAAGGGGATTGATTCCTTAGTTACTTTTTCTGATTTTCCATTGTTAGTATATAGAAATGCAAGTGATTTCTGTGTACTAATTTTGTATCCTGCAACTTTGCTAAATTCACTGATTAACTCTATTAATTTTCTGATACTATCTTTAGGGTTTTCTATGTACAGTATCATGTCATCTGCAAACAATGAGAGCTTTACTTCTTTTCCAATCTGGATTCCTTTTATATCTTTTTCTTCTCTGATTGCTGTAGCTAAGACTTCCAGAACTATGTTGAATAATAGCAGTGAAAGTGGACACCCTTGTCTTGTTCCTGATCTTAGGAGGAATGCTTTCAGCTTTTCACGATTAAGAATAATGTTTGCTGTAGGCTTATCATATATGGCCTTTACTATGTTGAGGTAGGTTCCTTCTATGCCCATTTTTTGAAGAGTTTTAATCATAAATAGGTGTTGAATTTTGTCAAAGGCTTTTTCTGCATCTCTTGAGATGATCATATAGTTTTTATCTTTCAATTTGTTAATGTGGTGTATCACCTTGATTGATTTCTGTATATTGAAGAATCTGTGAATTCCTAGAATAAACCCAACTTGATCATGGTGTATGACCTTTTTGATGTGTTGCTGAATTCTGTTTGCTAAAATTTTGTTGAGGATTTTTGCATCTATGTTCATCAGTGATCAGTTCAGTTCAGTCTCTCAGTCATGTCTGACTCTTCATGAACCCATGGAACAGAGCATACCAGGCCTCCCTGTCCATCACCAACTCCCGGAGTCCACCCAAACCCATGTCCATTGAGTTGATGATGCCATCCAACTATCAAATCCTCTGTCGTCCCCTTCTCCTCCTGCCTTCAATCTTTTCCAGCATTAGGGTCTTTTCAAATGAGTCAGCTCTTCTCATCAGGTGGCCAAAGTACTGGAGTTTCAGCTTCAACATCAGTCCTTCCAATGAGCACTCAGGACTGATCTCCTTTAGGATGGACTGGTTGGATCTCTTTGCAGTCCAAGGGATTCCCAAGAGTCTTCTCCAACACCATAGTTCAAAAGCATCAATTCTTCAATGCTCAGCTTTCTTTATAATTCAACTCTCACATCCATACATGACTACTGGAAAAACCATAGCCTTGACAAGACAGATCTTTGTTGACAAAGTGATGTCTCTGCTTTTTAATATGCTGTCTAAGTGATATTGGCCTGTAATTTTCTTTTTTTGTGTTGTCTTTGTCTGATTTTTGTATCAGGGTGATGGTGGCCTAGTAGCACGAATTTGAAAGTGTTCCTTCCTCTGTAATTTTGTGAAAGAGCTTTAGAAGGATAGGCATTAGCTCTTCTCTAAATGTTGGATAGAATTCTCCTGTAAAGCTATCTGATCCTTGGCTTCTGTTTTTTTTCTTGAGATTTTTGATCATAGCTTTGATTTCAGTGCTTGTAATTGGGCTGTGCATAATTTCTATTTCTTCCTGGTTCAGTCTGAAAGATTGAACTTTTTAAAGAATCTGTCAATTTCTTCCAGGTTATCTATTTTATTGCCATATAGTTGTTCATAACAGTCTCTTATAATCCTTTGTGTTTCTGCATTGTCTGTTGTAACCTCTCCTTTTTCATTTCTAATTTTGTTGATTTGATTCTTCTCTCCTTTTTGCTTGATGAATCTGACTAAAGTTTGTCAATTTTGTTTATCTTCTCAAAGAACCAGGTTTTAGTTTTGTTAATATTTACCATTGTTTCTTTCATTTCTTCTTCATTTACTTCTGCTCAGATCTTTATGATTTCCTTCGTTCTACTAATTTTGGGGTTTTTTCTTTTTCCAGTTGCTTTAGGTGTAAAGTTAGGTTGTCTATTCAATGTTCTTCTTATTTCTTGAGGTAGAATTGTATTGCTATAAACTTTCTTCTTAGAACTGCTTTTGCTGCATCCCATTGGTTTTAAGTTGTCATGTTTTCATTGTCATTTGTTTCTAGAAATTTTTTAATTTCCCTTTTGATGTCTTCAGTAACCTGCTGGTTATTTAAAAATATTGTTTTTAATCTCCATGTGTTTATGTTTCTTACAGTTTTTTTTTTCTTGTAATTGATATCTAATCTCATAGCATTGTGGTCAGAGAAGATGCTTGATATGATTTCAATTTTCTTAAATTTCCTGAGATTTGATTTGTGACCCAAGATGTGATTTATCCTGGAGAATGTTCCATCTGCACTTAAGAAGAGTTGTATTCTTCTGCATTTGGATGGAATGTCCTGAAGATAACAATGAGATCCATCTCATCTAATGTATCATTTAAGACGTGCTTCCTTATTAATATTCTCTGATGATGATCTGTCCATTGGTGTGAGTGGGGTGTTAAAGTCTCCTATTATTATTGTGTTGCTGTCAATATCTCCTTTAATATCTGTTAGTGTTTGTCTTACGTATTGTGGTGCTCCTATGTTGGGTGCATAGATATTTACAATTGTGATGTCTTCCTCTTGGATTGATGCCTTGATCATTATATAGTGTCTTTCATTGTCTCTTGTAATCTTCTCTATTTTAAGGTCTATTTTGTCTATTATGAGGACTGCTACTGTGGCTTTCTTTTGCATCCCATTTGCATGGAGCATATATTTCCATCCTCTCACTTTCAGTCTATATGTGTTTTGATGTCTGAAGTGGGTTTCTTGTAGACAGCATATATGTGGATCTTGTTTTTGTATCCATTCAGCCAGTCTGTGTTTTTTTGTTGGAGCATTTAATCAATTTACATTTAAAGTAATTATTGATATATACCATCATAATGCCATTTTCTAATCGTTTGGGGGTGATTTTGTACATTTTTTTCTTCTCTCATATTTCTTGACTATATAAGTCTGTTTTACATTTGTTGTAAAGCTGGTTTGGTGGCACTGAATTCTCTTAACTTTTGCTTGTCTGAAAAGCTTTTTATTTCTCCATCAATTTTCAATGAGACCCTTGCTGGGCACAGTGATCTTGGTTGTAGATTTTTTTTTCCCTTTCAGTACTTTAAACATATCCTGCCATTCCCTTCTGTCCTGCAGAGTTTCTGCTGAAAGATCAGCTGTTAAGAGTATGGGGTTTCCCTTGTATGTTACTTGTTGCTTCTCCCTTGCCTAAAAGGATTTTTAAAAGAAGCAGTTCACACAATGTGTTACTGCTCTTCTGATTTCCTGTATGCATGCATGTTAAGTTAATTCAGTCATGTCCTCTTTATTTTCAAGATAATGTTGTATCCTCCTAAGATTGCTAATGCTGCCATGACTGATGATAATAAAAATATTTTTCAATGATAATGTGTGGCTTCCAAAAAGTTATGTAATTTAACTACTCTGATTCTCAAAACAATCCTGAAGAACACAAAGATGTTATTCTAAAGTACATCACTTAAATGAGGAAACTGGGGTTGAACGTTATTATGGAACTTACACAACTGTACATATTAGCATTGTGAAAAATGCCTTAAAGTTGTTCTAATCCAGTGATCTCACTTACAGTTGAGAAAATTGCAACTCAAATAGGTTAAGTGACTTGTTCAAGGTCCCGTAGAGAATGAATGGATAGAGCAAAATTAGGGCTCCTTAAGTCCAGTGATATTTAGACTGCTCTATTCTGTGTTTTATTTAATTAAGCACAGCCTAAAATATGCATTGTTTTAAAAAGCTATTTAAAGCAGCATCTATCTGAAATGGACTAAATGTCAAAAGGACTTCATAAGTCATAGTTTTTTAATGTATTTGCTTCTCCTCATTAAATGGGAAAAATCTGTAGGAAGAAAGGAGAGAAAGAGAGAGAGGGAGAGAGTTCTCTTAGGTAAGAGTGTTCAGTTTAAATCTTGAATATTAATTATATTTAATTTTAGATTAGTTATGCAGAAAATATGTGAAGTTAACTATAATCTTAAATTTTATTCAATGTTTTGACACAGACAGGAAAATAGCAAATGGAGAGACAACATGAGATATTTAGAATTCTTCTTAATATAGAATTGATGCAACCACATTTGGTAATATTTGGTATCATTTACTTTAAACTAGTAACTGCAATTCGACTATGAATTATTTCTGCCATTATTTTAGAACTAGAATACTGTTGATAGTATTTAATATTAACACTCTCTATGTTTTAGATTCTGTAAGAAACAAATAAAATATGCAGTTCCGTTTCCAGGACAGTTTCATTTGCATTTCATTACACTTTTAACCCTCAATTTTTATTCTTTTAGAGGCTATTACAGGGGCTGGTAATCATACCTTATATATTATAACAACACTTGGGTCATCAAAGAGATCATGTGGTCCATTCCTCTGATTCTGAGCACAACAGCCTTAGATCATTCAAATCTACCCTTACTTTTCTAATTTTTCAAGACACCAGGTGTTAAGATCAAATCAATCAAAAACAAAAGTATATTTTCTCAGAGGCAAATATGTGAGATAAATTGAGTTATATCTTGTGAGGAATGAAATGATTAGCATTTGATCTCAAGCTCAGAATCAAAGGATAAACTAAAACACAGTACAATAGGTAAAATAACATTTTAATAAAGCAATAACAATGTCATAAAGTGATATTCAATTTATTCTCCAGTGATTGATTCAGGCAATACATGCTGGTAGATTTCAGAGAAGGGAAGAAATACATCCTAACATTTGATAGAAATTATCTCTTGCTGTAACTAAACGCCATTTTGACTGAGTCTTTTGTAGTCACTAGAACTGGTAAGTTACAAGTCTGCTTATTTTTTTGAGCCTTTATATGTTCAACATCATCCATAACTTCTTGGATATCTTTGGAACTTTTTCCCTAGGGATGAGTCGACTATCTGTTAAATAATCTATAATTATTGGCGTGTGTGTGTGTGTGTGTGTGTGTATTAGTCACTCAGTCGTGTTCAACTCTATGTGACCCAACGGAGTATAGCCCGCTAGGGGCCTCTGTCCATGGGATTCTCCAGGCAAAAATACTGGAGTGGATTGCCATTCCCTTCTCCTGAGGATCTTCCTGACCCAGGGATTGAACCCTGGTCTCCTGCCTTGCAAGCAGATTCTTTCCCATTTGAGCTACAGGGGAGTCCTTATATACAATGCTTTCTTGAAATAATTTGTACTCTGACCCCATTACTATATCTTATTTTTTAAAGCAACTTGATTCAATTCAGTTCAAATGTATTAATATTGCCATTGCAAATAATTCATTTGGTGAGGACAAAAAAGTTCTTGTGTCAATGTGATTAGAAGAGAGGGTGAGGCACTAGAATAAGTGAGATAGGCAGTTTGGAATTAATCAAGGTAAGAGTACCATCTCATTACATCTCATATTTTACCCAAACAAAAGCATTGGGTGTATGCAATGTATACTTTTCCTTGGCCTTGTTATTGTACTTTGCCCTGTAATTGATAAATCATTCCTTTAATTAATCATTTCTACTTCTAGACAAAATATTAGGTAGAATGTTTTTTTGATTTTTTTTCTTGCAGCCTAAATTTCTGAATATATATATCATTGAATCAGGAATAGAAATTGCTTACTTGGGGCAGAAGGCAGATATTAAAGACTACAGTGTAAAAGGGAAAAAAAAAAACTATTTTAGTTATAAGGTAAAAGACAACACACACAAATCTGAAATATCCTTGAAATGATTTGAGGGGATTTTCTTTTAAGTGATGAAATGCCTGTGGACTCAGTAATGTATGCCACTGTGTTCATGATTGGTAGATGCAAAATGCCTATTCTTTTTCAACTTCTTTAAGTCACTGTTATAATATAAAATTACCAGTAGGTAATAACACAACAAAATCTTCTGTAGCACTCCTTCTTAGGTAAATATATAGCTGGAGATTTTCTGTCAATGAATACATGGGGGTGAAAGAGTGAAAAACAGCCCTCTCTACCCAACTTTCCTTCATGTTTATTGTACCTTGCAAAGAAGGAGGAGATCTGAGTACGGAACAGAGAATAAGTAGCATAAAGCCATATAGAGCAGTGAATCTTACATGCTTCATACTCACAGGTCTGATATACTTTCTCCCCAGAGGAAATAGTACCTTGTTTGTGAAAACTAAAGACTATAAACTAACAATTTACACAAGAGAAAACATAAACAAGCAAATGTGACATCAATCGTTAGGTAAAATTTTATTTCCACTTGATTATCCTCAATGTTTTTAATAACACTCAAAATGGGCAAGAGTGCAGACAAACTGGAATAAATTTAAACCCAGGCTCCAGTTGAAAATATTTAATACAAATCCTCTGGTGCCAGTGGTCAATCAAATTACTACATACCAATAATTATGTCCTTTGCCCTAGTTACTCAAATCATTTCACTGAATAAGTTTCCTGGAAGTCAAATTGGGTATAACAAGTGCTTTCCCAGGAGTTCAGTCTATAGTTGTTGCTGGGAAACAAAAGAACAATTGTTGATAATAAATCAGAATCTGAACCACTCACACTCACCTATACTGATATTGCACTATGTTCATATATTCTGTGTATTTCCAATGTTTTATAGAGCCATCTATACTAATAATGGATCATTCATTTAGCCAAGAGTTAAATGGCATTCTTTTAATGTCAATCATTATGCCAAATGATAAGTTTTCAAAGAAAATTGCAATCTGTTGCAAATGTCAATTCCTTTCTTTGTGTTTATATAAAAACAGACTGAGGTTCAGACCCATTAGATCTCTAAGTTATGACTGCATGGCCACCACAAGTACAGATAGCGTTGTTAGGAAGAAATGGTATACTTATCAAAAAGGCATATGTTTATTTAAATAAGTACTACTTTGAGAGTGTAAAAGTGTTGTTCCATATTACTATCCCATGATTACAATGAAGATTCTCTTAAGTCAGGAGGGGATAAAAAGGAATCCATTGAAAAACTCACAGCTTCCTGTAGCTTAACAATTGATCATGTAATTGGACCAAAGAATTTTTTGGATTTATTATTCATATTCTTTATGAGTCACATCACCATCTCTCAGCAACATGAGTACTGAGTGTAAGGTTGTTGGTATATGTGTTTGTATATGTGTGTTATACACACACAAAAGCTATAGAAATATGCATTATATGTATATTTATATATACACATATGTATTTAGAAAATATATTACAACCATAATTATTCAGAAAAAAATAGAAATGAGAGCAAAATGTCTACTTTACAAAGTATAAAACTTTGATAATGAACTCACATATCAGAAAATTCCACATTTAAAAAATATATTTCAAAAGCATACACTCAGAACCATAAGCGTTACTTCTATTACTTCTAGAGAAACGAGCTTAGGAGTCATTTCGTTGGGTTTCACTTTAAGAAGGTTTCAATTCTTAGTCAGAAAGAATATATGACAGGATATGAAAGGTCTTGTCACTATGACAATATTCTTGCAAGAAAAAATTAAAGTTGAGCAAGTCTTCTTAGTCTAGAAATAAACTTCAATATGCCTTTCACCTTTGCTAGACCCATAGAAAGTTGCCCTTGGTTATCTGCATAATTCTCATTGATTCCAAGAAAATATTTAATTGGATAGGAAAAATAAGAAGCTAATTTGTTCATCACATTTTTTACATGAACTTTGATTCTTCTGGGGTTATTTCTTTTGCTGTTTTTATGTGACCCCTTTTCATAATATGGCTCTTATTGGTATAGTGAATGGCGTAATTTGACATAGGCAAAATCAATCTTTTTTTCTATGTGGAGTATCTTATAAGGAAACGTTTTAAATCAGAGATAGAGGCTTAGTTAAAAATCCTCATAATACAAACACACACACACACACAAAAGACATACTAACCTAGTTTCCATATGCTTCTTTGAGTGATTGTTCCTGACCACATACACTGAATGACTGTGCTGATTAAATTCTGTGATCTTTTCTCCACATTTAATTCATCTTGTCAGGTATGGAAGACCAATGGCTTCATTTAAAAAAAAAAAAAAGACAAAACCACAGGGCTTTGTTCCTTGACCTTTAGTTCTGAGAAAAACACAGAAACACACCCATCTCACTGACCAACGTTTATAGCTAATTTCTATTTTATGAAAGACAGCGGAGGAATTTTTCAGCTTTAAAACGAGGCTGCTTTTTGGAGTCAAGGCAGTTTCTCCTCTGCCTTGGGCAACTGGTAGAGAAGGGCCATCTGGGTTTTCTGTCGGATTCCCACACACAGCCTGTGAAGTTTCCCCGAGTCCAGGCTGGTTATCTCACAACTCTGTGCAGAGCTCCAGTGAATAATTTATACCAGGCAGGAGGTGACAAGTTAAACACGCCCATTTTGTCTAAAATGCTATGAAGGCATCAAGATGGGAGCCGAGCTGCAGGGTAAGGGGAGCGAGGGTGATGGGAACCCGGGTCCGTCTAGAAGCGAGGACGCCGCTGTAAAAGAAAATGAAATGTAATGAGATCCGCTTTCATGCATAATTCATAGGTGAAAACAGGACTGCATAAAGAGCTATGGATTTTAACAGGCAAGCCTGCAATCATGCACATTATCTTCCCAGAGGAACTTTATATAATATTGGTCAAAAAGGGGATTCTGAATCCCAGTACAAAATAAAGCTGACAGGTTTTCAAATGTAGCAGAATTTAGTGTACAATGCCTGTGAAAGAAACAATTTGTTTACACCTGAAAAGCTACTGCTTAGCCAAAATTTTACTTTAAAACATCTGCTATCTCTTCTTTAAATAAAAAAAAAAAAGGAGGTGAACAGAAGATTCACATTGACAAACATAACAAAAATGCATAAACTGTATTTACTGTTATGGGGTTAGGTAAAAGCGGACTTGGTAGGCATTTTTACTCCACTGGCAACAAAAGTTTAGATAGAAATGTAGGCAATGAAGAAGCTTTAAGAGTGATAACGTGTTAGCTATTGTCAGTGGAAATTTAATCTGGATGTGTTGTCGGAGCAAATTTTGTAATTCAGTTTTCAAGACCAATTTAGGGGCTAAAACACGCCTAATGTGAAATGGTGTTTAACACATGAGGTTCTTAGTTGTGAGATTTAAGAAGAACATTGATTAAACTTGGGATGCCTTAAATTTTATCACCATCAAACCCTAAAGATGTCTTAACTTAAATAATTGGTGGAATAGGAATTGGGGATGGAGACAGTCTTTCATTGTCCAGACTTAGGATGTACACAGGAATACAAGGAAAACAACAGAAGGGGTCAGAGGCATCTTCAAAATATACAAGGTGGAGAGTTGTGTGGGCTTGTTTTCTTGGCTTATGCTGTGTCATATTTGAAAGAAAAGCAAAGTAGTTACATGGCATTCAGTTACACTCTGGTATTTGACTGAAGAAAGTAGTAAATATTGGAAAAGTTTGACGTATAATATCAAAGTGGTTCTTTACCGTGGGAATTTTTTTTTAAGGTTCCTAAGAAACAGAGATACTCTATAAAGCAATTTGAAGTGGCTTAGATTTCAAATAATCTATCCCACTTAAAACTGTTTCATTAAACTCTTTTTGATGTTCCTCAGCTGTGCTTCAGGTTTTGACAATATTTGGAAAACATAAGCTTGGGAGATAGTCAATGATTTAATTTCTTAAGTGGGAATCACAGTTTTTGTGATTCAGTGCCAGAACAAAGCACAGTCATGACTGGAAGTCTTTCTATTGTACTGATATACCCAGGTTCCGCCTGGAGGAGGGCGTGACAATGCACTCCAGTATTCTTGCCTGGAGAATCCCATGGACAAAGGAGCCTGCTGGGCTGTAGTACACAGGGTCACAAAGAGTTGGACATAACTGAAGCTATGGAGCATGCACGCATCCAGGTTCCAGTGATAAATTTGGAGCCTAGGGTTTACTGTGACATTATGTTTTACTATTCTCTTTAATGCTACTTTGATATATTCCTGGCACTGTTTTACTTTTAAAGGATGTTTACAATCCCTTGTGCCCTATGTAGCCTAAGTGACATGAGCTTATCTCTCCAAGGCATCTAGAATTAACCAGCTAGTTACACTTGTTTAAACCTAACAATTGAGTTTAATACTCCACTGCTTGATTTTTCTTATTTTCTTCCTCTTTCCATCCTTCCTTCCTCCCTCAGTTCCTTCTTTTCCTTCACAAAAACACACACAGAGTGACTTATCTCTGCCTTTAATAAACCCAGATTGGTAGTGTGGCTGGGAAACGACAGTTCAGGTTGACAGTATCTATTCCCGACTCCATTGGAAGGTGAGAGGCGCTGATCACATCTCTTCCCTCTACCTGACAGCTGCGGGCTCCTCCACCTCTTCCTGCCAGTGCAGCATGCTGCTGGGAAGTTTGCTATATGGAAGGATCAGTTTTCAAGCACAGAAAGAATTTGTTTGCTTGTACACCTGTGCTCTAAAGGAAGTTTTCCTATTGCTCTTGCCAGTTGGATGACTTGCTGAATTCTTTAGCATATATAAAAATGCAAAGTGCCTGAAATGGGAATGAAATGATAACATGATTAGAATTCTCTCTTGGGGTCAGATGAGACAGATGGTTGCAGTAGGAAGATTTTCCTAGGTACAGCTTCCCTCGTCTAAGTTTGTTTCCTATTTGTTTCCCTTTCTGTGGAAACAATGCACATATTAAATATCATACAGGATACAAAGCGCATTTTAAGTAAAGAGGTGGAAGCTGAGACATGAATGTTAAAACTCCCATTGACTTAGTCTCAGGCACAAGCATTGGTAAAGGTCATTGTAGGTCTTTTGGATCCTACATCTCTCCTGCAACCTCTTGCATTCAGGAAGTCTCATTGAAAACAAATCATGTATGTATGAAGATGCAATCCCCAAACCAACTGAATTTGCTTTTTTCACTCATCCAAATAAAATCAGACTATATCATCATTTGTTTAAATTCTTTAAATGTCTTCTTACAAAGCTTAAAGCATATGTTCCTTTTGGGGTTTGGCCTCTGCCTGTCCCTCCGAATTCACTTCTCACCATTTTCCTATCTTATTCTGCTTTAACCACTTGGATTCCATGATAATAAGGAAGTTGATGGGGTCTAGAAAGAAGAATGAAAAAATGTTGGCTTTTAGGGTAAGAACTGTACTCCCTCCATCATAATGAGAAAAAGATATAGAGAGATAGAGAAAAACTAGGGGATTCTTCTTTAATGATGTATTTTTACTAGTGATATAAGATATTAAGAAAAATTTTAGAAAAAAATTCAGATTTCACATTTTCTTGTTAAATGACCTGTGGAAATTAGTGCCATTCTATGCATCTAGATAAGGCAATGATGGTAACTAGAAACTAGTATGGCTTCACAAAGAGTAACAATTTGGATTACAGTGTTATTAGATGAGATTAGGGTATAGTGATAGCCTTTGACAAGGCCTCTTGTGATGAAAACCTTGACTCAATGCTTATAAATTTGATAGATTGGAAGCAATAAAAATGATTTTTCCCATAGCTGCCAACCATTAAGCAACCTGGAAAGAGGGATTTGGTTGTGTGTTACAGGGCTTTATCCTCCTTCACTTTATTTACAATGTATGGATAATTTGGATGAAAAATTCAAAGACAATTTTATCAAACTGGTGGGTAATTTGAAGCTGGAATGGAGAATGGATAGTTTGCATGTAAATCTCTTTTTTTAAGTCATGGCAAGAAGAAGCATGTGCTAGATTCTTGAAGTCTTTAATATGTTGTGTTTCCTTTTCTTTGAAACACATTAAAGATTTAAATGAAATCCATGCTTTTAAGAAGACTAGGTTTGGGATGGGGCTGAATAATAATTCTGAATGACTGAGAGTGCAGGGTAATGGCATCTCTCTAGTTCTAAACATGTTTGAAGGAAGGAAGAGATGGTCATCATTACTTCCCCTCTACCTAAGGAAGAAGGTTTCCTTGACTCTGCCCCTCTTTTTATCCTGATTGTTTTTTTTAATTTTATTTATTTTTATTTTATTTTTGGCTGTGCTCAGTTTTTGTGGTTACACACAGGCTTTCTCTAGTTGTGATGGTCTTGGGCTGCTCTTTTGCTGCAATGCGTGGGCTTCTCACTGTGGTGGCTTCTCTGGTGCAGAAAACAGGCTTTAGGGCATGTGGGCTCACTTGCGGCACATGGGCTTAGTTGACCCATGGCATGTAGAATCTTCCCAAAGCAGAGATCAAACCCGTGTTTCCCTCAATGGTAGGTGGACTCTTAACCTCTGAACTGCTAGGCAAATCCCCTGATTGCTTTTGGATTCATATTTCTAATCACTTCCGGATTCTCCCTTCTAATTTAATTCTATCCTGAAAGCCAGGAACAGCCAACATACGTACCAGATTTTCTCCACTCTTTAGATTATTTTTTCTCCTAATAGGCTCTAACTTCTTGGCCAGAAAGAACATGACATATTTGGTCTAAACATGAAAAAGTTGAGTTCATTTGCCACAAACAGACACTTGTAATTAAGTAATATAGAAATGTGGAGTTTATGACTGTATTCAATTCAAAATGGAAGTTTCTATAAATGAACCTTATGCTGAGATGTTTGTCAGTCAGGGTCACTGCAAGAGGTAATATAGAAAACTTCTAAAGCCTCTGAATATTTTTGGTAACTTTGCTTTTAACTGCTACCTATCTTTGAATTAAGAAGAACCAGAGGATGGGTATTTCATATATTTTAATATGTCAGATGACTAGTTCCTAGAAACCAACCGATGTTTACTTATCTGCTTCCTCAGATCAAGGACTTTACACTTTCTTGTTCATCTAACAAAATGCTTAAACATGCTGAATTACAATCTATGAAGAAAAAAACAGGGGCATTGTAGATTGTTCAAGGAAGAGTAAGAATTCATTTTAAGATGCATTTCATGGAAATGTGAGACTGCTCTCAATTACCATGGCTGAATGAAGTAAATAGAATCTCAAAAACTGCAGCATTATTCGCTGGGAATTACAGAACTTGAGAAGACAGTTTGGAGAATCTGATGGTTGCCAGTAAGTCTTCGTGTCTGTTTTCCTTCTAAATTGTATTCAGTTCAGTTCAGTTCAGTCGCTCAGTCATGTCCGACTCTTTGCGACCCCATGAATCGCAGCACGCCAGGCCTCCCTGTCCATCACCATCTCCCGGAGTTCACTCAGACTCACGTCCATCGAGTCGGTGATGCCATCCAGCCATCTCATCCCCTGTCATCCCCTTCTCCTCCTGCCCCCAATCCCTCCCAGCATCAGATGGGTATTTCAACGGGTATTTCTTTTCCAATGAGTCAACTCTCTGCACGAGGGGGCCAAACTACTAGAGTTTCCGCGTCAGCATCATTCCCTCCAAAGACATCATATTTATTAATAGAATACAATTAAAAATACCCTTCAGATGTTTTCAAATTTTACTTGGTAGAATTTTTATGGAATTAACATATGTTTCTCATATGTATGGATTTGAACAACTTTCTACATAGTATACTAAATTTTAGTAGAGACACAAAGTATATATACAAACTGAAAATGTACATCAGCATGTGATGAGTAAACAAATTATGGTATATAAGTATAATGGAATACTATTTGTCAATGAAAAGGACTAATAAATGCAACGACACGGGTGAAACAAAACAAAAATAGCTGAGTGAAAGAAGCCAGACATAGAAGTGTAAACACTGTATGATTTCATTTATATGAGTGTCTGGAACATGATCTTGATTATGCTGGTGGTTATACAGCGTCAAAATACATGTAACTGTATATTCAAAATTGGTGCAGTTTATTCTGTATAAATTATGCCTTGGCAAAGTTGATTTAAAAAACAAAATCCACAAAACAAAAAAACAACCTTATATATGTGGATTTCTGATCATGCGATCCACCATGAAAATGTGTGACATCTCTTTTTAAAACATAAAGAAAAAGATTGTTAATTTGTTGAAAATAATTTCTTCTTAAGTACAAAAAGTATCTGTGGCCTGCAGTTCTACCAGAGTTTAAAGTGGAGGTTGCCTTGGAGAAAAGTGAAGAGATAGCTAATTAAGCATCTTTTCAGATCTGCATAAGGTACTTTCAAGGCCTGTGTTTTGTGTTGTGTTTGAGAACTTCTTGGGGAGAGACCTTCTGTTGTCAGGAAACTTCAAGGTAAGCCAGGGGGTGGGAGCATCTTTTATTCAAGAGGCCTGAGTGTAATAGAACTACCCCACATGAGCCAAGGGCAGGAGTGTGTTAATTGCCATGGGAAATAATTTAGAAGGATGAATGCAGTAGGCCAAGTGGTCGAAATCAGTAGATGGGGTATGTTTGTGGGATTCACAATGGAGCCCTGCCACATAATCTACAATAGAGTCTGTAAATGTTTACAGCAGAGTTGGTGGCTTGACCCTGGGGTAACCCAGAGTAGACAAGAAGTCAGAAAGGTACAGGACTTGGACTACCAACACCCAGTCCCTGGAAATTAGCTGACAGTTTGCAAGGCCCAACAATGTCTGCGTGCTTCCTACGTAAATCTGTAGAACTCACTTGGCTTTCTGGCTTACACATTTATACGATCTTAATTTTACAAAATAAATGTAAAATTAAAAAAGTTATCTCAGTGCAACAATTTTAAAAAGGCTAATCATGTCAGAGTTGAAAAAGGGGAATGAAATGTAAGGGCTGGCTTTCATTTGGGTGAAATCCACAGACTCCAAAAGTCTGTTGACTATTTTACTGTGGCTTGTGGGTAAATTCCATAATATCAAATGTGTGTGTCAATACATATTCTGAAGACAAAATCTGTTTGTGTGGGACGTTGTTTTGGAATAATCTATTATGTTACACTGTCACTTGAGGTGGAGAAAAAATTTGAGAATAAATTTAAGTAAACATTTCAAGTATAACTGTTAAAAGTTTGTTTTATAAATGTTAGATGTACTATTGTAAAGTTTTAAAATTGATATCTTTTGCTTTTTCACTATAATTCCCTTTAGAGCTCTCTACTGCTAAATTTTTTAATACTTCTTTTCTTCATTCTAGAGGATAAATGAGACAAATACAGGGGGCCAGAACAAAGAAAATTAGTTTTCTTGTAAGTAAAGATATTCTTTGTATTACTTCATTAAATATAATCATTGCCATCCTAGCAAATGTAAAACTAGAGGCAAAGAAAAAGATAATTTTGTTTTTTCACTCAACTTAGTATTTGTCCAAATATTGTAGAACTATATTATTTTTTTCCCTGAAAGGATAAATAACTTATTAGCCTATAGTAATTGGCCTACTTGTTTGCTTTTGTTTTTAATATAAAGATTAGAGTGTGCATATTGGTGAATGACTTTTGGAGCAATCTTGCAGTTGAGATCCATTGGTGGGTCAGGAAATCAGTTCAGAAAACCTGCAATAAGCATTTTTTAAAATGAAATAATAAAAATATCTAAAAACCAAAAGCATTAGCCATATGTGCATGTGGTGTGTGTGTATGTGTGTGTATGTGTATGTGTGTGTGTGTGTAAGTATTCGGTTGCAAAATAAACAGTATTTCTTACTGTGGGCTGAAACAGCAAAAAATATTTCTTAAATAGTTTGTAAAAAACTATTTTAGAGAATTACCTAAAATGTGATAGCTGAAATAATTGAGCAACCTTCCTATGATGAAAGAGATAGTAAATGATAATTGAACTGAGCACTCTGATTAACAAATTTGGTTACAGTGGGACCAAACAGGAAAATTGGATTCAAGATGACTCTCCTATATTTTTTCTGGAGTCATTGGACCTCTTTTATTCCATAAATAGCTTAACCTAAAACACTACATTCATATATTTTCAGAACATTTCAGAAATATAAATATCGTCAAACCTCTGTGGGTTACATTTTGATGAAATATAAATATTCCAATAGGTTGTTTTTCTTAATGTTCTACTTCATATGGACAGGACTCATCAGAAAACATCTCTAATATCTCTTTTACAGATGGGTTTCCTGAACCAACCAAATCTAAAATGTATTCCATAAATATGCTACATTTTTTTCTTCTTTTTATAACACTTATCATTACCCTGAATTATCTTGTATAATAAAAATATTTGTTTTCTTCCTCATTTTCCCCCTAAAACCCAATCTAATAAAAACTAGTTTCCTAACTAAAACTCAATGTAAAACCCACCCATCCATCTTTCCACAATGTAAACTCCACAAAGGAAAGTCTTTGCCTCTTTTGTTCACTGCTTGCCTCAGAAAAGTGTCTGACACAAAGTCACTCTTCAACGAATACTTATTGACTGTGGGTTAGTTGCTCAGCTGTCTCTGACTCTTGGCAACCCCATAGTGGGTAGCCCATCAGGCTTCTCCATCCATGGGATTTTCCAGGCAAGAATACTGGAATGGGTTTCTACTTCCTTCTCCAGAGGATCTTCCTGACCCAGGGATCGAACCCAGGTCTCCTGCATTGCAGGAAAACTCTACCATCTGAGCCAAGAGGGAAACCTATTGACGGAGTCACCAGGAAAACATTTATTGACTAGATGACTGATTTAAGAAATGATGACAAAAGCTGCTTACTGCTTTATAAAAACTTTCTAAGAGTGGAAATCAGGACTTCTATAGCAATATACCACTCATAATGATTTGGGGGGGGGCTGCTTTGTCTTCATTAGACTTTATATTTTCTTTATAAGTAGAAATGTTTGGATTCTAAACCTTGACTAACTTAGGGAATAATCAGAAAAAAAAAAAAAAAAGCTCATTACCAACTCTGACCAGCAATCACACATGTCAATGTATGGCAAAACCAATACAGAATTATAAAGTAAAATAAAAAATAAATAAATAAATAAATAAAGAACTGAATAAAAAAATAAAACTGGAATCAACAATTCTTAAGAAGCAATGTAAATACAATTTGTAACTAAGGTGGCTATACTATTATATCACTCTGTGTCCATCTGCTATTTAGGGGTCAATATGAGCCCTTTGTGCATTAAAATCTGTCAAATATACTTCAAATAATTCTTTTTTTCAGGCAGCAAATTAAGAGAAATGGATGATAACTATCTCTATTATAGGCTGGGAAACTAATATATCTGCCTGAGTGCACTTATTTGAATGGAAAATAGGTGGATATAATATATACTGAAAAATATGATAAAGCCTTTCAGTTAACAGGCAGCTGACCCTATGTAGAAGGTTAAGTATTTAATACTTCAAAACTAATATTATTGGGGTGGAATTTTGCCTCTAAGTGGTAATTAAATTTAGTCCTCAAAAATTTAGAGAGGTAAGACATTTAAATTAGTAGGTGAGTTTTTAGCAAAACTGTAGCACTGAGACCACATTCGTTTTGTACCTACCCTATTTAAGATATTACTGTGATGAGAAAACCATTATTTGAAATAAAGTATTTGGCAGATAGATACTGCAATAAATATGTTACATCTCTCTAACACACCATTCCATCCTAAAGGAAATCACATCTGAATAATCATTAGAAGGACTGATGCTGAAGCTGAAGCTCCAATACTTTGGCCACCTGATAGGAAGAGCTGACTCACTGGAAAAGATCCTGATGCTGGGAATGATTGAGGGCAAGAGGAGAAGGGGATGACAGAGGAAGAGATGGTTGGATGGCATCACCGATTCAACGGACTTGAGTTGGAGAAGGCTCTGGGGGTTAGTGACGGACAGGAAGTCCTGAAGTGCTGCAGTCCATGGCGTCGCAAAAAGTTGGGCACGACTGAGTGATTGAACTGAACTGAACACATACTAGCGACGTAATGCCCAAAATTCTTGCCCACAGTAGTAGATATAATGGTCATCTGATCTAAATTTGCCCATTCCAGACCCTTTTAGTTCACTCATTCTTAAAACGTCAATGTTCACTCTTGCTATCTTCTGTTTGACCACTTCCAATTTGCCTTGATTCATGGACCTAAAATTCCAGGTTCCTATACAATCTTGTTCTTTACAGCATTGGACTTCTAATACTAGGTACAATTAATAACTTTCAAGTTGAAATTCAGTTTATTTATATATATCCTCCACCAAGTTCTCATCAAGTACTTCGTTGGTTATGTTAGAGCAGATGTAGCAAACAGCAAAGAGGAAGTATGTCAAATCAAACGGTTTATTATTTGACCTTGTGGATAATCCAGAAAAGCATGTACAGGGTTTAAATTCTGAGGCTTAAGATAAATATTTCAGAAAGACTCTCTGCTTTGTTGATTGGTAAAATGCACCACAGAATATCATTTCCTCACTATTTAGTTCGATGTAAAGAAATATGGAACTTTTTGAAAAGAATTGCTTGTCTGGTAAAGATGGAAGGTCTACTGAAATAGACATTAAAAAATAGATTGTGCTAGCTTTGGCAACACATATACCAAAATTGGAATGATGCAGAGAAGATTAACATGGCCCTGTACAGGATGACATGTGCATTTGTGAAGGATTCCATATTTTTGGTATATTTGTAGGTTGTTAAGAGAATTGATCTTTCTCATCACAATTTTTTTTCTTTTTTTGTAATGATGAAATTATGGATCTATATAAGATGATGTTAAATTTGTAGTAATCATATCATGATATATGTAAGTCAAATCATTATGCTATACATCTTAAACTTATACAGTGCTGTACGTCCAGTGCATCTCAATGAAACTGGAAAAAATAGATTATGCCATTAAGCATAAAATTGAAAGATAATAATAAGAATAGCAACAAAATAAGGTTAGTTCATTTTTTTGCGTCCTGAGTTAGTGTCAGTTTCTGAATCAGGTTCTTTCTCACAAAAATCTTAGGAAGCATTGGGTTGGCCAAAAATTTTGTTCAGGTTTGGTCCACTGGCTAAGTTTGAAAGTGTTGGTAGGTAAGAAAGAATACATCTGATAAATGCAGTGTCTTAATTTGTGAAAACATGAAAAAATTTAAACAGTGACTTTTATTAAATCACAATTTAAAAAGTTAAGAGCACTGCTTTGGTGTTTTAATTCCATTGTGTCAATTTTGATTTCCCTCAAACAGTAGAGATTGAAGTCTTCAAAGGGATCCCACAAGGGTGTCTGTGCTAAAATGCCATTTCCAAAAGATCACAACTGATGCTCACAAGTTATTCTCACAAGTATCATATACAACAAATATAAGCTCGGTAATATACAATTTGAGGAAGATTAGTGAAGCCAAGGAGCCACACCTGTCACACTCACAGGATGATAGTGTTAGTTGCTCAGTTGTGTCCAACTTTTTTTGACCCCACGGACTGGACTGTAACCCACCAGGGTCCTCTGTCCATGGAATTCTCCAGGCAAGAATACTGGGGTGGATTGCCATTCCCTTCTCCAGGGCATCTTCCTGACCCAGGGATCAAACCCAGGTCTTCTTCACTGCAGGCAGACTCTTTACCATGTAAGCCACCAGGGAAGCCCATATACTCACATATACCACTCAAATATCCCTGCTTTTCAATATAAGCACAGCAAATATGCATATACAATTAAATTGTTTGACATTTGAAATGTGTGACATTGCCCTATGTAACTCTAACACATTAACCAGTACATGGTAATCCTCTGGTGGCAGTGATTGATTCAGGATGGTACAATCAAAGTGAAGCAATTTATTGATTGGTTGTGGGAAGCAACCTCTTTCTGTATTGAAAAAGGAAGCTATGTAAGTTAGGCTGCAGCAACTATTTATGTCCACTATGAGGACAACTAGTTTGTAGGTGAAGCTGCAACACAGAAGAGGGTAGAAAAAAATGATTAATTGTAAATCATTTAGTTTAAATAAGTCATATAAGGCCTTCAGATATTTTTGACTGGTTACAAGGACTGCTTTTCTGGCTGAGTTTTAGTTATAGTTAGTTATGTAAATGATATAGGGACATATACGTTTATATACAATACAGACACCTAGTGCTGTCTGGTGATTCCTGTGATAGTAAGTTTTAGAAAATTATTTAATACATACTAAGCACAAAGAGCTAGTATAGACTTTAAGAAGAAGAAATCATTATAAATTAATGCTTTGAGAATGATTCTGAATTAAATAACTCCAACACTGTGAATTACAAATTATGTGCTAATATATCTATATATAAAATGTTATCAATGGTGAGAAAACTCATAGACTGTGATTCATATGACTTTCTTTTTCAAAGCAAGGCTTCTACATTCCATTTTGGATCTCATTCATACTATTATCTATGCAGAATGGGCTAGGGAAGAGTGGAATTGCTGCAGTCTATACAAAACAGGTGAACAGGATTGGCTTGGAGTTTTGCAGAGGTAGTAATTTGGCTCAGTGAAGATTGTTGCCTTGATTAATGATATAAAAATATAGGAGTTTGTAAGATTAGGTTCTCTCTAAGAAGGGAAAAATTTGATAATATAAGCATACTTTTGAAATGACATTTTATTTTCAAGCTGACACTTTAGACTTTTATTTGTTGTCAGTAAAATAGAGCAAAATTAGTTATACATGTATTATATATCTTTTTCTTCCAACTTCTCTAGCCACACTCTCCACAGCACACAGAAATATTCATGCACAAGAAGATATATGACTAAAAATGAAAGAACTTCACACACAGTGCAAAGGGGATGTGGTAGTTAGTATGAAATATTAAGTAAAAGCTAAATGAGTGACTGAGGAAAAAGGCCTTCATTAAATAACTAGTTTTTTTGTGAGATTCAGACTATGTAATCTAGCATATAACAATTTGGTACAGATATAAGCCATGTATAAGGAGAAGTTAGTAATAAAAGTAAGTAAGTGATTAATTCAAAATAAGTGAGCTAAGAACAGTATTTTTACTGAATATTAATACCTTTTCCTACTGTTATAGGATAAAGTGTTTTGATTCAATCAATTGATTTGGGATTGGAGTGTAAAGAGGATACTCAAAATAGGATTTTGAAGATTGTTACAATTTTGTTAAGTAAAGGACACGTGAGGGCCATTTTATTCATGCAGTCTATAATTCACTTACTTAGTAAATTAGGATGTAAGGAAAAGTTTTAAGCATCTAAGATGAACCTGTTTTAATTTTTTTAATTTTTATTTTTTTTACAGTAGTTCCTTACTGGTTGTCTGTTTTAAATATAGCAGTGTGTACATGTCAGTCCCAAACTTCCAATCTATGCCTTCCCAGTAATCATAAATTCATTCTCTAAGTCTGTGAGTCTTTTTCTGTTTTGTAAATAAGTTCATTTGTATAAGATGAACATCTAATTAGCAAGATGGGCTTGTCATTAAATAGACAAGTGAAAACCAATTAGATATGATCACTGACCATATGGAATTGCAAGTTTCATGATAAATGCAATGAAGTAAATCTGCTATAATATTAAATTTTATGACTTTAAATTTAGAATTCATATAGGTCACAGAGACAGTCCATTTTTGGAATAAATGCTTAAGATGAGAAAAGTGGATGGAGACAGAGAGATCAGAGCTTCCACAGTGGCTCAGAGGTAAAGAATCTGCCTGGAATACAGGAGATACTAGAGACATGGGCTTAATCCCCAGGTCAGGAAGATTCCCTGAAGGACAGCCTGCAACCCACTCCAGTATTCTTGCCTGGAGAATCCCATGGACAGAGGATCTTGCCAGGCTACAGTCCGTAGGGTTACATAGAGTCCAACAACACTGAAGCGACTTAGCATACACAGAGAGATCAACATACTATCTGAAAATCAACCTTAGGAGCTCTTTCTGGATTGCCTGGCAACTGCTTCCCTTCCAATGGCCAAATTACACATATGTCAGAAAGGTCCTATTTGTGGTCATAGAAGAAATTTCTCATTCATAGAATATTATACAGCTTGATAATCCTCAAAACACAGGGTCAGAAGCAGGGGTACATGTATGTCCAGTGATTCCCTCAGACTTTTGGGCCCTAGAATTATCTTTTAAATGGAAATAGGGGCTTCCCTGGTAGCTCAGTGGTAAATAAATTGCCTGTGGTGCAAGAGCTAAAGGAGACGCAGTTCGATCTCTGAGTTAGGAGGATCTCCTGGAAAAGGGCATGGCAATCCACTCCAGGATTCTTGCCTGGAGAATTCCATGGACAGAGGATCCTGGTGGGCTACACAGTCCATGGTGTTGCAAAGAGTCGGATGCAATTGAAGTGATTTAACAGCAACAGCATTAACCAATGGTATAGTATTTGCTTCCCTGATAGCTCAGTTGGTGAAGAATCCGCCTGGAATGCAGGAGAATCCAGTTCAATTCCTGGGCTGGGAAGATCCGCAGAAGAAAGGATCGGCTACCCATTCCAGTATTCTCGGGATTCCCTTGTAGCTCAGCTGGTAAAGAAACTACCTGCCCATGCAGGAGACACAGGTTCAATCCTAGAGTCAGAAAGATTCCCTGGAGAGGGAAATGGCAATCCACTCCAATATTCTCACCTGGGAAATCCCATGGACAGAGGAGCCTGGTGAGCTGCAGTCTATGGGGTTACAAAAGAGTCATACGTGACTTAGTGACTATACAACAACAACACAACAACAACAAAAATGTTTCTACAAGATAAATTCAGACTTAAATTGAAGAAAGTGGGAAAACCATTAAACCATTCAGGTATGACCAAAATCAAATCCCTTATGATTATATAGTGGAAGTGAGAAATAGATTTAAGGGCCTAGATCTGATAGATAGAGTGCCTGATGAACTATGGAATGAGGTTCATGACACTGTACAGGAGGCAGGGATCAAGACCATTCCCAAGAAAAAGAAATGCAAAAAAGCAGAATGGCTGTCTGGTAAGACCTTACAAATAGCTGTGAAAAGAAGAGAAGTGAAAAGCAAAGGAGAAAAGGAAAGATATACCTATTTGAATGCAGAGTTCCAAAGAATAGCAAGGAGAGATAAGAAAGCCTTCCTCAGCTAGCAATGCAAAGAAATAGAGGAAAACAATAGAATAGGAAAGACTAGAGATCTCGTCAAGAAAATTAGAGATACCAAGGGAACAAATCATGCAAAGATGGGCTCAGTAAAGGACAGAAATGGTTTGAACCTGACAGAAGCACAAGATATTAAGAAGAGGTGGCAAGAACACACAGAAGAACTGTACAAAAAAGATCTTCATGACCCAGTTAAACACGATGCTGTGATCACTCACTTAGAGCCAAACTTCCTGGAATGTGAAGTCAAGTGGGCCTTAGGAAGCATCACTATGAACAAAGCTAGTGGAGGTGATGGAATCCTATTTGAGCTATTTCAAATTCTAAAAGATGATGCTTTGAAAGTGCTGCACTCAATATGTCAGCAAATTTGGAAAACTCAGCAGTGGCCGCAGGACTGGAAAATGTCAGTTTTCATTCCAGTCACAAAGAAAGGCAATGCCAAAGAATGCTCAAACTACCACACAGTTGCACTTATCTCACACACTAGTAAAGTAATGCTCAAAATTCTCCAAGCCAGGCTTCAGCAATATGTGAACCGTGAACTTCCAAATGTTCAAGCTGGTTTTAGAAAAGGCAGAGGAACCAGAGATCAAATTGATAACATCTGCTGGCTCATCAAAAAAGCAAGAGAATTTCAGAAAAACATCTGCTTTATTGACTATGCCAAAGCCTTTGACTGTGTGGATCACAACAAACTGGAAAATTCTGAAAGAGATGGGAATACCAGCCCACCTGACCTGCCTCTTGAGAAACCTATATGCAGATCAGGAAGCAACAGATAGAACTGGACATGAAACAACAGTCTGGTTCCAAATAGGAAAAGGAGTACGTCAAAGCTGTATATTGTCACCCTGTTTATTTAACTTATATGTAGAATACATCATGAGAAACACTGGACTGGAAGAAGCACAAGCTGGAATCAAGATTGCCGGGAGAAATATCAATCACCTCAGATATGCAGATGACACCACCCTTATGGCAGAAAATGAAGAGGAACTAAAAAGCCTCTTGGTGGAAGTGAAAGAGGAGAGTGAAAAAGTTGGCTTAAAGCTCCACATTCAGAAAACGAAGGTCATGGCATCTGGTCCTATCACTTCATGGCAAATAGATGGGGAAACAATGGAAACTGGCTGACTTTACTTTTGTGGGCTCCAAAATCACTGCAGATGGTGATTGCTGCCATGAAATTAAAAGATGCTTACTCTTTGGAAGGAAAGTTATGAACAACCTAGATAGCATATTCAAAAGCAGAGACATTACTTTGCCAACTATGGTCTGTCTAGTCAAGGCTATAGTGTTTCCAGTAGTCATGTATGGATGTGAGCGTTGGACTATAAAGAAAGCTGAGTGCCGAAGAGCTGATGCTTTCAAACTGTGGTGTTGGAGAAGCCTCTTGAGAGTCCCTTGGACTGCAAGGAGATCCAACCAGTCCATCCTAAAGGAGATCAGTTCTGGGTGTTCATTGGAAGGACTGATGTTGAAGCTGAAACTCCAATACTTTTGCCACCTTATGTGAAGAACTGACTCATTGGAAAAGACCCTGATTCTGGGAAAGATTGAAGGCAGGGGGAGAAGGGGACTACAGAGGATGAGATGGTTGGATGGCATCACCAACTCAATGGACATGAGTTTGGGTAGACTCCAGGAGTTGGTGATGGACATGGAGGCCTGGAGTGCTTCAGTTCATCGGGTTGCAAAGAGTTAGGAATGACTGAGCAACTGAATTGAAATGAGTTTTGTTATCCAATATATCCTTATTATGATATTTATATATTTTACACTTAATAGTTTTCACCTCTTAATCTTATACCTCTTACTCCTGCCCTTTCTCCCAATTGGTAACTACTAGTTTGTTTTCTCTGTTTCTGGTTTACTCATATATTTTGGGGCTTCCTTCATGGCTAGATGGTAAAGAATCTGGATGCAATGCCAGAGACTTGAGTTTGTATCCCTGGATTGGGAAGATCCCCTGGAGGAGGGTATGGCAACCCACTTCAGTATTCTTGCCTGGAGAATCCCCATGGACAGAAGAGCCTGGCAGGCTACAGTCCTTGATATCACGAAGTGTTGGTTTTCTCTATCTGGGAGTCTGTCTCTGTTTCACTTATATACATTTGACCCTTTTATTTTTTAGATTCCACATAAAAGTGAAATCATATGATATACGTCTTCCTCTGTTCAACTTTTTCTAAGCATGGTATTCTCTAGGTTCATGCACATTCCTGAAAACGGCATGGCTGAGTAATATCCCATGCCTTATCCATTCACATGTTCCTTCTGCGTTCACCTGTCGATAGGCACTTGGGTTCCTTCAGTATCTTGACTATTAAAATTGTGCTGCTATGAACATTGATGCTTTCATATTGTGGTGCTGGAGAAGACTTTTAAGAGTCCTTTGGATTGCAAGGAAATCAAACCAGTCAATCTTAAAGGAAATCAACTTTGAATATTCATTGGAAGGACTGTTGTTGAAACTAAATCTCCATACTTCGCCACCTGATGTGAAGAACTGACTCACTAGAAAAGGCTGATTATGGGGAAGATTGAAGACAAAAGGCAAATGGCATGGCAGAGGATGAGATGGTTAGATAGTATCACTGACTCAATGGGCATGAATTTGAACAAACTCCAGCAGATAGTAGAGGACAGAAGAGCCTGGCATGCTACAGTGCACAGAGTTGAAAAGAACTGGACATGACTTAATGACTGAACAATGGCAACAATGAACATTGAGCTGCATATAGCTTTTCAAATTAGTGTTTTCATTTTTTTTTCAATGGATATATACCCAGGGGTGCAATTGCTGGATCATGTACTAGTTCTATTTTTAGTTTTCAGAGGGATTTCCATACTGTTTCCCATAGTGGTTGCACCAATTTATACTCCCACCAGTTCTAAGGACAGAGGAGCCTGGTGGGCTACAGTCCATGCGGTCACAAAAGGTCAGACATGATAGTGACTAAACAGCAATAATGTACAAACATTCCCTTTTCTCCACATCCTTGATAACATTTATCATTTGTAGACTTGGTTGTGAAGTAATATACCAATGCTTTTTTGATTTACTTTTCCTTAAGAATTAGTGATGTTGAGGATTATCTCCATGTGCCTGTTAACCACCAGTATGTTAATTTAAAAAAAATATCTACACAGAGCTTCTGCCCATTTAAAATTTTGTTTCTGTTTTTTTGATATTTAGTTGTATGAGCTGTTTACATATTTTGGATATTAACCATCGCCCGTGCTGTGCTGTGCTTAGTCTCTCAGTCATGTCCAACTCTTTTTGACCTCGTGGACTGTAGCCCACCAGGCTTCTCTGTCCATGGGGATTCTTCAGGCAAGAATATTGACGTGGGTTGCTGTACCTTCCTCCAGGGGATCTTCCCAACTCAGGAATTGAACCCAGTACTTCACACTGTAGGTGAATTCTTTACTGTCTGAGCCACCAGGGAAGCCCATTAACCCCCCCATAGACCTTATCATTTAGAAATATTTTCTCTGATTCCATAAGTTGTCTTTTCATTTTGTCAATGGTTTCCCTTGCTTTGCAAAAGATTTGAAGTTTAATTAAGTCTCATTTGTTTTTATTTTCTTTGTCTTAGGAGACAGATCAGAATATTGCTACATGTCAAGGAATATTCTGCTTGTTTTCCTCTAGCAGTGTTGCAATCTCAGTTCTTACATGAAAGTCTTTAATACATTTTGAATTTGTTTATATTGTGTGATAAAGTGTTCTAATCTCATTTTTTTTTTCACAAGTAATAACTGTCCAGTTTTCCCAGAACCCGTTATGGAAGAGTACGAATTTTAGGATAGATTATTTTAGTTCTATGAAAAACGTCATGAGTATTTTGATAGGGATTGAATTTAATCTGTAGATTGCTTTGGATAGCATGACTATTTTAACAATATTAATATGTTCGATCCAAGATCATAGGGTATCTTTTGATTTATTGACATCTTGTCAATTTCCTTCATTAGTATTTCATAGTTTTTAGAGTATTTCCCCTCCTTGGTTAAATTTATTCCTTTGTATTTTATCCTTTTTGATTTAATTTCATTAAGTTTTCTTTTCCTTTTCTCTTTCTGGCAGTTCATTGTTAGTATATAGAAAAGTAACATGTCTCTGTGTAGTAATCATGTATCTTATAATTTGCTGAATTCATTTGTTAGTTCTAATAATTTTTGGTGAGACTAGAGTTTTTTTCATGGAGAATCATGTTATTTGCAAATACTGATAGTTTTATTTTTACCTTCCAATTTGGATGGGTTTTATTTTTTTGTTACCTAATTGCTGTTGTTAGGACTTCTAATACTATATTAAATTGTTCTTGATTTTAGAGGAAAAGTTTTCAGCTTTTCATCATTTAGTATTATTTTAGCTGTGAAACTGTCATAAACAGCCTTTATTATGTTGAGATATGTTCCTTCTATCCCAACTTTGATGAAAGTTTTGTAATGAGTAGATGTTGAATTCTGTCAAATGCTTTTTCTGAATCTATGGAAATAAACATATTAGTTTTATTCTTCTTTTTGTTAATGCAAAATCATTTAATATGATTGACTTGTGACTATTGTATCATCCTTGAGTCCCTGGAATAAACCCAATTTGCTCCTGCTGTATGATGTTGTTTATATGTTGTTGGATTTTGTTTCTATTTTCAGGTGAGGTTTAAGCCATAATTTTATCAAATATATTTTATATCCCTATCTCTGTTCTTCTGGGACACTGTAATGCAAATATTAGGATGCTTGATGTCTTCCCAGTTTAAACTATCCTCATATTTTAAAAGCATTGTTATTCTTTGTGCTTTTCTGATTAAGTGATTTCCATTATATTATCTTTCCGATTACTTATTGTTCTGTATCACCTAGTTTATTGTTAATTCCTTCTAGTGTATTTTTCCTTTCAATCATTATATTCTTCAGCTCTGTTTTTTTTTAAATACCTTCTAGTCCTTTGTTGAAATTCTCATTATATTAGTTCATTATTTTCTCCTATTCAGTTAGCCTTTTTATTACTACTACTTTGAACTCATTATCAAGTAAATTATTTACCTCTGTTTTATCAAGATTCTTTTCAGGTTATTTCTTGATTTCTGAAATATATCCTTCTGTCTTCTCCTATTGTTTAATTTTCTCTGTCTCTAGAAAATTAAGGGAGACACAAGGTGTGCCCTTGTGTGATAATGTCCCTATTCATTCTGTGACTACCACAGAATGGATAGGAAGAGCTGGATCTGAAGTGAGCATGGGCCACATCTTCCAGGGAGTGCTGACAGCCACCACTTTGATTCGGAAGTAGGACTGATGTTGGAAGGGCTAGAGCTAAATTCATGTACAAGCCTGGGCTCCACCTATGCTCAGTGATCATTACTGCCCTATGGTAATGATCCCTGATGGAGCTCGGTTTCTTCCAAGTGTCTTGGTAGTCTCCACTTTGGCTGGGGTCATAGCCAACATGTGAGGCCTTGGGGCTACAGTTCTGTGCTGGCTGCACTTTTTTCCTGATTTGAACTCCTTGGTAAAGGCTGGATAGGCACTGGAGGAGTTGATACCACACAACTGAGCTATTTTTGTTTTCATATGCAATAGCAGTACCTTCTCCGAAACTAGTTTCATTTCTCCTAAATGTGAGTAGGGGCATGCTTGCTGTCAATGGCTGCCTCTGTCCTGGTAGAGGCAGGGTTGGGGCCCAATAATATCTAAGTGGCAACAGTAGCCGCCTCCTTAGTGAAGAGCAGAAGAGGGGCTGGAGCAGGAGGTTGGGAGACAAACTGGGGTGGGTGAGCAAAGCCAACCAGAGCACCAGGCAGTTTTCAGCCTGCCGCCTCTGTGCTGTGATTAAGAAAAGCAAGACTATATGCACACTCTTCAAGAGCAGAATCTTGGTTTCATATAACCCTTTGGTAAACTCCACTGAGTTTCAAACCAGCTAAGACGACTTGTCTCGCTGGTGTCATATTCCAAGGACTGAGGTGCCTAATGTATAGCTCAAACCCTTTGATCCCCAGGGAAGACCCTAGATCCCATCCTATGCCCCTCCTCTTTTGGATACCCCCATAAAGGGTGTGGGTTCCTACCAGATAACTTTTTCTCCCTTCCTACCAAATTCTGTGTGCATCTCTCTTTACAGTCTTGGTTATAGAATTGTTCTGCCAGACTTAAGATTGTTTTCAGCAAGAATTGCTCCATGTGTAGTTGCTTTTTTGATGTGTTAAGAGAGATGAGCTTAGCATTCTCTTGCACCATCATCTTGATATCCACTTTCTAAGATCTTTAGCTGAGCAGAGCAACATTCTCGCAAATTATTTTGCACACCCAAATTCTTTTTTTCATTTGATGCAAATGGGCCTTCATGCTAAAATGAGAGGCAGATACCACTCTCCTTATCTTCTCTTTTCACATTCCCACAAAAAAAAGTAAATCAATATATAAAGTTTACTGTATCTACTCATATAAATATTTTAATATTTCCATCAAGTAGGAAATGTGCTAAATTACTTTGTAAAAACATTAGAAATTTATGATAATAATTTTAAAATATCCATTAGAAAAATTCCTTAAGGCATCCAAGGTGATAAAAGCAGGTATGATACTGGCTATTTAGTAGAGAACTCTGGTATTGACTATGACAAATATTTTCAAATACACTAGGCCTTTGTCCTGTCAAATGTGGCATCAATTCTAAGTAATCTAGGCAAGAACGATCAATTCTCAAATTTTCTTTAATTATATTATCAGTATCAGCAATCATAAAATTATGTTTGTGTTCTCCACTGTATAATATTAAAAAAAGAACAAGAAAATGTGCAATGGACTATGATTTACTTTCATAGACACAAAAATACATAATTACAGACAGTGAAAAAAATGTTGAAAGATGACATCAACATGGTACAAGTCCAGAGACAAAGTTTTCATTAACATTATTTTAGTTAACTTTCAAAACATCTGATTTAATTACAGACTTTTCAGAATATATGTATGTAAGAATTTGTAGGATAAAAATGCATGCCTTGGAATTCTTTTAACTATACATTCTGTGCAGAAATAACTGTATGAATGAAATACTGCTTCCATCCTTCTCTACAATGCTTTGATGGAAAGATTTCCATATCTAAAGTATAAGACATTATGCCCAATACAACCTAAAGAAAGCTATTGTCACAAAACATTACATGCAATCTCATCCTGACACATTTAACTCCTCAGGGAAAAACAAATGTCATAAAAATCTCACCAGGCTCACAATAGTAACAATCCAATATGGCTACCTACCTCTTAGCTTCAAATTACATTTTCTGTTTGGCTAACTCAAAGACTTTTTCCAATGCCTGCATTTAATAATGTGCCTACTATACACAAATTAAAATATTTAATCTTAAAACAAATATGAAAAATTGGGAGAACAGATGAAAAATAGTGATGTTTGTTTATGTGGCATTAATAGATGGTGTGTAATTAAGCTAACTCTAGTCTAAGTACTATTATTACTATGTTTTGGTAACTCTGGACTTTTAATTACTTGACATGATGTGTGTCAACATATTAGTCACATGTCTCTATTTTCAGTTGTATTGTCTTTTGTTATACTTTCATTGTCATCTTTTCTGTTAATATTTTAATTTAATGGTAACCATGGAGAGCTTCTAACCTTTATGTCTCTGAATATAAATCTTAATGAAAATGTCCTCAGCAGTTTTGATTCTGTTTTCTGTTGTTTGGAACTGGCTGAAAGCTATGAATATTTAGTACAATTGACTCTTTCAAAAGGAATCCAGCAGAGACTGAATTAATATGTGAGAAAAGTTAGTTGAAGTGGTTCTACCATAGGGATTTTCATGAGATTTCAAGATGTTGGCTGGAGTCACAGTTATTTGAAAGTTTGTGGTTAGAAGATTTGCTTTCAAGGTAATTCACTCACATAGCAAGTTGGTACTGGTATCAGTAGAACTCAGTTTTTCCAAGTAGGACACTCTGAGGCAGAAGGTAGACAGTACTCCCCAGGGGAACGCAATTGGAAATTTATTCTTTGTGAATAGAAACTTCAAAATATCAATAGCAGGACAATTGAGAGAGGAGGCTGGGCCTTGTTCAGATAGAACATAAGAGACCACATATTTCTCATTTTTGAAGTCAAGAGACTTCCCCAACTACACATGCTCAGAAAAGCTCCTTGGTGGTCAAATGGTAGTGATGCTATCTGATGCTACTACCCATATGCCTCTTAGGTGGAATCCATCTTGGCTGAGATGCATGTGCACACATGGGAGGAGACTGCAATATACCAAATATGGCCTCTGAATCAGGCAAATAAAAATGACTGGACAAAGGAAACCTGGAAGAAATGCCCCATAAAAGTAATTCAAACTATATTTGCAACTCAGCAGCTCTCCCTCTGAAGTTGCCCTTGTGTCTCCCTCCATGTACTGTACTTTTGTCTCTCCTAATAAATACTTCACTTGTTTCACTACTTTCTGCCTTTGTGGGAATTCTTTTTCAGCAAAGACAAAGGACCAGGGACTTTTCACTGATCACTGGCCTAGTGGATAGGATTCGGTGTTCTCATAACCACAACCTGACCTCAATCTCTGTCAGGGGAACCAAAGCCCTACTTCAAGCTGCTGCAGGCCAAAGCCATCCAAGATCAACTCCAGGGGACTTTTTGAAGTCTGGCATCTGACTGCTTCCAAAGAGCAATGTGTAAGCAGCAACATCATTTTAAGACAGCCTCAAAAGTCACACACCACCACTTCAGTAGGTCCTTTTCATCATACACATCAGTCCATTTCCCTGTGGGAGCTACCGCCAAGTGTATGAACACTAGGAGGCAGAAATTATTAAGGCCCATCATGGAGTCTTGTTACCAGAGAATATGTGATAGGAAAGAAGTTGTTTAATATGCACTTGAGATAGTACAAGAAATGAAAGGCACTGCTACTTCAATCTAAGAGGGAGAAAAGTCACTTGTTTTTCACTTTCTATATTTTGATTGATTAATAATGGTGATGGATTATTTGATGTATTAACTTTATTCATATCAAATTGCCTGGCACTTTCAGTCTTCTTTCATAAAATCTAATTATTCCAACTCATGTATAATTTATTTCATTCTTCTTACAGCCTTACTACTTTACTTTTTTTTAAATTTATAATCACAAATGTTCAGTTGAATATAGGTTTGAACTGATGCTGAACCAAAGGGAAGAAAGTAAAAGTATCTTGCTACAAATTCATTACAAAGATATCATTAAAGTGTTATTTTGCAGTGGAATTCAATGCTGTTTTGCTAAGAAACATTAAAAATATTTTTAAAAATAAATATAGTGTTGTAAAATTCATATAGCTTTCTGATCTTTTCTTGTGATGCTGTTAAAGTAAAATTATTTTACTGAATGATACAATATGACAGAGACCACAAAAGCAATAGTTGGAAGTAAGAGAGTATAAAATGTTAAAACAATTTTTTTCTAAAAAGGTAAGAAGAACTAAAAGGAAGAAAAGTTTGAATACATAGACTAAGAGTTACAAACTCAAGTATGTAAAGAAAACAGGCAGGAAACATAAACGGGTAAAGCAAGGGTAGTTAGACACTGTAGAAAACTGAGATGTCACACTTAAAGGGGGCGTGAATATGAAGTACATGCCAATTTTTGGAATTATTATTCAGATACCGGCTAAAAAAAAAAAGAAAAAATTGAAATATGAACTTTTAGGAGAACTCTCTTTATGTAGCAGTTTTATTGATACATAATTAACATATCATCAAATGCATTATTTTAAATTTCAAAATGCACTGTTCGGCAGTATATTTTGTTGTACTGAAGCTTGGTGGGCTACAGTCCATAGGGTTGCAAAGAGTCAGACATTACTGAGCAATCAGCACTTTGTTGTACAACCATCACCACTATCAAATTTCAGAACATTTTCAGTCACATTAAAATGAAACTGTGTACCCATTAGAATCAATTCCCATTTCTCTCTCCACCCAGTTCATGGCAATGGCAACCACTAATATATTTTCTGTCTCTATGAGCTTGATTATTATAGATACTTTATATAAGTGGAATTATATAATATGTAGTCTTTTGTTAATGACTTTTTCTGCTTATGTTATATCATGAGCCAAAGATGGCTTCTGTAAATGATTATGTTGTTGGCTTCTTCATAGCAGGCTAGCATCTGTTAGCTCAAAGGTTCATTGACTTCAAACTTAAACTGTTACACATCTAGATTTTTAAATAAACTTCAAATAAGCAGATTTTCAGCCATAAAGCAGCCACTCTTGCCCTTCAGGTATTTCTGGTCTAAAGAATCTTCAATCAACATCTACTAGCCATAGATAAGATAAACTCCAGAGCTATGGTGACCTCAGACCATCGTTGCCCTCCAGAGGTCTCTGATCCAGACTCTCCTCATCCCATGGTGCTGCAGAGCATCACTTAGACACATGAAAGTCTCCTCTCTGATTCTTCTTTCCTCTGTGAGTTCCCCAGTCTGCTCCTCTGTGAGTAGCCTTGCTGTTCTCCTCTTTTTGTTGATAGTCTTCATACCATAGCCTCTGACAAGTTTCATACTGTAAGGGACATTTTTCCCCACGTTACCTCCAGATGGAAATCTGTCAAAACCTTGCCCATAGAAAGCTCATTATCTGCTGCTAGAAATGCATAGTCATGATTTTCTTTTGATCAGCCTTGAAATCCTTCAGACTCACTGCATCTTAACACAATGTCTTCAAAGTTCATTCATACTATAGCATGTATCAGTATTTCATTTTTTATTGTTAAATAATATATTATTTATGGATATACGACTGTTTTTATCCATTCGTCAGTTCATGGACATTTGGATTGCTTCCACTTTGGACTATTTTACTGGTGTGTGTATTCTTATACAAGTTTTTGTATGGGCAAATGTTTTACTGTTTCTTGGTTATATACCTAGGAGTAGAATTTCTGTATAATATGATAACTCTGTGCTTAACATTTTGAAGAACTGCCAAACTCTTTTGCAAAATGTCTGCTTCATTTTGCAATCCCACAAGCAAGGTACTAATGTTCCAATTTCTCTACATCTTGCCAACACTTGTTATTGTCATAGTTCTAATAGATTTTTGTTGCTGTTTTCTGGAGGAATAAGGAGTATTCTTAATTTAAGTGATCTTTGTCATGAAAATATTTTGGATTTTGCCAGTTTTTTTTTTCTGAATCTACTGAAATGGTCACTACATTTTGCATAGCTTATTTTATTATAGTATATTATTATACATATATATATATATACACACATTGATTTTTCAGTGTTAAACTAATCTTGGATTCTAGGAATAAATCACACAATTTATCAGAATGTATAATCCTTTCATATATGGCTTTATTTGGTTCCTGAGTATTCTATTGAGAATTTTTTCTTTTACATTCATAAACTATCAGCTTTCTTTCTTTTTTTTGCAGTGTGATTGTTTGGTTTTAGTATCAGAGAAATCCTAGTTTCATAGAACAAGTTATAAAGTGTTCCTTCCTCTATTTTTGGAAGAATTAAAAAATTATTTCTTTATTTATTTTTTGACTCTTTGATAGAATGTACCAGTGGAGCCATGGGCATAATTTTGTGGAAAACATTTTGATTACTAATACAATCACTTAGTATTCAGATTTTCTTCTTACTTTAAAATACATTTTAGACATTTGTGCCCTTCAAGAAATTTGTCTAGTTTGAATTGATAGCTATTAAATTGGAAATGTACAAAAAATTGGATCCAATTTAGTTCCAATTCATTTACCAACTTTGTGTTATTTTTGTCATATAAAGAACATCTTTTTTCACTTTAAACCCACCACACAGATATATAGTTATTGCTTTATGTAGTTGTCAGTTAAACTCTATGGAAGAAAAAAAGTACTACCAACAAACATACATTTATATTTAGCATGTTTTGTATTTTCCTATATAGTTATTTTTGCTGATAGTCATTACGTATTTGTATGGCTTTAGTTACTGTTTAATGCTCTTTTATTTTTGCCTGAAGCCTTCTCTAACATTTCCGGCTGGGCAAGACTGTTTGAAAAAAATTATCTGGAATTTATAAATTTATCTTTATTTTAGAAAAATAGTTTTTACGAAAATAAGACTCTTTTGAAATCATTTGTGTTTAGCACTTTGAATGTGTTATTCCACTTCCTTTTGACCTCCATAATTACTGATATTAAATCAACTGTTATTATCATTGTGTGTAATAAATAACTTTTGCTGCTTTGAAGATTCTCTGTTTGTCTTTTTTCTTTCAGCACTTTGACAGTCATTTGTCTATGTGTGAATTTTCTTTGAGTTTACCCTAATTGGAGTACATGGCGCTTCTTGCATATTCTTTGAAACAGTTGGGAATATTTGGTTATTATTTCTTTATATATTCTTTCTGCTTATTTATTTCCCCCCTCTCCTTCTGAGAATCTTTTTATGCATATATTAGTGTGCTAGATGGTCCATTATATATCTCTGAAGCTCTTTGTTTTTTTCTTTCTTTCTTTTTCCTGTTTCTCTGACTGTATTATCTCAGTTGTCTTATATTCAAGTTTGTTGATTCTTTCTTCTTTCTCCAAAGGTGTTGTTGAGCTGCTATAGCAAATTGTTCCAATTAATTTTATTTTCAACTTTAGAGTTTTTTATTTTTAATAATTTACATTTCTAGATTGATAATATATAATTGATGAGATATTGTACTTGTACACTCCTTTAATTCTTTAGCCATAGTTTCCTGATTATTTTTATCATAGCCAATTAAAGTCATGTGTAGTAAGGTCATCATCTGGGCTTCCTCAAAGATTTCCATTGATCCTCCCCTCCCCTCACCCAGACATGGGCAATACTTTCCTATTTATTTGTATATGTCATTTCTGCACTTGTTGAAACTGGTTTTAAATAATATAACAGTGTCAGACTTTATTTTTTGGGGCTCCGAAATCACTGCAGATGGTAACTGCAGCCATGAAATTAAAAGACTCTTACTCCTTGGAAGAAAAGTTATGACCAACCTAGACAGCATATTGAAAAGCAGAGACATTACTTTGCCGACTAAGGTCCGTCTAGTCAAGGCTTTGGTTTTTCCTGTGGTCATGTATGGATGTGAGAGTTGGACTGTGAAGAAGGCTGAGTGCTGAAAAATTGATGCTTTTGAACTGTGATGTTGGAGAAGGCTCTTGAGAGTCCCTTGGACTGCAAAGAGATCCAACCAGTCCATTCTGAAGGATTTCAGAATGGAAGGGATTTCTTTGGAAGGAATCATGCTAAAGCTGAAGCTCCAGTACTTTGGCCACCTCATGCAAAGAATTGACTCATTGGAAAAGACTCTGATGCTGGGAGAGATTGGGGACAGGAGGAGAAGGGGACGACAGAGGATGAGATGGCTGGATGGCATCATGGACTGGATGGACGTGAGTCTGAGTGAACTCCAGGAGATGGTGATGGACAGGGAGGCCTGGCATGCTGTGATTCATGGGGTCACAAAGAGTCAGACACGACTGAGTGACTGAACTGAAATGAATATGATAAAGCTGGAGGTTAGTTTTCCTCTCCTCCTTAAAAGTTTTTGTTGTTCTATGCTCTTAATTTTTTATTCCCATTCGCTTTTATAATTGCTTCTTTAAACTGATTTCAAGCCTATATGTTTGCCATGTACAGCCATTAAAAGCTCTGCTTAGATAGCTTAGTAGTGATCTGATGTTTGACCAAGATTTTCTTAATGCTTTGAAACTTTAAGACTCCCAACCTATCACCAAGGACCTCTGTGTGTGTTGGGGTACACCTCTGTCATTCCAGCAGTTTAAAGTTCTTCTGTAGCCTCATTTCCTGCTTGGGCAGAGTCTTGGGGCTTAGCCAGAGATGAAAAATAAGGGCCTTCTCAGGTTTTTCTTGGACATGCATATAGCCTTATATATTGGCAAGCAATTCTGTATCTACAAGAGTATGTCAAAGTGTTCCAAAGACATCTGTGGGTATCTCATTTCCTAGCAATTCTTTTTAAATGCTTTGGTCAGCCTCTTATTTCCCTTCTTATGTTGCCACTGCAGGCATCTGATGGTAAACTATTGCCTGTTTTTTTTTTTTTCACCAACTCTCTGTAAGAAGAACTTATCCCTCTGAACAAGTTCTGCATTCGATCTGATAAAGATAGGTCCTGTGAATGGTGCTTTTTTAAGAAACTATAGAAATGCCAAATACTGACAATTTTCTGATGATGCGGTTGTTGAGGGTGGGGAGTGTCTAGTCCTATTTCTTTCTGTAGTGACTAGTCGGTACACACTTTCACATCTATCTTTGTTGAAAGCCTTGGTTTTCAAGACTCCCATGAAGTTAGGGAGAAAAAGGTGAAAACAGGACAAGTTAAAATGTCCCAATGCTCATCTTCTTACAGAGAGCCACCTGTTTTTCTTGAAAAAGCATTCTTAGAATTTTTGCAAGCTTCTGGTAATTTTCAAGGTTCTAAAGAAGTTAATTTTGACAATTTTTCCACTATTTTCATTGCTTCTGTGCAAGAGTGAATTTTTTAGAAGTCATTACTCCATCATTCCAGAAGTTCTTCCCCATTCTCTCATTTTGACATTTTGAATATTCTGATTATTTATTCTGAATTTTTCAGTGTAGTTCAGAAGAAACATATCTGTGGGCAGCATATGACCACAGAAAGAGAAACAATTTGTGATTTCTTACATAGCTCATGTTATGAAGGTCTACAACATTAGCTGAATACGATTTGACTAAAGAAAAAAAGAAAAAAGACTGATGTGGAAAGTCTCCTAAAGTTATCTCTTTATTGTGATAATATGAATGAAATAATATTATTTTATAATCAGGCAAAAATTAAATTCTGTTTATTGTCATATTTTCAAGTCAGTAAAGTGAGTAGTGTATTTTTAAAATGTTTCAAAGAAGAAAACAATAGATTTAGACACAGAGATAATGAGGTCATATCTCAGTCTGCAAATGTTTTGGTTGAAGAGTGAGTCTTAATATATCTGTAAAATTCATTCTATGGACCACATTATTCTTTACTGAAGATACATTCTTATTCTTGAATCACAAGTTACTTTTGAGTCCCCATTCACTAGTTTGGACTGTACCACCTCCTTTTCCTTTCAAACAAGTGCCAGAATTTGTCTCTATATATCCATATATGCAGAGAACACTTGTTTGGCAGCTAGATGAAGACAGATGATTTTCTTTCATGATAGCAGTGCAATATTGGGTTGAAAATAGGAAAAAAAAGTAGAAAGTAGAAATCTTTTATAGCCCTCTTGGAGTGATTTTAAAGTCAGTATAGAATTGAAGTTAGAGGCAGATGCATATGAAATTAGTCAAGAGGATTCAGAAGCCAAAACGTTATTTTTCTCTCTCTCTCCAGAACTTAGTTCAGTCATCCCTCAATATGCATGAGGAATTGGTTCTGGGAGATTCTGCAGGTACCAAAGTCCCCAGATACACAAGTCCCTTATATAAATGGCTTCATATGATGAGTGCAGTCATATTCATGCATATGACATCTGGGTTTTGCATCCTTGGATATGAAGTGAAGACTATCCTCTCCTGTTTTCTCTAATATATAGGACTCTGAGAGTATTAAAATATAACAGATATACACATTAAAGATCCCAAAATGTGTTGCGGCAGCATCTGGGGGTTCCACCTGGCTTTGCTGAAGAATATGCCGAGCAAGGCATGGCGATGCATTCCAGTATTCTTGCCTGGAGAATCCCATGGATGGACAAGCCTGGCGGGCTACCATTCATAGGGTCACAGAAAGTCAGACATGACAAGTTACTTAAGACTCGTGCATCCATGCAGACAAATTGGAGAAAGAGTAGGAGAGGAAGAGAAAAAGTCACCAACACATGTAACTGCAAAGAGATTTTGAAAACTCCTCAGAACAACTAAGCAAAACCTGTGGGTAGAAACTGTGGGCTTATTTTAAATGGGTAGTTGCATTTAAGACCAAAGACCTGTGGGCTACATTTAAATTTTATTTTCCTTTCATTTTGATGAACTTTTTTTAGGTGACTTGTGCCTCAATTCAACCTTCTTATTACCTCAGAATATAATTGGTGATCTGCCATTTGCCTGAATGTTCATTCACTCAATCATGTCTGACTTTTTGTGACTCTATGGACTGTAGCCCACCAGGCTCCTCTGTCCATGGGATTTCTCAGGCAAGAATATTGGAGTGAGTTGCCATTTCCTCCTCCAGGGGATCTTCCCAACCGAGGCCTCAAACCCACATCTCCTGTGACTCCAGAATTAGCAGGCAGATTCTTTACAGCTGAGTGACCTGGGAACTGGGACTTCTGTAGTTCAGTCGGTAAAGAATCTGCCTGCAATGCAGGAGACCTGGGTTCGATTCCTGGGTCACAAGAGTCGGACATGACTTAACAACTAAACCACCACCACCACCACTTGGGAGTCCCTTGTTCAGTCACTAAATCGTGTCCTACTCTTTAAGACCCCATGGAATGAAGCATTCCAGGCTTCCTTGTCCTTCACTATCTGCCAGAGTTTGCTCAAATTCATGAACATTGAGTGGGTGATGCTATCTAACCATCCCATTCTCTGCAGCTCCCTTCTCCTTTGCCTTCAGTCTTTCCCAGCATCGGGATCTTTTCCAATGTGTTGGCTCTTTGTATCAGGTGACTGAAGTATTCAAGCTTCAGTTTCAGCATCAGTCCTTTCAATGAATATTCAGGATTTATTTCCTTTCGGATTGACTGACAAACAAACTCCTTGGTATTAAGATTCCAATGAGTTTACTTCAAAGGTGCCTTGAAGCATATTATACAAATAGACTGTTAGAAATCTGAATACCAAGGTTGACATTGTCCAAATGTGTGAAGTTCAATTTAGCTGTTAGAAATGATTTATTATTTATATCTGCAAATAGATATGTTTCTGAAAGTTCTGTTTACTGTTTGCTCAGAGAAACATACTTGTAAATTAGTGAATTGCTGATCTAAGCCTTAGGTTTTCTCTTAGTTGTTCTGGTCATTGACTGAGGAAATCTGGCCAATATCCACTGGTTTAGCCAAACATTTCACAACCTCACACAAAGTTAGACTTCTAGATTCAACTTTTTGTCTTGAAAATTCCAAACAAGTTGACAGTTAGAGGTTCTTCCTTGGGATGAATGGCCTGTTCTATTCAGATACCCAAGGAACTCAAGCAATATTGGTCTACTTTATCCCATGTAAAATCTAACCTTTTATTTAGAGCTTGTCTCTATTTTGACTTGATTCAGCAGTCATTTGTATTAGTCCTGATGTTCTACTTCAAAAGCCTTTAACATTGATAAATGGCCTTTAAGTTCCACATGCTAAATTAACTTCTTCATACAGAAATTATTTTTTCATATTTTATCTGATCTATGACATTTTTTTTTGAGAAAGAAAGAGGCCATTAATTGATGGGATGCTAGAACGATTAGCACAAACTGCATCAATAACCTCCTTACCTGTGAAGTACAAGAACAGAATATATAGGTTGATGAAAAATGTTGAGAGCCACATGAACTCATCTTTGTGTATGTACATATATTTCTTCTTTACAGAAAGAGTTGAGAGACTCCAGGATGTGCCATTTTTCTTTATCTTCCATTCTCTCTCTCTCTTTCTCTCATATTCTCTGAGAGTAGAACAATTATTTGTGAAGAAAATAGATCATGAGAAAAGCTCTTTCATTAACTTGTCTTGCTGCTTATTTGCTTCAAGAAAGAGAATAGTCTGGAAGCATGCTTTTGTGATAGTACTGCATTTAAAATCAGTTTCAAGGCTCTACCTTTAAGTGCAGAGTTGCATCAGAGAAAATTCAACTAAAAGTGTTATAAATTAAATAAATGTTCAAATTAGCACAGGCTAACTTTTAAAATGAGTTTCCTTGATAGCTCAGCTTGTAAAGAGTCCACCTGCAATGTGGGAGTCCTGGATCCCTGAGTCAGGAAGATCCCCTGGAGGAGGGCATGGCAATCCACTCTAGTGTATTCTTGCCATGGAGAATCCCCATGGATAAAGGAACCTGGCAGGCTATGACCCATGCATTGCAGAGTCAGACATGACTGAGTGAATAGGCACAACTTTTAAGGTAATAAGAACCCTGAGATCCAGCTGAAAAACCGGGACAGTGAGAGGTTGTCACAGTGATAGGATTTTGTCCTGACTGTGCAACATTTGAGTTCCTTTAGGTGAAGGTTTTGGGGAAAGGAACACATTAAAATTTTTAAGTCTGGTCTAACACAGTTTGTCTCACACAATATCAGCGATGCTAGCATGTGGTTATATTTGGTTATATTTGTGCTAAATATTTGGTTTTTGACCTTTGGCAGAGGGACCAGAGATCAAATTGCCAACATCTGTTGTATCATCTAGAAAGCAAGAGAATTCCAGAAAAACATCTATTTCTGCTTTATTGACTATGCCAAAGCCTTTGACTGTGTGAATCACTACAAACTGTGGAAAATTCTTAAAGAGATGGGAATACCAGACCACCTGTTCTACCACCTGAGAAATCTGCATGCAGGTCAAGAAGCAATGATTAGAACTGGACATGAACAACAGATTGGTTCCAATAGGGAAAGGAGTACTTCAAGGCTGTATGTTGTCACCCTGCTTATTTAACTTATATGCAGAGTACATCATGAGAAACGCTGGGCTGGAAGAAGCACAAGCTGAAATCAAGATTGCCAGGAGAAATATCAATCACCTCAGATATGCAGATGACACCACCCTTATGGCAGAAAGAGAAGAGGAACTAAAAAGCCTCCTGATGAACATGAAAGAGGAGAGTGAAAAAGTTGGCTTAAAGCTCAACATTCAGAAAATGAAGATCATGGCATCTGGTTTCATCATTTCAGTTCAGTTCAGTCGCTCAGTCGTGTCCGACTCTTTGCAGCCCCATGAATCGCAGCACGCCAGGCCTCCCTGTCTATCACCAACTCCCAGAGTTCACTCAGATCATGTCCATCCAGTCAGTGATGCTATCCAGACATCTCATCCTCTGTCGTCCCCTTCTCCTCCTGCCCCCAATCCCTCCCAGCATCAGAGTCTTTTCCAATGAGTCAACTCTTTGCATGAGGTGGCCAAAGTACTGGAGTTTCAGCTTCAGCATCATTCCTTCCAAAGTAATGCCAGGGCTGATCTCCTACAGAATAGACTGGTTGGATCTCCTTGCAGTCCAAGGGACTCTCAAAAGTCTTCTCCAACACCACAGTTCAAATGCATCAATTCTTCAGCACTCAGCTTTCTTAATGGTCCAACTCTCACATCCATACATGACCACTGGAAAAACCATAGCCTTGACTAGACAGACCTTTGTTGGCAAAGTAATGTCTCTGCTTTTCAATATGCTATCTGGGTTGGCCATAGCTTTTCTTCCAAGGAGTAAGCATCCTTTAATTTCATGGCTGCAATCACCATCCACAGTGAGTTTGGAGCCCCCCAAAATAAAGTCTGACACTGTTTCCACTGTTTCTCCATCCATTTGCCATGAAGTTATGGGACCAGATGCCATGATCTTCGTTTTCTGAATGTGGAGCTTTAAGCCAACTTTTTCACTCTCCTCTTTCACTTTCATCAAGAGGCTTTTTAGTTCCTCTTCACTTTCTGCCATAAGGGTGGTGTCATCTGCATATCTGAGGTGATTGATATTTCTCCCGGCAGTCTTGATTCCAGCTTGTGTTTCTTTCAGCCCAGCATTTCTCATAATGTACTCTGCATATAAGTTAAATAAGCAGAGTGACAATATACAGCCTTGACATACTCCTTTTCCTATTTGGAGCCACTCTGTTGTTCCATGTCCAGTTCTAACTGTTACTTCCTGACCTGCATACAGATTTGTCAAGAGGCAGGTTAGGTGGTCTGGTATTCGCATCTCTTTCAGAATTTTCAACAGTTTATTGTGATCCACACAGTCAAAGGCTTTGGCATAGTCAAGAAAGCAGAAATAGATGTTTTTCTGGAACTCTCTTGCTTTTTCCATGATCCAGAAAATGTTGGCAATTTGATGTCTAGTTCCTTTGCCTTTTCTAAAACCAGCTTGAACATCTGGAAATTCATGGTTCACATATTGCTGAAGCCTGGCTTGGAGAATTTTGAGCATTTAGTAGAGTGTGAGATGAGTGGAATTGTGCAGTAGTTTGAACATTCTTTGTCATTGCCTTTATTTGGGATTGGAAAGAAAACTGACTTTTTCCAGTCAGTGGCCACTGCTAAGTTTTCCAAATTTTCTGGCATATTGAGTGCAGCACTTTCACAGCATCATCTTTCAGGATTTGAAACAGCTCAACTAGAATTCTGTCACCTCCGCTAGCTGTGTTCATAGTGATGCTTTCTAAGGCCCACTTGACTTCACATTCCAGGATGTCTGGCTCTAGGTGAGTGATCACACCATTGTGATTATCTGGGGCTTGAAGATTTTTTTGTATAGTTCTTCTGTGTATTCTTGCCACCACTTCTTAATATCTTCTGCTTCTATTAGGTCCATACCATTTCTGTCCTTTATCAAGCCCATCTTTGCATGAAATGTTTCCTTGGTATCTCTAATTTTCTTGAAGAGGTCTCTAGTCTTTCCCATTCTGTTGTTTTCCTCTATTTCTTTGCATTGATCACTGAAGAAGGCTTTCTTATCTCTTCTTGCTATTCTTTGGAACTCTGCATTCATATGTTTATATCTTTCCTTTTATCCTTTACTTTTTGCTTCTCTTCTTTTCACAGCTATTTGTAAGGCCTCCTCAGACAGCCATTTTGCTTTTTTGCATTTCTTTTCCATCGGGGTGATCTTGATCCCTGTCTCCTGTACAATGTCACGAACCTCATTCCATAGTTCATCAGGCACTCTATCTATCAGATCTAGTCCCTTACATCTATTTCTCACTTCCACTGTATAATCATAAGGAATTTGATTTAAGTCATACCTGAATGGTCGAGTGGTTTTCCCTACTTTCTTCAATTTAAGTCTGAATTTGGCAGTAAAGAGTTCATGATTGGAGCCACAGTCAGCTTCCGGTCTTATTTTTGCTGACTGTATAGAGCTTCTCCATCTTTGGCTGCAAAGAATATAATTAATCTGATTTCGGTGTTGACCATCTGGTAATGTCCATGTGTAGAGTCTTCTCTTGTGTTGTTGGAAGAGGGTGTTTGCTATGACCAGTGCATTTTCTTGGCAAAAGTCTATTAGTCTTTGCCCTGTTTCATTCCGTATTCCAAGGCCAAATTTGCCTGTTACTCCAGGTGTTTCTTGACTTCCTACCTTTGCATTCCAGTCCTCTCAAATGAAAAGGACATCTTTTGGGGGTGTTATTTCTAAAAGGCCTTGTAGGTCTTCCTAGAACTGTTCAACTTCAGCTTCTTCAGCGTTACTGGTTGGGGCATAGACTTGGATAACTGTGATATTGAATGGTTTGCCTTGAAGATGAACAGAGATCATTCTGTCGTTTTTGAGATTGCATCCAAGTACTGCATTTCAGACTCTCTTGTTGACCATGATGCTACTCCATTTCTTCTGAGGGATTCTGCCCACAGTAGTAGATATAATGGTCATCTGAGTTAAATTCACCCATTCCAGTCCATTTTAGTTTGCTGATTACTAGAATATCAATGTTCACTCTTGCCATCTCCTGTTTGACCACTTCCAGTTTGCCTTGATTCATGGACCTGACATTCCAGGTTCCTATGCAATATTGCTCTTTATAGCATCGGACCTTGCTTCTATCACCAGTCCCATCCACAACTGGGTATTGCTTTTGCTTTTGTTCCATCCCTTCATTCTTCTGGATTTATTTCTCCACTGATCTCCAGTAGCATATTGGGCACCTACTGACCTGGGGAGTACCTCTTTCAGTATCCTATCATTTTGCCTTTTTCATACTGGTCTCATCACTTCATGACAAATAGGTGGCGAAACAATAGCAACAGTAACAGACTTTATTTTGGGGGCTCCAAAATCACTGCAGATGTTGACTGCAGCCATGAAATTAAAAGACACTTGCTCCTTGGAAGAAAAGCTATGACCAACCCAGACAGCATATTAAAAATCATAGACATTACTTTGCCAGCAAAGTTCTGTCTTGTCAAAGCTATGGTTTTTTCAGTAGTTGTGTATTGATGTGAGAGTTGGACTATAAATAAAGCTGAGTGCAAAGGAGAATTGATGCTTTTGAACTGTCATTTTGGAGAATACTCTTGAGAGTCCCTTGGACTGCAAGGAGATCCAACCAATCCAGGAGATTGGTCCTGAATATTCATTGGAAGGATTGATTTTGAAGCTGAAGCTCCAATACTTTGGCCACCTGATGCAAAGAACTGACTCACTAGAAAAGACCCTAATGCTGGGAAATATTGAAGGCGGGAAGAGAAGGGGATGCAAAAGGGTAAGATGGCTGGATGGCATCACTGACTCATTGGCCATGAATTTGAGTAAACCCCAGGATCTGGTAATGGAATGGGAAGCCTGGTGTGCTACAGTCAGTGGGGTCACAAAGAGTTTGACACCACTGAATGACTGAACTGAACTGATGCCAACCTTCTCTAATTTGTCTGTATGTTAGTTGCTTAGTCATGTCTGACTCTTCTCGACCCCATGGACTGTAGCCCACCAGGCTCCTCTGTCCGTGGGTTTTCCCAGACAAGAATAGTGGAGTGTGTTGCCATTTGCCTACTTTCCACTTTTTTTTTTTTTAATGTTTCCTCATAATTGGTTTACTTGATTCCCACTCAAACTTACATGGCCAAAGAAATAGGAAAAAACAAAAACGTTACAAATATCAAATGAATATGTTTTTAAAATATTTAAATTTTGCCATAGATGCTTACTCATTATAATTGCTTGTTAAAAATTGTTTTTCTTAAGCTTGTTAAATTGTTACAGAGTGAAATCTAGATAGTATTATGGAAGGAAATAAAATATACTGGGTATAATCAGAAATCTAGTCAGACTGACTTGAAAACAATTCCTGGGTCAACATTTACCATCTTTATGATGTTGAGCAAGTGATTTACTTTTGTGTGTAATGCATACTGTTACTATCACAGTTTCAGAAAAAAACCTAAATTTCCTATTTTGTGTTTAACTCATATATTGAAAACCCATATAATAAAATGCTATTAATTGAAATTTTCCTTGAAATAATGATATTTTACTTTGCAACAAAGTCAATATTTTAACATTAATTACACAGTTGGTTGGGAAACAAAACTGATGATATATTTATAGCAGCCTCTGCAGGCACCATACTTGAATTCTGAATGGGGCTCATAAAGTCCATATAAACACTGTGGATGAACTAGAGGGCCTTCTCACTTCCGTTCTTGATTAGAAATCCCTGAGTCTGATAATATCCCTTAGAAAATAAGCACCAAATAAGATTTAAATATATTAACATGATTCACTGCACAAATATTATAAAGCTGGAAGAATATAATATCAGATAGAATATGACAGTAAATACTGAAATTGAAATTAGTTTGCAGTCAGCTTAGTTCCCGTGCCATCCTCCTTCTCTGCTGCTTCTTTCATACCCTGTTTCTCACTCACTTACCAGCTTTTCCCAATTGTCCAAGTAGATCTTGCTATGCTCTCTGTACTGGTCAGTACTCCAGGCCTCAGCAATACAGATAGCGACATGTGCTAGGACATTTTTATGACTGTTGATCAACATATGTGGTCATCCTCAGGGGCCAAGCACTTAATACTCTCACTATTTCATGATTTTTGAAAACAATTTAGTCATTTTTATAAAAATTAAAAGAAAAGGATTCTTATGTTTATACAGGTTAATATTTATAAGCTTTGCTGGTCTCAAGCAGATCCCTGATACACTCAATAAATATTCTTTCCAAACCACAGAATCAAGTTGTGTTTTAGTAAATGTGCTTTGACATATCTACAACAAATAGATGTCAATCTGAAAAGCATTATTATCACAATTAATAATAATTAGTAAAAGAAAGATAAGAAAGCTAGATGTGTAGTTCTCAATTTCCAGTTGAACAGGTTGACCCTACCACTTGTCTCTCTGGCACCCTGGGAAAAATGTTCACTTTTAAAACTTTGATTTTAAAAGGATAGCTACTGTTCTCCCGAGGGAAATATTCTCAGCAGAAAAATCCAAGAGTCCTATAGTCAATAATAAAGGGAAAAAACTATGAGAAATGGAGTAAAGGATCTTCTGAATAAATACATAGGTCAAAAAAAGAATGCTATACTTAGAAGCATTTTTATGGTATCTGTACAGCCTCTTTTAAAGGCTAGATTTATCAGGGAAATGTCCAGCAATGCGTGACTTGGTATGATGTTACAGCATTCAAAAGGATACAAATTTTTGAGCAAGGTTGTAAATGATATAAAATATCTCCTTTTAAATCTGAGTACCATGCAGTTATATCAACTCTATAGTTGTAGCACACGTTAAAGTAACTATAAACAATAATGTTTTCAACTAATAATATCTGGGATAGTTTTTTTATCTTGTAATAGGTAAGTTCAGATCACCCCATAACCAGAGCGTAATGAAATTGTCAACATTTTCTTCATTTCTTCTTTTCCTGACAAATGGTGTGAACATATCACCTTTTTCTCTTAATGGAAAACCTAACTGGAATACATCAAAATGCTATTAGGTTTTTCATTTTCCTTTACAATGCAATGCTGGGGAATGCATGCAGCCTTCATCTGGGCACCACTGTGGAATATTCCTTGTCCCTGATAAAATGACTGCAATGGAAAACCAAGCAGGATTGTTCTCTGGTTTGTACTGCTGCTCCTTTGTTCCAGTCTCTATGAGAATGTGTGCAGCGGGATTATCTGTGCTACAGGAATACACATGGCTTATGTTAACCGAAATGTGTATAAAATTTTACCCAAGTAATTTTAATGTGCAAACATGTTTAATGAAAAAGCCTTCATGTCTAACACGACTTCAGCATAAGCTGTATTTTAGAATAAAATACTGCAGCCACATAGACTTCTTGCTAGAAGTTTTAAAAGATGCTTATTGCAATATTATGTAGGAAGAGGGGAAAATAAAATCAAGTGTCCTTACCCCTGGGAAATATCTGTAGCCTATTCATTGTTTAATTTATTTTGTCTTGAACTAAACCAATAATGGGATATAAAATAAACCCAAGTGAACCTACGTGAGGCATAGAAGTCAGTAAAGGAAGATGATACTCCTTGCATCTGTAAAATTTTACCTATGGATTACAGTTATTAAAAGAGAAAGTAACATTTTACTCTAATGGCAGTGGAACAATAAGAAAACCTTAAGTAGTATTTTTGTTGACATCATCACACTTTGATTATCTTGTGATAAAATGAAAACAATAGTACCAAATGGAGTATATATAAACACACACACATATGTGTGTATATATATATATGACATCAACCTATAAAGAAGTTATATGGCAGAAACACATTTTTTGGGTAATCAACACAAATTCAAATGTCATTTTTAGAGAGATAGCCCAGTGTGACATAAGTAATCTGACAATTTAAGAAATCATATACATGTTAAATAATTTAAAGCTATTTTGAACCCCCTTAGTATTTAGCACAATGAAAAATATTTCGTGTTTGCATGTATCAGTAAGTTGTAAGTACTCTAAATTGTTAATAAATGAAAAGACTACTGAATCCTTTCTCCAGTTATGTTATTCTTGACAATGCTTTAGCAATTCTTCTAGCAACATCTGAACAGTGATATCTTGATTTGCTCTGAATGACAGGTCTAGAGCAAGTGTGTTTGGGAAGAGCAATAAATATTTTCTTGGAGCTCTTGTTATGATTTATTTTTAAAATCCTAACTAGAGTTATGGGAAGACTTCATAGGGAAAGCTTTTTATTTTATTTTCACCTCAACAAAAATGCACCAGCTGCCGACTGAAACTCATTTCAAGTACAAAAATAACGCCACAGTATTCAATAACTGAACTTCTGAGAACAAATGGGTATTAAGAATACACAATGTCTTATGTTCAATTCCCAAATAATTTACTACTAAATGTGGGATTAACACTCTAAGGCCAGAACAAGTATATTTATGCCAATGTCCTTTTCTCTTTTCTGTGTCTAAATAATTTAAAGACCAAAACCCAAATATTTATGCTTCACATTTTCCTTAGGGGGTTAATTTTATCAAGAAATATTCCTCTAAATTGAAAATGAGTATTTAATATTGCACTGATTGTATATGTGTATATAACACACACACACACACATATTTATACATCCACATTAGAGTGAGTTGGAGGTTACTCAGCTACTATCTTCAGATTTGCTTGATATACTTTACAGTAGTCAATAAAGAAAAATCCACAATTTTTAATTCATTCTCATCAGTGTGGTAAAACTACTGTCTCAAATATATACATTTTCAAATTGGAAAATAAAATAAAATGCACCTAGAAATCAAATGTGAAGGTCATTAGCTGCCACCATTTTGTCTTGCCGTAATAACCTAGCAATAGCATTCATGGCAATTTACATAGCATTACCCATTATGCTCTGTTCTGCAATTTGGCTTTTGGAGGTCACTGTACCTTGATTTACTTTGTTGAAAGAGAGCATTTTCTAAGCATCAAAGCTATGCAGTTTCAGGGCCCACTATGTCTCTGCTGGCAGCCTCTGTAAAAACAAGGTGCAATGACAAATTGCACAGGGAATCTTGAAAGTTTAACCGTTAAAAAATGTTTTAGGAAAATTTCACAGTCTTCTATTATATAAAAAGAAGAAAGCCAAATGAGAAGCCGACATCTATAGATTTCATCCTTTGATGCTTTTTGCAGCGATGACATAGATTTCTCATACTTCTGTTATTCATGTGGCATTTTTTTGTTTTATTTTTAATTAAAGGTGCGAAGAAGCTGCCTCACTGATTCATTTACTTCAGCATTAGCTGCTTATGGTAGATGCTCAATCCACAAGATATCTGTCACAATTTTGGATTGGATACCCATTACCGAGATTGATAGCAGTTATCAAACCTCAAAATACGTGTGTGTGTTCTCTTTTAAATATTAGCTGTCAGCATGTGATAAGTTGTGTTGGGTTGTATGGAGCAGGCTTGAACATATCACACAGTAAGGCTTAGTTTTAAAGACGAACACACTTTATAGCTGAAATCCATGACAAAAGAGAAAGGCAGGCAAAATGCCAATGAATGGAGAAGACAAACACCAGGGTTCAGTAACCGTTCCAGATAAAGGAAAACAATTTGACCTTCCTACTTTTGTCTTATGAGATGATTTGTTTAACATTTAGTTTTAAAGAGCATAAAAGGGAGAAAGAGCATAAAGTGACTCTCCTCCAGTGGGGAATGGGAACTTAATTCTAAATTCTCAAGGAGGCCATTTCTGCCAAAGAATTATGAAATTCTTGAAATATGTATTCTGTGTAAAGCCATATTTCATGAAAGTATGAAAAATATTTTCATTTCAGAGAGTTAATTGAAATTGGTGTGGAGCACTTTGGGAACTCATTTTTATAAGGGCCTAGATGAAATATCCTTTCTGTCATATATATAACATGTTTACGTTAAAAAAAAAAAAAAACACCTATCACCTTAGAAGCAGTATTGTACAGGCATATCAAAGCTGCAGCATATTTATTTTGTCTTAACAATTTTATTTTTTCCATCCCTGAAAGGTTTTTAAAGATTTTGCTTACATATTTGTCTGCAGGAATTTGTACATTAATTCTATTTAATTGGCGACTACCCAACCTTTGTGGTCTCCTGGCAGAAGAGACAGCTGTAATAAGAAAGCTCTGACACAGCGTTGCCTCTTTAATGGGTACTTCAAAAGTATATAATTGTCCCTTTGTCCCTACAACCTAACAAATAGGTTCTTCTTCTGACAAAGAATTACTGTGATTTTTATTACTATGATGTTTTATATCTTTAAAACATACTATTGAAGAGTTCAATTTTAACCAAGTATATGCTGTGTTTTAATTAAGCGGAAAACTTGAAAAGAAAGACATCTGCAGAGAGGCTCAGTTGCTTCCTGTAACCTTTATGAAAAGGGCAGGGTGTTAAAACAAACCTCCCACTTTTATTTTCAAAGGAGAAAAAAAAATCAGAGCTAAAGATAATCTCTCCATTAGTATTATTAATAGTGTTCCGCTTTCTTGACATGCTTTCGAAGCAGACAGACCTGTCATGAGCATCACGTTTGCAAGCACTGTCACAGCTCCTGAAGGCTCTGGTGAAAGCAGGAAAAGTGTGTTAATGGTAACTGAGAACGGCCTTTGGGGAACAATAGGCTTACCTGAGACTGCCCAGCTTTCCAAAACACAAGCTGCTATATTATACTTTATACTTACTTTAGTGCTCACATAATACTTGACCCAGCATCATTGTTTGAAGTACAGTTTCCAATTCTAAACTTACTCATCCACTTTGGATCATCTAATTAGAGTGCTATAGCACTCACCCACAAAACTGTGATTCCAGCATGCCTGTTCAATGGTTTCTTGCAAAAGGGCTTAGCACCTCAGATTGATGGATCTGATTTCCATTTAGTACAAAATATTTGACTTTTTAGTTCTGCTAAGTCTCCTAGCATTTAAGTGTCATTAAATAGTTATCTAATAAAACCCATGTATTAATCTAATAGATATAGAGGATCCTACGATTTTCAGAACCATTGTGTCACAAGACTCTTCAAGCCAATCTGAAGCATTCCATAAGAAGCATGTGAAACTCCTACAGAAATGTGTGTCACTAGGATATAATTTGTTTCATTATTCTGTCTTATGATTAATCTGTTCTATGTTGTTGGTATCATTGTAAAATACTTTGTAATGGCAATTTCTCTATGCACACTGGCCAAGGGAATGGTCTAAGTCTGCAAGACTGTATTTTGTTCTAACAGAGCAGTGGCTGTAGCATAATCATTTTGAATAAGTAATCAACTTGGATATTGTTCCGAGATTTGTTTTTGCCTTAGGTCAAGTAAGTCTCTAACTGACATACTTTTATAGAATTAAACAAGGACTAACTGAGTTTGGCATCTAATCTGTTTTATCCAGTAGTTCATTTTATCCATTGTCTACATCCATTGGGAGAATCTAAGCTTCCCATCATATAAACAATGCACTTCTTATTTCCTTGTAAATGGTGTAAAACTTTGTTTCAAATATGAAATATGAAATAAAATGTTTCATTTGATCTTGTAAAATAAATATATCATAGAAAAATCACTAACGATGAAGGATATCAAAAAACAAGATAGGTACACACACACACACACACACACACACATGCAATATCAAGTATATTTATACAAACAAAAAAAGTCATCATAACTTTAGAAAGTTATAAATAACAATACTTTAACTTCTTTTTTTATTTGCAGAGATACAATTTTCATTACAATGTAATGTAACGTATAGTACAATATCTTGTTCTGCAACATTTTAAAAAATATAGGATGGAAAGTCATCTTATAATTGAATTTTTACTGCTTTAGAATTCTAAGTAAGAATATCACAGAAACATACACAAGCCAAGCAACACGCGAATTCTTATTTTAAACATGGCACTGGGGCATTGACATCTTGAAATAGAAGTCATTATAGGATGAATAAAAAAAAAGGAGTGTTACACAAAACATGATTTGCAAAAAACACAATAGAAGGTAACAGTCAAAAGGGATATGCATTATTATTTTGTTGAATTTAAGTGGGTCATGGGAATTTCCTAAATATTTTACAGTTATTGTAATCCAAGAGAAAAATGTGCTCAAGTAATTAGGACTTGAAATTATAAAATTATACATGATCCCATGTATATATATGTATATGTATCCCATGTTTATACATGTATATGTGAATGCTTTGGGTTTGTGTTCAAATGTACACTCACCTGTACACTCACATACTCTAATAACTTTTTCTTCTTTCATTAATTTAATTTGAAGATATTCAAAATATAAATAGGAATAAAGGATAATGGACTCATCCATGCCTATGATAAAAAGGAATACAGTATAAATAAAACCTTATTTAGTGGGGCACTAAAAACTGCTGTGGCTCTGTAGCCTAGAAGAAATTCAGAGATGTAATGTAGTTTCCTCTGTTGTTATTTTCTCCCACTGAGCAGACCTCTCTAACTCTCGGCTCTGATGCTCAGGGAAAGTAAAACACAGCAGCTGAATTTCACCCACTCACACTCTACCCGACTTGAGGATAAAGATAACAGTTCTGGTCCCTGTTGCTTTCAGTTCTCTCCTTGAGATGACTTAATTCATCACAAACAGGGTAAGCCATAAAAAATAAGGTTGAAGCTTGTGCTTTAGTATGAACATAAACTGTGCCTTGTATATATTCAAATTCATGTCTAGTTGGAGGAAATATTCATGACTAATATTAAACTAAGCCCAGAATTAGGCAAAATGCAACAGACATATATTGAAGTGAGCGTTTTATTATGTGCCATGTCAGTCAGATTAAAGAAAAGAGTGCATGACACCAACAGGATATTACATGTATATCAAGCAATCTATTTATATGTGACAGGGAGGGCTTGATTTCTGGAGTGACAACCCAATGAAATAACTGCTTGCCTTCAAAATTACTATAGTATAAATGTACATCTTTTAAGATGGAATTTTAAATTACAATTAACAAAATGTAGATAAATATGCTTAGGAATCAATAGTGACACACAGAGAAAAGGACGATGAAGAAATCTGTATAAATGCAAAGGTTTTTCAGTCTTTTACCACTGTCCAATACAGAATACTAGAGGAAGCTTGCCATGTCCCTTAATCTAAGAGCAAGAAATTTCAAACAAGTTAATATTATTCTGCTACCCAGAGAAGTGCTTGGGCATAGGAAGGACTTAAGTCACCAACTAGGAAAAACTAGAATATAAAATATAAACACTACTCTGTTATTGATAATAACTAACCAGAAAATGAATATATTTGAAAACTTCAGGTGTACTCTATTCCTTATATGGGCACTTCTTCAAATAAAACTAAGGATTTTGCTCTATAAGAAGTCTGCTTTTATTTGTCTAATTCTTCTATCATTATTAAGTGTTCAGAAAGGAAGAAGCAAACCACAGTGCTAAAACAGTAGAATTACTATTTGTCTGTCATGGATGTGCTTTTGGAGAGGGAGAGAGAGGGAGGTGGGGGAGAGGAAGAGAGAGAAAGACTAAAGTTGAAGCCACTAACTTCATTACCAGTAAAAATAAAGTGCAGTGAAACAGAAATTCTTTGAGTTCACAATCATTGCACTTAGATGCTCTTACCTGGTACTGGGATAAGAGAAAAGAACAATCGATGGTCAATTGACTTTATTTCCTTTTCTTAAATTATAATTTGTATGACTTTTACATGTTTCTAGTATTAGCTGAACAAACCACACAGAGACCACCTGACAAGCAGTCCATAAAATAAGTTAAATGAGAAAAACAGAGGTCGGATGTGATGCTCATCAAACTGGGCTCTCATAGCAGCAGTGGGAAGAGCGATGGCTGAAGCTCCTCTTTCATTTCCAACATTTAGGTAATATCCGAGTGGTACATGTGGGGGAGCTACAGGATAGATGCAATCAGAGCCGGCTTTGTACATCAATAATGGCAAACTGTATTTTCTCATAACCTTTCTTTCTTTGTTTGAAAGAGGGCTTCCATTTTTAACTGTAATCTGTGACTTTTGAAACGGACATTAAGGAATCTTGCTGACAAATACTTCTGGCTGATTTTCTTTTGCTCTTCTTCTTACTGTTTTAAAAGAACTTCATCATGGCAGCCGTATGTGCAAGTGAAAAGTACCAGACTTTCAGTAGACAATTAAGCTTCCCCCATCCCAAGATTTCTGATGAGATTAAGTTTTTAGGAACTGTTAATCAGAGTTGTGCACTAATGTTACGGTTCAGTGAATACTGACTGCACGTGCTCAGATAAAGCCATTTCCACAATACCCAGACTAAGATCTTGGTTGGAATATTTTCTACTTTCAATTTACATTTTTGCTTAACTATCTTCAGTTTCTGAGTATACTGTGAATGCCATCATAAGCATAAATGGATATTTGACTGTGTAACAACAGTGGTAAAAATGGTGAATTTGAAACTGCAACACTCTAATACCTGAAATATGATAAAGATGATTTTTCTATCTAACTGGTCATTGTAACATAGTCTTGACAATCTCAAGGTTGACAAAGTTAACAATATTTGATTGGAAATGTTATAGCAACCCTCTTTCTCCACCTTTCTTTTTTCCACTGAGAGTAAGACTTTTTGATTGCATTATCAATATATATGCAGCCTACTGGCTAAATCTTAGTCATAAAAAATTATCTTTTCGCAGGAGAGGTACACACTTTGCACCCTATATGATTCATCACCCATGACAAAATATGTCTTGCTTGGGCACCTTGTCCTAGGCAACCTCAAATAGTCTAAGCCTTTGGGGAAATTATTGAGAATTTTGATCTTTAAAATACTTATGAAAAATATAGAGAAAAGACGGGAAATAAACAATAAGATTCTTTAAGGTTTAATTTTAAATTGGGCACCATTTTTTCCTTGGGGTAAGTTTACAATTTTCAATGCCATGTGCCATGGACAAAATTTAACTGCATCTGGCATATGTACCTTTCAAATAAGAAGCAGGAGGTGGCTGGTCATCCGGTGAAGAAATTTTGATATACTTCACCTACAATTAATCTCAGGACAAACTTTCTCTGAGTGAGATACAGAATAGTGTTTTACCTTTTTCCTAGAGCCTTAGAAGACACAAGATATTTGAAAATTAAAACTATCATTCTAATTTCTCACAAAGCTAAATATATATACAGAAATAATGATTGTGAAAATGCATTGGAGTAGTCTATGTTCCAATAATGTTGTTAATTGGGGGGTGCAAGCTAATGATTATGAGCACAAAATCAAATTCAAATTAGTGCACTGTTTAGCCTATTATGGTGTTGCTAATAGCTTCTTTGTATGTACTCTTGTGGTTGGAGAATAAAAGCTTTTTCTGAGCCCTGGTCCTTTGTCTTCTTGATATGCTGAAGTCTGTCTATGTGCTTGTATGGTAAATTGTTTCAGTCGAGTCTGACTCTTTGTGACCCTATGGATTGTAGTCCTAAAGGCTCCTCTGTCTGAGGGAATTCTCCAGACAAGAATACTGAGTGGATAGCCATGCCCTCCTCCAGGGGATTTCCCATTCCAGGGATTGAACCCGAGTCTCTTACGTCTACTGCATTGGCAGGCAGCTTCTTTACCATTAACACCACCTGGGAAACCAGTCTACAGAAGCAGCTATTAGTCTCCATATTGCTGCCTCTATGCTTGTCGAGATGTAAGGAGGCTTTACTTAGATGCAACTCCATATCTCATAAGAAGTGAATGCTTTGGGTCAGGAGAGAAGTATTATATATTCAAACAGCTAAATGTTTGTTGTTGCTTTTGTAAATGTGATTGAATAGTCATTGGGCAATTATTTGTATCTAAAAACCAATATGAAGAAATAAAAGATATTTTGTTCCAAAAAGAAATAGGAAAACCTCAGCTAGTAGCTAGTATTTTCCCTCACATGCCCTAATAATATTTTATTTAAATTTTTTTTTCACAAATAACACAGTAGATAGTTGACTTGTTATTAAGTCTGCAGTATTTGCAATTATTTTCGAAGCATGAATGCAGATCCAGTCAAAGACTGACTAAAAGTTCAAAGAGAAGGCCAGAGAAGTGTCATTTTTTATTTACGTAAAAAAATCAATGAAGTGCCAACTCATTGGGAAACACCCAGATGCTGGGAAAGATTGAAGGCAAAAGGAGTAGGTGGAAGCAGAAGATAAGATGGTGAGACAGCATCACCGACTCAAAGAACATGAATTTGGGAAAATTCCGAGAGATAGTGGAGGACAGAGGAGCCTGGTGGACTACAGTCCATGGGGTTGCAAAGAGTCTGACACAACTCAGTGATCAAACAACAACAAAACATCAAAGTCTAACAATTTTTTTTTGCATGTGAAATTCTTCATACATTGTTTAATAAATGAATGAATGAATAAAAACACAAATGGGTGAAACACAAAAGTTTGAATGTGCAATGGCAACAAAGTAAAATAAAGCTAAAATTTAACTTGGAATCATGATAAATATTGAATTATATTAAAATTAATGCTATTATTATTAAAAACAAAGATTCTATAATTATGTGACCATATAGCTAGTTTTTTTTTTTAAGGTGTCCATTTTACACCCAAAACTCTGTTAGGCAGATTGTAAACAAGAGAGCTCCCAAAGAGTTTTAATCAATTTTCTTTCAATGCATGTTTTCTACAGGCACCTTAAGGATATAATGCAATCCAGCACCCTGCTTTTAAACATCAGTTTCCTCTGTATCTATTTCTTCCTTTTGATACTCAATTCATGCACCGTCTTTTTGCTGGCATTTTCCTTACTACTCCCAAACACTTTACTACTGGTTCACTACTAGGATAACCACCCTAATCCCACAAGATTCAGTGTGTGTACTTTTGTGATATTTTCAGGTTGATATTATGCCAGTTCATTCCACTGTGTGGGCCCTTCAGGTGGCTCAGTTGTAAAGAATCTGCCTGCCAATGCAGGAGACACAGCAAATGCAGTTTCTATCCTTGGGTTCAGAGGATCTCCTGGAGTAGGAAATGACAATCACTCCAGTATTCTTGCCTGAAAAACTCCATGGATAGAGGAGCCTGATGGGCAGCAATCCATGGGGTTGCAGAGCTGGACACAGCTGAGTGACTGAACACACGCACACACACACACACACACACACACATTCCACTCTGCATCTCTTCAATTAGCCCTTGTTTTATTCATTTTTAAGCAAAATATTTAGTCTTGTGCCTGATAGAAATGGGCACTCAGTACACATTTGGTGAATAAATCTAGACAGGGAAATATGAATAACAGATATGAAATGGTCTTGATAATGAGTTTAATTATCTAGGATGGAAGAGAATAGATATTATGCTAGAAAATAAGCATTGGAAATAAATAAGTAGAGGTATTAACAGCTATATTTGATAGGGACAAACATAAAAAAAGTGTAAAGTATAATGACAAGGATTTGACTTTCAGGTATTTAGTAAATATATGAAAGCAATGACTGTTTTTCAATTTAAAAACTTTTTAAGCTGCTCTCACAAATGAATTGCATATATTAACATATACCAGGGGCACTCCTGTCTTAAAAATACTTAGATATTAAATAAATCTTATTTTTTTAAATTTTGTTTGCAGAAAATGTAACCCTTGGCATTTATAACTTTTGAAAATAATTGAAGCTTTTTCTATGGTACAGTGTATGATTGGTTTTGCAAACTTTAAGGTTTGGCAGATACTAAGTTTGATATATGTGGCTTCCCAGGTGGCCCTAGTGGTAAAGAACCTGTCTGCCAAAGCAGGAGATGTAAGAGATGTGGGTTCAATTCCTGGGTGGGGAAGATCCCCTGGAAGTGGGCATGGCAGTCCACTCGAGTGGATTCTGTCCTGGAGAATCCCATGGACAGAGGAGCCTGATGGGCTACGGTCCATAGGGTTGCACAGAGGCAGACATGACTGAAGTGACTTAGCATGCACACATGAAAGTTTGATGTATATGTGTGGTATTTTAACAATTGCATCATTCCTTAATTATATTTTATTTTATCCAGTAAATCTATTAGAGCATGAGCGTATGATGGTAAAATTTCCCATAGAATTTTTACTTACACTAATTTCTCCTGCTGCTGCTGCTGCTAAGTTGCTTCAGTCATGTCCGACTCTGTGGGACCCCAGAGATGGCAGCCCACCAGGCTCCCCCATCCCTGGGATTCTCCAGGCAAGAACACTGGAGTGGGTTGCCATTTCCTTCTCCAATGCATGAAAGTGAAAAGTGAAAGTGAAGTTGCTCAGTCATGTCCGACTCTTCACAACCTCATGGACTGCAACCCACCAGGCTCCTCCGTCCATGGGATTTTCCAGGCAAGAGGGCTGGAGTGGGGTGCCATTACCTTCTCCAATTTCTCCTAGTATTTCTCTATTTCATAATAGTGATGCAGCGGTACTTAGCACATATAAATTTAATGCACATTCTGTATAAATTATAGGATAAAATGCTTATCAATAAAAAATAATCTTGTTCTATTCATCCTTTTAACCTCAAATTTACTATCTCTTGTAACCTTGTTTTATTTTGTTTATATTCATTTGAAATATTAATGACTATTTTGTTTTTAACCCTTGTAAGTCATTGTATTTTATCTTAGGCACTGCTTAAATCAGTATATGTTTAGATTTTGACTGATTATACTTACTATCATACATTATTGATTGGAGTATATCTCTTGAATTGCTCATGCTTATGTTCTATGTTTTTGTTTTAAGTACCTCTTTGATATTTCCTTTGTTTTCTGGATTTTACTTAATTATTGCTTTCTGTATTGCATTAAAGGTAAACATGTGGTTAGTACTTCTACCTTTTGGCAGGTACTTTTCTATGTACTCAAAATATACTTTAATTCTCATATGTCGAAAACTCAATGACAAAACAAAACAGAAAGCAATGACCTGATTCCATACAAATGTAATATTATGGACAATTATGGACTGTCCTGTGAAAATCATGCTTTAGGAAAGATTAAGTTTTTTTTGAGTCTTCAAATTAAATTTTAGTTCAGTTCAGTTGCTCATTCGTGTCCGACTCTTTGCGACCCCATGAATCGCAGCAGGCCAAGCCTCCCTGTCCATCACCAACTCCCAGAGTTCACTCAGACTCGTGTCCATCGAGTCAGTGATGCCATCCAGCCATCTCATCCTCAGTCGTCCCCTTCTTCTCCTGCCCTCAAACCCTCCCAGCATCAAAGTCTTTTCCAATGCGTCAACTCTTCACATGAAGTGGCCAAAGTACTGGAGTTTCAACTTTAGCATCATTCCTTCCAAAGAACTTCCAGGGTTGATCTCCTTCAGAATGGACTGGTTGGATCTCCTTGCAGTCCAAGGGACTCTCAAGAGTCTTCTCCAACAGCACAGTTCAAAAGCATCAATTCTTCAGCTCTCAGCCTTCTTCACAGTCCAACTCTCACATCCATACATGACTACTGGAAAAACCATAGCCTTGACTAGATGGACCTTAGTCGGCAATTAAATTTAGATCTGATCAAGTGCTCACTTGCTTTACAGGTGATTTCCCTCTCTTCCTTTCTCTCTTCTGTATCCTTTTACCTCGTTCCTCCCTGTCTATCCCCCAAGAAACCAGAGACATTTACAAATTTCAAACAGAAGGACTATCTGACTATGCTTAGAAAACTCTGGTTTATAGAATTCTTCAGCTCATATTCCTGTCACTATTCTCTGTTATCATGAGATGTTGCTGATAAACACTAGAATGGTACCCTATAATCAGACCACTGTTACTTGTCTTGTTGGTCAGTCACTCAGTCTTATCTGACTCTTTGTGGCTCCATGGATTGCAGCATGCCAGGCTTCCCTTTCCTTCACCATCTCCTGGAGCTTGCTCAAACTCATGTCCATCGAGTCAGTGATGCCATCCAACTATCTCATCCTCTGTCATCCCCTTCTCCTCCTGCCTTCAATCTTTCCCAACATCAGGGTCTTTTGTAATGAGTTGGTTCTTTGCATAAGTTGGCCAAAGTATTGGAGCTTCAGCCTCAGCATCAGTCCCCCAGTGAATATTAACGACTGATTTCCTTTAGGATGGACTGGTTTTGGTTTCCTTGCAATCCAAGGGACTCTCAAGAGTCTTCTCCAACACCATGGTTCAAAAACATCAATTTCTCGGCAGTCAGCCTTCTTTATGGTCCAACTCTCACACCCATACATGACTATTGGAAAAACCATAGTTTTGACCAGACAGACCTTTGTCAGGAAAACAATGTCTCTGCTTTTTAATACGTTGTGTAGGTTTGTCATAGTTCTTCCAAGGAGCAAGTGTTTATTTGTTAATATAGGCTTGTCTGCAGTGAACTAAGTACTTTTTGAAGGATGCCAAACCTATGGCGACCCATGATTTCAGGGTACCATTTGCATAGAAAAGGGTGAACTCTTTCAACTGAAGATTTTCTCCCACAAATAATTTGAGTATCTTTCAGAATTTATAACTGTCTCTCTTCTTCCTATACCTGTTATATATTTTGTTATGCATGATTTTTTTAATAGACAATTTTTTACAGCAGTATTAAGCTTACAACAATATTTAACAGAGGTAAGAGATTTTCCACCCCCCAAATATGCAGAGACTGTGTTATTATTGGAGAAGACAATGGCACCCCACTCCAGTACTCTTGCCTGGAGAATCCCATGGACAGAGGAGCCTGGAGGGCTGCAGTCCATGGGGTCGCTGAGGGTCGGACACGACTGAGCGACTTCACTTTCACTTTTCACTTTCAGGCACTGCAGAAGGAAATGGCAACCACTCCAGTGTTCTTGCCTGGAGAATCCCAGGGACGGGGGAGCCTAGTGGGCTGCCATCTCTGGGGTCGCACAGAGTTGGACGAGACTGAAGCGACCTAGTTGCAGCCGCAGTGTTATTATTAGCATATCCCACAGAGTGTTATCATTGTTACAGCTGATGAACCCATATTAAACCATCATAATCTCCCAAAGTCTGTAGTTTACATTAGAATGATTTCTGGGTGTGGTACATTCCATGAGTTTTGACAAATGTGCTTTAACATATATCCATCATTATAATTTCAGACTTAGCAGTTTCACTCATTAAATATCCTCTGTGCTCTGTGTATTCAACAGTCCCTTCTCCTTAAGACCTAAAAAGACCTCTGATTTTTTTTTTCCAACTCTGTTTTTTTTTTTTTTCCTTTTCCAGAATGTTATACAGTTGGAGTCATACAGTATGAAATCTTTTCAGATTGACTTTCTCCTTTTAGCAATATGCATTTCTTTCCTTCACATCTTTTCATGGCTTTATACACTGAATGGTATTCCATTGTTTGAATGTATCATAGCTATTTATACATTTACCTAATGAAGGACAACTGGGCTAATTCCAAGTTTGGGTGAGGATGAATAAAGCTGCTATAAACATCTGTCTGCAGTTTTTTGTGTGGATATAAATTTTCAATTCATTTGGGTAAATACCAAGGAATACCATTATTGGATTATATGGTAAGAGTATGCTGATTTATTTAAAGAAACTGCCGAACTATTTTCCAAAATGTCCATATGATTTTGCATTTTTACCAGCAGCTATTGAGAATTTCTGCTGTTCCATTTTCCTTACCAACATTTGGTATCATCAGTATTCTGGATTTTTGCCATTCTAATAAGTATACAGGACTAATTCGTTGCTGTTTTAATTTGCATCTCCATGATGACTTAAGACGTGGCAAGTCTTTTCATGTCTTTCATATTTACTTTTTTGGTGAGATGCCTGTGAAGCATTTTGGCCCATTTTCTAATTGGCTTGTTTGTTTCTCATTATTGAATTTTAAGCTTTTGTAGCCCTTTATCAGACACGCATTATGCAAGTTTTTCCCCTTGTCCATGCCTTGTCTAAGCATTGTTTTGATATTGTCTTTTTTCTGAGCAAAAGTTTTTAATTTCAATGAAACCCAGCTTATCAATCATTTTTTTCATGGGCTTTGCTTTTGTGTTCTGAAAAGTCATCATAATTTCCAAACTCATCTTGATTTACTTCTATGCTGTTTTCTAAAATGTTATAATTTTGCCCTAGTCTATGATTCATTTTGAATTAATTTTGTGAAAATGTAACTTTTATGTCTTTGGGCCAGATCTACCTAGAGAGTTATTAAAAATTCACCAATTTCTTTAATAGATTGTTTACTTCTTTTTGTGTGAGTTTTGGTAGATTATGTCTTTCAAGGAATCAGGTCATTTTATCCAGGTTATGAAAATTGTGAGCATAGAGTTCACAGTGTTCGATTATTCTCTTTAAAGTCCATGGGATCTTGTGTTGATTTTCCCTTTCATTTCTAATATTACTAATTTGCATTCTCCCTCTTTTTTTTTCTTAGTTAACCTGCCTAGAAGCTTATCATTTTTATTCATCTATTTAAAGAATAAGCTTTTTGTTTCATTGATTTTCTTTCTTGAGATCTTATTCTCAGTTTCACTGATTTCTGCTGTTTTATTAATTCTTTTTTTCCACTAGTCTGCTCAGTTGTCCAGTCATGACCAAGTCTGTGCTACCCCATGGACTGTAGCCCACCTGTCTCCTCTGTCCATGAAATTTTCCAGGCAAGTATACTGGAATGGGTTTCCATTTCCAACTACATTTCTCTGCTTTTTTATATTTAATTTACTCTATTTTTTCTGGTTTCCTATGGTAGAAGATTATAGATTTTAAATCTTTTTTTTTCAAATATATGTATTCAATGCTGTTAATTTTCTTCTAAGCATGACTTTTGTATGTCCCACAAATTTGGATAAGTTATGTTTTCATTTTCATGTAGTTAAAAATATTTAAAATTTTTTCTTGAGATTTCCTTTGGATCCATGTGGTATTTAGACGTTTACTTTTAAATCTCCAACTATCTTTATGTTATTTATTTTTGAGAGCAAACAGTGTAAAATTTATATTATTTTAATGTTTTCAAAGTTTGTTAAGAACGTGATTAATTAAGTATTCCATGTTAGCTTAGAAAAAATATGTATTCTACTCTTGTTAGGTGAAGCAGTTTTTTGTTGCTCAGTTGCTAAGTCATGTCTGACTCTCTGTGACCCCATGAACTGCAGCACTCCACGCTTCCCTGTTCTTCATTAACTCCTGGAGTTTGCTCAAAATCATGTTCATTGAGTTGGTGATTCTATCTAACCATCTCATTCTCTGCTTCTCCCTTCTCCTTTTGTCTTCAATCTTTCACAGCAACAGGGTCTTTTCCAATGAGTCGGCTCTGTCTTTTAATTGGTTCATTAAAACATTGATATTCAAAGTGGTTAATGATATGTTTGAATTAATATCTACCATATTTATTATTCTTTTCTATTTGTTACCCCTATTCTTTGCTTTTTTTCTTTCTTTTTTCTGCCTCTTGTGATTTTAGTTTGGAATTATATACAATTTGATTGTCTCCACTTTCTTAACATAACAAATATACTTCTTTTTAAACTTGTTTTAGCAGTAGCCCTAGAGTTTGAAACGCACATTTATAATAAATTTAGTTTCATTTCAATAGCACTATACTATTCATGAGTAATGTGAGTTTCTTATAATAATCAGTTCAATTCAGTCGCTCAGTCGTGTCCGACTCTTTGTGACCCCATGAATTGCAGCACACCAGGCCTCCATGTCCATCACCAACTCCTACAGTCCACCCAAATCCATGTCCATCAAGTCGGTGATACCATCCAAACATCTCACCCTCTGTTGTCCCCTTCTCCTACTGCCCACAATCTTTCCCAGAATCAGGGTCTTTTCAAATGAATCAGTTCTTTGCATTAGGTGGCAAAGTATTGGAGTTTCAGCTTCAACATCAGATGTTCCAATGAACACCCAGTACTGATCTCATTTAGAATGGACTGGTTGGAACTCCTTGCAGTCCAAGGGACTCTCAAGAGTCTTCTCCAATGTCACAGTTCAAAAGCATCAATTCTTTGGCCCTCATCTTTCTTCACAGTCCAACTCTCACATCCATACATGACCACTGGAAAAGCCATAGCCTTGACTAGATGGACCATTGTTGGTAAAATAATGTCTCTGCTTTTTAATGTGCTGTCTAGGCTGGTCATAACTTTCCTCCCAAGGAGTAAATGTCTTTTAATTTCATGGCTGCAGTCACCATCTGCAGTGATTTTGGAGCCCAGAAAAATAAAGTCAGCCACTGTTTCCACTGTTTCCCCATCTATTTGCCATGAAGTGATGGTACCAGAAATTGATAAAAGACAGAAATGGTATGGACCTAACAGAAGCAGAAAATATTAAGAAGAGGTGGCAAGAACAGAGAAGAACTGTTCAAAAAAGATCTTCACAACCAAGATAATCATGATGGTGTGATCACTCACCTAGAGCCAGATGTCCGGGAATGTGAAGTCAAGTGTGTCTTAGAAAACATCACTACAAACAAAGCTAGAGCAGGTGATGGAATTCCAGTTGAGCTATTTCAAATCCTGGAAGATGATGCTGTGAAAGTGCTGCGCTCAATATGCCACAAAATTTGGAAAACTCAGTAGTGGCCACAGGACTGGAAAAGGTTAGTTTTCATTCTAATCCCAAAGAAAGGCAATGCCAAAGAATGCTCAAACTACTGCACAATTGCACTCATCTCACACGCTAGTAAGGTAATGCTCAAAATTCTCCAAGCCAGGCTTCAGTAATATGTGAAACGTGAACTTCTAGACATTCAAGCTGGTTTTAGAAAAGGCAGAGGAAACAGAGATCAAATTGCCAACATGCACTGGATCATGGAAAAAGCAAGAGAGTTCCAGAAAAACATCTATTTCTGCTTTATTGACTATGCCAAAGCTTTTGACTGTGTGGATCACAATAAACTGTGGGAAATTCTGAAAGAGATGGGAATACCAGCCCACCTGACCTGTCTCTTGAGAAACCTATATGCAGGTCAGGAAGCAACAGTTAGAACTGAACATGGAACAACAGACTGGTTCCAAATAGAAAAAGGAGTATGGCAAGGCTGTATATTGTCACCTTGCTTATTCAACTTATATGCAGAGAACGTCATGAGAAACACTGGGCTGGAAGAAGCACAAGCTGGAATCAAGATTGCCGGGAAAAATATCAATCACCTCAGATATGCAGATGACACCACCTTTATGGCAGAAAGTGAAGAGGAACTAAAAAGCCTCTTGATGAAAGTGAAAGAGGAGAGCAAAAAAGTTGGCTTAAAGCTCAACATTCAGAAAACGAAGATCATGGCATCTGGTCCCATCACTTATGGCAAATAGATGGGGAAACAGTGGAAACAGTGTCAGGCTTTATTTTTTTGGACTCCAAAATCACTGCAGATGGTGACTGCAGCCATGAAATTAAAAGACCTTTATTCCTTGGAAGGAAAGTTATGACCAACCTAGATAGCATATTGAAAAGCAGAGACATTACTTTACCAACAAAGGTCCATCTAGTCAAGGCTATGGTTTTTCCAGTGGTCATGTATGGATGTGAGAGTTGGACTGTGAAGAAAGCTGAGTGCTGAAGAATTGATGCTTTTGAACTGTGGTGTTGGAGAAGACTCTTGAGAGTCCCTTGGACTACAAAGAGATCCAACCAGTCCATTCTAAAGGAGATCAGTCCTGAGTGTTCTTTGGAAGGACTGATGTTGAAGCTGAAACTCCAATGCTTTGGCCACCTCATGCGAAGAGATGACTCATTAGAAAAGACTCTGATGCTGGGAGGGATTGTGGGCAGGAGGAAAAGGGGACAACAAAGGATGAGATGGCTGGATTGCATCACCGACTTGATGGACATGAATTGGAGTGAACTCCGGGAGTTGGTGATAGACAGGAAGACCTGGCGTGCTCCAATTCATGGGGTCGCAAAGAGTCGGACATGATCAAGCTACTCAACTGGAGTGGATGCCATGATCTTAGTTTTCTGAATGTCAAGTTTTAAGGCAACTTTTCACTCTCCTCTTTCATTTTCATCAAGAGGCTCTTTAGTTCTTCTTCACTTACTGCCATAAGGGTTGTGTCATCTGCATATCTGAGGTGATAGATATTTTTCCCGGCAATCTTGATTCCAGCTTGTGCTTCATCCAGCCCAGCATTTCTCATGATGTACTCTGCATATAAGTTAAATAAGCAGGGTGACAATATATAGCATTGACGTACTCCTTTTTCTATTTGGAACCAGTCTGTTGTTCCATGGCGAGTTCTAACTGTTGCTTCATGACGTACATATAGGTTTCTCAAGAGGCAGGTCAGGTGGTCAATTAACATAATTCATTCCTTTTTTCTTTTGTATCATTGAATTCACTTGTATGTGAGAATACATTCACTTATCATATGTGTATGTATGAATATATAGACATAAAAGTAAGCATAGTCAACAACAGTGTTGCTATTATTATTTTGAGCAAACTATTCTCTATTAGATCAATTAAGAGTAGGGAAATAAAAGTTTTTAGTTTTACTTCACTTATTTCTTCTTCTAATCTCTTCTTTTATTTATGCAGATCTGTGTTTCTGATACTCTAGCACTATATAATACAGCTCCAGTCTCAAAAATCTTGTGTCTTGTTCACTATTTTGTATCCAGCCCCAAGAAGAGTCTCTAAATCTGGAAGACACTTAATGAACATTTATTTATTGAATGAATAAGGAAATAAACCATTATCCTATAGAAATTTTCCTTTGCCTTCATCACAAATGTCACACTCCTATCACCATTAAAGCACCTAGGAACAATGTGGCTGATTATGTGTTCCAAGGAATGGATACTTCTTTAGCATCAGGTGATATTTAATGAAATGGAGGGGGAACACTATTTAATGTTTTCTTACCCTGAACCTATGCAGATCTTTGCATTCTATAATATGTGATTTTTCACCTAGAGACCACAGTTGCAGATTATACACAGAGCTTTAAGATACTTTAAAATTAATGTTACAATTCCTTTTAAAATGCTAATCTTCAATATTTACAAAAGTGTTTTAATCTCCCTATTAAATACAGTAAAAAAATTACAAATATTCAAGTTTTTCTGAAACTAAAAATCCTATGAAAATCCGAAACTCTAAGAAACAGAAGAGAGCTGGGTGTAGCATTTTTTATTCACTTCTTAAGGTTCTTGGATATACCCTCATTTCCTTAAGGTTATGAATAAAAATGAACTTTACATTACAAGCATAACATTTCAGAATAAACTGGGGAAATGATTTGTACTATTAAAGCACAGCCATAAGAGTCCTTTTTAAACAGTGAATTATTTTCCCTGCCTCAATTCTGATTATTATTGTAAATCTTTAATTCGGTTGTTGAGAGTACATGTAGAAAACCCTTGGCATAAAATTTCAAACGAACTTGTCATCTGTAAAAGGAAAACTTCCATTGCTACTTTCACACTGAGGGTAGTTGATATGCCATTTTCTTAATACTTTGAGTTCCATAGAGGAGGATATCTATATAAACATATGATATTTTGAAGAAGTTTTAGAACATTCAAATATTGGGATAAAAGGTAATAATAACAACGATAGCTCTCAGAATTACAAGAAACATTTTTCTTACCAGAAGCCTGTTAACTGGTATCAAAGATCAACAGGAAGAAAGAAAATCAGTGGCATTTGATCATGATATATTTTGTGAATAGAGGGTTAAAATGGAAATAAGGATGTTTAATATTGGAGACTGTATTGAAAGCTACTAACCAAAATATTTGTGCATGCTTAACGGACCATTTCATGAAGTTTAAATGCTGCAGTTTTCACATTTGCCCAAGTTTTGGCATCCAAGAATAAGGAAGCTGTTTTGTCTGTGAAAATCTCTCATTTATACAAAGATGGACTAAAAAAGAAAAATCCATAGTAAAAACTTTTGCAACCTGCTGAAATTAATTCAAGTAATTTGCAGACATGTTTATTCATCACAGCAGTTTCAGAGATGTATATTATTATCAATTGGCCTGTTCCTACGGTGAACAGGAGTGAAGAGAAAGAGCTTTCAGAGAGTAAAGTGCTTCACCACAGAGACTAGATTAACTCTTTATGAACAATGGGTCTCATGTACAAGTAACCTCTTTTATGGTGTTAAGTGGTTTCCTAGAGACTAGGTAAAGTTAACTTTACAGACTGCAGATATAATGACAAAAATAATATAATTTCTTTCTTCTTCAATTGATTTCTAGAACACGTTTTGTTTGTAGAAACATTGATTCCAAATTTAAAACAAACAGAATGCCTGTACACAGAGAAGAAAACCTCGTGCAACCAGAAGCAACTGACTGCTATAGTTTTGCTGGAAGGAACGTTTTTGTCTCATGTTCATTCATTACCTGATTCTAAGGCAGACTTCTTCATTTTCATTGTAAAAGATTAGTTAATAGTACATTTCAGTTCAGTATTTTGAAGTTACTTAAGGAAAAAAGTGCCTTTTAATATGTAAAAGAGTTAGTACTCTTTATTTAGAATTGAAATATTAAGACATAATAACTTAAATGTTACTACTGAGTTAAGAACACTGTTCATATAATTTGTTTTTCTTGAATTCCTTTTGAAGTTTCTGAATTTTTATCTTCTCCTTATTATATTATTTTTGATGTCTTCTAATTTAGCAGGATATGTTTACCAAAACACAGACACTTGTCATATTTTGATAATTATAAATCTATGTCTTCTAGACTGATGCTGAAGCTGAACTTCCAATACTTTGGCCACCTGAAGAGAAGAGTGGACAAATTGGAAAAGACCCTGCTGCTGGGAAAGATTGAAGGCAGAAGGAGAAGAGAATGACAGAGGACAAGACTTCTGGAAAGCATCACCGACTCAATGGACATGAGTTTGAGCAAGCTCTGGAAGATGGTGAAGGATGGAGAAGCCTGACAGGCTGCAGTCCATGGGGTCACAAAGAGTTGTATAGGACTGAGCAACTGAACAACAATGTCTTCTATGAAGTGTTTCAGAAGTTTAAAAAAATGAATAATTTATTTAAATAACTTACGGTCTTGTCATCTTTTAAAATTATGAATATGCTTAGTACTCTCATGAATATGAATGTGTGTTTCATATATGTATGCATATGTGCCATCCTTTGTCACTCAGTGATGTCCAACTCTTGGTGACACCATAGACTGTAGCCTGCCAGGCTCCTCTCTCCATGGGCATTCTCTACGCAAGAATACTGAAGTGGTTTGCCATGATATCCACCAGGGGATCTTCCCAACCCAGGGATCAGTCCCAGGTCTCCTGCACTGCAGGAAGATCTTTACCCTCTGAGGCACCAGGGAAGCCCATGTATGCATGTCAGTTCAGTTCAGTTGCTCAGTTGTTTCCAACTCTGCGACCCCATGGACTGCAGCGCGCCAGGCTTCCTTGTCCATCCCCAACTCCCGGAGCTTACGCAAACTTGGATCCGTAGAGTCAGTGATGCCATCCAACCAGCTCATCCTCTGCTGTCCCCTTCTCCTCCTGCCTTCAACCTTTCCCTGCATTAGGATCTTTCCTAGTGAGTCAGTTCCTTGCATCCGGTGGCCAAATTATTGGAGTTTCAGCTTTAGCGTCAGTCCTTCCAATGAATATTCAGGACTGATTTCCTTTAGGATTGACTGGTTGGATCTCCCTGAAGTCCAAGGGAATCTCAAGAGTCTTCTCCATAACTACAGTTCAAAAGCATTAATTCTTCAGCATTCAGCTTTCTTTATTGTTCAACTTTCACATCCATAAATGACTACTGGAAAAACCATAGCTTTGACTAGATGGATCTTTTTTGGCAAAGTAATGTCTCTGCTTTTTAATATGCTATCTAGGTTGATCATAGCTTTTCTTCCAAGGAGCAAGTGTCTTTTAATTTCATGGCTGCAGTCACCATCTGCAGTGATTTTGCTGCCCAAGAAAACAAAGTCTCTCACTGTTTCCATTGTTTCCCCATCTATTTGCCATGAAGTGATGGGACCGGATGCCATGATCTTAGATGTCTGAATGTTGAGTTTTAAGCCAACTTTTTCATCTTCTCTTTCACTTTCATAAAGAGGCTTTTTAGTTCTTCTTCACTTTCTGCCATAAGTGTGATGTCATCTGCATATCTGAGATTATTGATATTTCTCCCAGCAATCTTGATTCCAGCTTGTTCTTCATCCAGCCTGGCATCTTGCATGATGCACTCTCCATATAAGTTAAATAAGCAGAGTGACAGTGTACAGCCTTGATGTACTCCTTTCCCTATTTAGAACCAGTCTATTGTTCCATGTCCAGTTATAAATGTTGCTTCCTGACCTGCATACAGATTTTTCAGGAAGCATATAAGGTGGTCAGGTATTCTCATCTCTTTAAGAATTTTCCACAATTTGTTGTGATCCACACAGTCAAAGGCTTTGGCATAGTCGATAAAGAAGAAGTAGATTTTTTTCTGGACTCTCTAGCTTTATCAATGATCCAACGGATGTTGGCAATTAGATCTCTGGTTTCTCTGCCTTTTCTAAATTTAGCTTGAACATCTGGAAGTTCATGCTTCATGTACTGTTGAAGCCTGGCTTGGAGAATTTTGAGCAGTACTTTACTAGTATGTGAGATGAGTGCAATTGTGTGGTAGTTTGAGCATTCTTCGGCATTGCCTTTCTTTGGGATTGGAATGAAAATGATCTTTTCCAGTCCTGTGGCCACTGCTGAGTTTTCCAAATTTGCTAGCATATTGAGTGCAGCACTTTCACAGCATCATCTTTTAGGATTTGAAATAGCTCAACTGGAATTCCATCACCTCCACCAGCTTTGTTAGTAGTGATGCTTCCTAAGGCTCACTTGACTTCACATTCCTGGATGTTTGGCTCTAGCTGAGTGATCACACCATCATGGTTGTCTGGGTCATGAAGATCTTTTTTGTACAGTTCTTCTGTGTATTCCTGTCACCTCTTCTTAATATCTTCTGCTTCTGTTAGGTCCACACCATTTTCTGTCCTTTACTGACTATCTTTGCATGAAATATTCCCTTGGTATCTCTAATTTTCTTGGGGAGACCTCTAGTATTTCCCATTCTATTGTTTTCCTCTGTTTCTTTGCACTGATCATGGAGGAAGGCTTTCTTCTGTCTCCTCGCTATTCTTTGGAACTCTGCATTCAAATGGGTATATCTTTCCTTTTCTTCTTTGCTTTTGTCTTCTCTTTTCACAGCTATTTGTACGGTCTCCTCAGGAAACCATTTTGCCATTTTGCGTTTCTTTTCCTTGGGGGTGGTCTTGATCACTGCCTCCTGTACAATGTCACGTTCGTGACAGTGTATAGATATACATAAGAACCAATGAAATTGGTTCTTCTCATGAGGTGGCCAAAGAATTGGAACTTCAGCTTCAGCATGAGTCCTTCCAATGAATGGTGAAAGGCCAGTGTGTAGTAGGAACTCAGCATTTTTATGTATATCATCTATGGGGCTTCCCTAGTGGCTCAGATGGTAAAAAATCTTCTTGCAATGTGGGAGACCTGGGTTCAATCCCTGGGTGGGGAATAGCCTCTGGAGAAGGGAATGGTTAGCCCCTCCAGTATTCTTGCCTGGAGTATTCTATGGATAGAGGAGCATGGAAGGCTACTATTACGAGGTCAGAAAGAATCAGACCAGACTGAGTGACTAACATTTGCAATTTTATTTTGGGGCTATATCTAAAACTGTACCTGTGTCTCTATCTGAAATAAAATTCTCAATAGTGACAGTTTTTGCTAGCTTTCATTGCTATTGTATCAGTTCCTTCCAACAAATTTTTAAAAATTTGTCCCACACTACCAACTAGTGGACTAAACTCAAGAAAGGAGACAGTGGCATAGAGAAAATGAAAAGGTGTGTCTAATTACAATGACAAAGTTGCCTTAGTAGCTTATGATTTAGTGAAATGAAACCCCTGCCTCAAGAATCCAGATTGTTTCTGTTTTGTGACAATATTGCATTTGACCACTCTACATAATAGGGGAAAACACTCACTTTAAGTTTTAATTTTATTAACAGTGCATAATAGGAAAATATGAATGAGTCTTTATCTATCTATCACTGTCTATCCATCTATCTCAGTCTCTAAATGCAAATATTTTCATTTGTACGTATGTATATGAATGCCTTTTCATTTGTATATATGTATATGTATATATATGAAAATATTTGCAAATGCATGTATAATAGAAATAGATGGATAGATAGATAAAGACATTCATATTTTACTATGATGCACTGTTAATAAAATTAAAAGTTAAAGTGAGTGTTTTCCTCTATTACGTAGAGTGGTCAAATGCAATACAGCCACAAAACAGATACAATCTGGATTCTTGAGGGAGGGGTTTCACTTTACTAAATCATAAGCTACTAAGGCAACTTTGTCATTGTAATCAGACACACCTTTTCATTTTCTCTATGCCACTGATGTCTCATTTCTTGAGTTTAGTCCACTAGTTGGTAGTGTGGGACAAATTTTTAAAAATTTGTTGGAAAGAACTGATACAGTAGCAACGAAAGCTAGCAAAAACTGTCACTATTGAGAGTTTCATTTCAGATAGAGATATAGATACAGTTTTAGATATAGCCCTAAAATAAAAGAGCAAATGTTAGTCACTCAGTCTGGTCCGACTCTTTGGGACTTCATGGATAGTAGCCTTCCATGCTCCTCTATCCATAGAATTCTCCAGGCAGGAATACTGGAGGGGTTAGCCATTCCCTTCTCCAGAGGATCTTCCCAGCCCAGTGATCGAACCCAGGTCTTCTACATTGCAGGAAGATTTTTTTTACCATCTGAGCCACTAGGGAAGTCCCATAGATGATATAGATATACATAAAAATACTGAATTCTTACTACACACTTGCCCTTCACCATTCATTGGAAGGACTCATGCTGTAGCTGAAGCTCCAATTCTCTGGGCACCTCATGAGAAGAGCTGATTCATTGGAAACAATCTTGATGCTGGGAAAAATTGAGGGCAACAGGAGAAGGAGGCAACAGGGGATGAGATGGTTGGATGGCATCACTGACTCAATGGACATGAGTTGGAACAAGCTGGGGGATAGTAAAAGACAGGGAAGCCTGACTTGTTGCAGTTGATGGGGTTGCAAGGAGTTGGACACAACTTAGTAACTGAACAGCTGTGTGCTGGCCCTTCACTGAACACTATAATAAACTATATCTGAAGAGTTGAATCAGAAAGATGGGAAAATTTTGTACTTCCTTTACAGTACTCAATTGTTTCATTCTTTATTTTTTTTGTTGTCGCTTCCCATAATGGTTTTAAGACTCAGTATGACTACTCGCTAAGACTCCTTCTTCGCCTTTACATTTATCATGGTAAGGTTAGAGGAAGAAGGATAGGGGGAAATAATTTTTTCATGAGTTTTAAAAGTGTGCAATAGCATTTTTTAATGTGAGGCTAAAATGTTCATGAGTAGAAGCTGGGAAAAAGTAACTAGGGATTTTGGTAAAACTACATGACAAAGAAGAAAGTGATGACAAGATGAAGCTCAGATAGCTCAGATGAATGGAAATGATGAAAAGTTGCATACAGATAATCAAATGTTGCTCATATAATCAAATGCTTGCAAAATAAAGACATTGACAAGATAATCCCACCATTTTCATTTAGGTTTGAATAAAATATATCTTTGTATGTTTCTTATGTTAATGACCTATTGCTTTAGCCTAAAAAGCTCCTAAAATTGTAAACTTGTCATCATCCTGGATTAATTTACGGGAAAATCTATGTGAGCATAGATGTCTAGTAAAAGGCATGTGCTGGGCCTGAAAATAATAGTAGTGTGATAAAGTAGATATATATGACTTTGTTATTAATAATACTTTTGCAATTATTTCCCAATGGCATTAAAAAATCAAATCAAATTTTTATAGAGATGATATGAGAGCAATGCTTTACACAAACGAAATGAAAGGAAAATCATCATTTTAACATTTCAGAAATCCACCTGTATCTTTATCCACGCATTGTTAGTGCCAGTGTAATAAAATGGTCATGACTTGTCCTCAGGCTATAAAAAATAAAAGAAGGATGCCATGCCCTCCTCCAGAGTATCTTCCCAACCCAGAGATTGAAACCAGGTCTTCCGCATCACAGGCATATTGTTTACCATCTGAGCCACCAGGGAAGCTAATAAACTTGGTAAACATTAAACATTAAAATGGCATATGCTGAATGAATAGGACTTCCTTAGATCTGGGATGACCCTGCCTTGATTATTTGGCTTTAGTAAAACCCTCTAGTATGTTTTCTAGTATCTCCTCTCCCTATGGGGACAAAGTTTTATGCAGCCAATGGGGCATGCTCACTCAAAGGTCGGAGCCTTCTTCTAGGCAACTGGATCCTTGAATGTATCTGTGGCTTCCAGCGAATAACTAATTTGCCGAAACCATAAGGACATGTAGTGGTTCAGAGTCTAAATTTGGGTCTAATTATATAATTTGTGTTCTTATGTACTTTGTGTACATAATTAACAGTTTATGCAACCCTGCTATCTAGAAATTTTATGGCATAATTTTAAGAATCAAGAAAAATAAAATTATCATTCTAAATTTTTCAATTTTCTTTCTTGTATATCAGTCTTTAAGTACTATCTTCTAGACATCTATTGATACCTTGGTTCAGAAGGTGACTAGATTCTGTCAAAGTTTAACCAGCTATTTTTAGTATTACTCTCTTCTGACCAATTTGATTTGATGATGGCTCAGACGGTAAAGCGTCTGTCTACAATGCGGGAGACCTGGGTTCGATCCCTGGGTCGGGAAGATCCCCTGAAGAAGGAAATGGCAATCCACTCCAGTATTATTGCCTGGAAAATCCCATGGACAGGGGAGCCTGGTAGGCTACAGTCCACGGGGTCCAAAGAGTCGAACACAACTGAGTGACTTTACTTCACTTCGATTTTCTTAAATGGAATAACAATTTTGTTCAGGCAGGTATCAGGCATCATTCATTTTGCCTATAAGACCACATTGTCTAATATGGATTAAACTACACTAGTTTATTTTCCTTGAGTTTCTATTTATGTCATTATACTTTTATGCTTTTATCTTCCACTTTGTGTCCGTATATTTAAGATGTAGCCCTTGAAAGAAACTCTTGATTTTATTTTTATCCATTCTGTTGATGGTTTAAATGGAATATTCAATCCACTTATATTTAATATAGTGACGTGAGTATGTTTACATGTATATGTAAACTTAGCATTTGTCTGTCTCACCTTTTATATTTTATCAAACATTTTATTACCTATATCCTACTTCTAATAACTTATAAATTACATTTTTACCATTACTTTATATTCCTCTGGAAATTACAAAAATGCAACTTCTCTATATTATAATCGGTTCATAAGCAAGCTACTATTTGGATACTTTTATTTGCCTTTTCATCTTAGTAGACACTTTTCTTCTTTTCTGCTTTTAAGTTATTATGTTATTAATTTTAATTCTATATTTTATACTTCAAGGACATTATAACTACTACTATATTATGATTTATAATGTAGTCAATATTTATCTAGATTGATCCATGTATTTAGCATTTCCATTGCTCTTCATTCTTTTCAACATTTTCATGTTTCTAAGATCATTTTCCTTCTGCCTGCAGTATCCTCTTTATTACTCCTTTGGATATAGTTTACTTTTCAGCTTTGTTATTATGGATTTCCTTTTAATTTCTTCTTCTTTTTTGAGAGAAAATTTTACTGAACTGGGTTGCCTTTTTTCAGCACTTAAAAGACAATATACTGTTGTGCATTATCTTTGCATTATTATTCTTAAGAAGTGAGATGCTTGCTGCTGGTTTAAAAGTGATTCATTTTTCTTCCTCTATTCCCTTTTTAAATGTTTTTTTTTTATTATTTTTTAAGGTTCATAGAGACTTTTTAATATATGCCATTATATTTTTCATTATTTTTCAAATTCTCAGCCAGTATTTATTCAAATATAGTGCTGCCTTACTTTCTCTCTCTTTCTAGTCTAAGACTCTAGTTGTGCAATTGTTTCTAATCCTTTTTCATGGATTTTGTTTGTTTTCTTTGAGCATCATCCCAAATACTTTCACCCCATTTATCTTTCAGTTCAGTAATTTTCTCTGCTTCAGTGTCCAATCTCCTACCAAATGTATCATAATTTAATAATTTCATTTTTTTAATTTGTAGATACTCCATTTAATTATTTTTCAAAAATTTAGTATTGGTGATATTGTTCATCAATTCTGAACTTATTTATCACAGCTATTTACAATTCTATGAATACTGCTAACTCTAAGCTTGTTTCTATTGTCTGGCATTTTTGCTACTGTTTGCTTGCATTTGTGGTATGTGTGTATGTGCTGTGTGTTTGTAGGACTGTTTCTTAGTTTATCTATTAATTTTTGATTGAGTGTTATGCTCTCTGTATGATACATAATATGGTGATGTGATCTTCCCCTGGAGACGATGTATTCTTTCCTTTGATAGGCTGATAGTGTTAGGGGGAATTACTGGATAACCATCTGATTAAAAGCCAGATTTTAATCATAAGAATTATGACTTTAATCATATAAGAAATCAGATCAGATTTCTTATAAGGTTCCACTCATGTCTGGTTTACCCTGGCTCTTAAAACACATCTCTCCAAGGATCCCAAGAGAGAGCTATGTTTCCTGAAGTCTTTCTTTTTGAGCAGGTCCTGACCTATTTTTTTGTCTTCTAGAACATGAAATTGTATAAAGCTCCACTTTGCCTTTCAGAAGATTTTTACTTAGATTTTAGGGCTCTTTTTCTGTGCAACTTAAGACTTTTTTCTAATACTAAGAAGCAAAATTGCTGAATATCAAGTTCACTTCTTTGAACTTCACTTTTGAATCAATACTTGCTTCCACAAGTCTTAGCACTTTGATAGCCTTGACTTTGTTTTATGATTCTCCAGCCCTATATAAGTGCCAAAATTTCTGCTTTTGTTACTCGGACCCTTCCATGTAGGCTTCTGTTCCACTTCTTGGAATCCAATATAATACCAATAACTAGAAATTACCCCAGGAGAAAATTCACTTCTGAGCCAGAGATTCTCCTCTGTTCATACTTCCTACTTTCCAGAGTCTTAGTTCCTTATGTCCTGATTAACTTGGCATCTCGTCAATACTTTCAAACATATTTTTAAGTGTACCTGGATTTCTTAAGTATTCTTGGTCTGTTGCAAGAAAAGTTATAACCCAAAACAAAAATTTCCAGAAAAAAAAGAGTTACTGAAAAAGAACTATTAATTTCTGTTATCGTTGAAATGTATAGAACTAACAACAAGCTTAGAAAAGACCTCTTGTTTAGATGAACAAGTTGTCTAATTTTAAAATAATCTCTTTCTCAACCTCCAATTTAGATTCATTCATCAAACAAACATAGGAGCATTTTTCTGCTTTCTTTAACTGTATTCCATCCTTAGTCCATGGAACTAATCCTTAAATTATTATTAAAATAAAAATATTGGATACTTGCTCTTTAGAGAGTAAAGGGATCTAATCTAAGGTTAGCTTACCTATTCTGAAAAGAAAATTGCTATACATTTCTATATAGTAGAAACAGACATTTATAATAGAAAATAAAATTACTATACATTTTAAAGTCTTTCCTTATACTTCCTCTGAAGTATTTTTATTAGTTATCATTATAAACAAAATGTTTTAGGCCCAGTACTTTAATTGCTTCACATGTCCTCCTCTGCATTGGCATTAGGCACAGAAAACTTATTTGCTTTCTAAATTCCAGTTTCATTCCATTCATGTTTTATTTGATAGAGTGGAACACAAAGATACCCCAAAGGGGATGTAATCACTTGCATGTGTAATCATAAGACAGAGAAGACAGATATAAATTAAAATTGGGCTACAAGAATTTTTTTCCAATACTAATTCTGTTGACTTCAGAATTATTATATTTTAATGACATTTAAGACATTGTATAGAACTTATCTACCAATATTTTTTTCACAAGAAAGTATCTATTTAAATAGGTGTCTTAAATAGTATCTATTTAAAACTATTTAAATAAATAGTTTTTTATTAGCATTCAGAGCTCAAAATAAGAGGTTATTAGTTTTAAAATCTCCAATCTTGAAGTTCTTATAGTCAACAATTACTTATGTAAGGGTAGTTTTCACAGATCGTGATCATAATAAACTATCTAATGAAGTGTTCATTTAAGGGTTTTAGTACAGTAATTTTTAATACTATGGTCTATCTATATCAAACTCCATCCTTTGATCATTACCATTCTATAAAAATTCTTTATTCCAATTATTTTATTCCTATATATAGAAAACAAATTAATTCAAGTAAAATTAAGAACAAAGAACACATTTCTATGGCAAGAATATCCACAGAATTGTTCTAGGTACCAGACCAAATTATTTAAATAAGTATATGGTGGTGGTTTAGTTGCTAAGCCATGTCCAACTCTTGCAACCCCATGGACTGTAGCCTGCCAGGTTCCTCTGTCCATGGGATTCTTTGGAGTGGGTTGCCATTTCCTTCTCCAAAATAAGTGTGTGCATATGTATGTTTATATATATATATATATATATTTCTTCTTAAATGTGGAACTAGTTCTCTGCCATAAGTATAAAATTCTTAAAGAACTATGGTTTCTAAATACCCATAGACAAAGAATAAGAAGTAAAAACTCAATTCTTTGATGATGACATGTCGTTGTGACAAAAAAAGCAAACTATGGGGCTTAATATTTCCCTAGAGAAAGCACAATGTGATTTAATGAAGGACAAACACAACCTTTATGCACCAACACACACATAGGCAACTTGTAATTCCAAGTTTTTAATAGTTTTTAAAGGTGAACAAAAACTATTTTTTTTCATATTGAGCATCTTTTTATATCTACCGTGTTGTTTTTTTGCACATATTAATTGCCATTTAGAAGCAAATGAGAAATAACATTAAAGTAGAGTGAACACATTGTGAAGACACATTATTTTCCACTGAACATGTGTTTAACTTGTGTGAATTCCAATTTCTTTATTCAGAAGTTGGATTAACTATGTAAAGCCATGTCTCAAATACCGCCCCAACTGTCTGCATTTTATTAATATGTAATTTAGTAAATGTTGACTGAGCTGGGGCTCAGACTGGGAGATTCTTAGTGAAATAATAAGGACACCAAATGTGGTTTATGTAACAGAACTAAACTAAACGCATTTAGTTTTCCAGAGGTTAACATACAAGATTTTGAAGAAAGTCACATAACAGTGTAGGGCCTACTTCCTGGTTTTATTACAGATTGAAATTGCCTAAGATAGGTTCAGTATTCAAAGAATTTCCTGCAACATGAACATGACTGGAAAAATAATTTTCAACATTAAATTTGGTGAACTGCTGAACTTTGTTAATATTTTTTGCAGTGTTCAATTTAATTTTAATAAATTGCATAGCTCTGGCAGCAGAGTGAAGGCTAAAGATTGAAAGCCTGAATAGGTCAAAGGAAAAGTTGGCTTGCCAATGCAAGCCTGTTAAAACACTAACTAGAAAATTGGGCAGGAAAAACAGTTTAAAAAAATATTGTGAGTATCTTTGATCATCAGCTGGTTGAAAAGAAGTAATATGACAAACAGGAAATTACAAAGAATAACTATTTTGACTGTAGTGGAAATAGAGACTTAGGTAGCCACATTTCAAACCAAATGCAGAATATTTTCCTGGAATTTAAAGAAAAAGTATCCAGATGTCTAAACATTCTACTCAATGCAGCTCTTATTTGGAGTTTGGCAAGCCTTCAGAAAACTAGTAGTCAAGTTTAGTTGGAATGCTTTATCCAGCCTATTTACATAATTTCATACATATTTTATGCTTCTGCATTATGTTTTTTGGTAGTGGCTATATTTAATTTTAGGTTTTCTGCAATGTTATATTTGTTTATACGAATTATTTTATTGCTTCCCGTCAAAATGCTTTGTGGATAAACTCAAACTTGTGAACCACTACTGCAAATGATGGTGAAAACAAAGTTACATAATAATATCATTAAATCTTCTAATAAATGTCTCCATATAATTGCTCCATACTGCCCTCAAATAGGAAAAATTACACTCCCCAAAAAAGAAATGGAAATACTCTCTTATTTGTAAACCTTACATGAATGTGCTTATTTTTAATTTTAAAAATAATATGTAATAAAAATTTGCTTCAAGGATATAATATATTGAACAATTGGATTTAGTGTAATTACATGATAAAACTTCTAAAAATTATATTATGAAAATATAAAAACACAAAAAACCTAGCAGGTGCTCTATAAATGATTGTAAGAACAGAAACAAAAATAGCAAATAAGTCATTTATTTGTATTATCTGTTTAAAACTTAATAACTGGCTATCCTTTGTGTTAAATACCACAATCATGCCAATTTTTAATATGAAAAAGCTTAGCCATCTGGAGGTTTAATGTAGTGCCTAAGGCCAAATTTTCCCGAGTGGTGCAGTGGTAAAGAATCCCTCTGCCAATGCGGGAGAGGAAAGAGATGCTGGTTTGATTCTCGGGTTGAGAAGATCTACTGGAGTAGGAAACGGCAACCTGTTCCAGGATTCTTGCCTGAAAAATTCCATAGATAGAGGAGCCAGGCAGTCTGCAGTCCGTGTAGTATATACATATATATAGGGAAGAATAAACAAAACAAACACAAGTAACAAGAAAGCAAAAAGATGAGCAAACAATTAAGCCAAATTAGTTGGAAAAATGACCACAAATGCAGGAATCACATTCATATATTCGTAGGTGCATGCAAGAAGCATTTCTTAGGTAACACTAGAAAAGGACAGAAAAGGATCAGAATAAACAATTCCTGATGTTGGGGAGTTGAGTCTAGGTGGCAAATATACTTGTCAACATTTGTCATTGGAAGCAACAAAAGCAAATGGCTTATTTAATAAGATAAGAAGTGTGTTGAAAATATAATACAGTTCACAGATGGCTTGGAAATACTGGTATACTGGGATAGGCAATGGTTAGGAACAATCATCAGGTACCATCACATCATGGGAAATAGATGGGAAAACAGTGGAAACAGTGTCAGACTTTATTTTTGGGGGCTCCAAAATAACTGCAGATGGTGACTGCAGCCATGAAATTAAAAGACGCTTACTCCTTGGAAGGAAAGTCATGACCAACCTAGACAGCATATTCCAAAGCAGAGATATTGCTTTGCCAACAAAGGTCCGTCTAGTCAAGGCTATGGTTTTTCCAGTGGTCATGTATGGATGTGAGAGTTGGACTGTGAAGAAAGCTGAGCGCTGAAGAATTGATGCCTTTGAACTGTGGTGTTGGTGAAGACTCTTGAGTCCCTTGGACTTCAAGGAGATCCAACCAGTCCTTTCTGAAGGAGATCAACCCTGGGTGTTCATTGGAAGGACTGATGCTAAAGCTGAAACTCCAGTACTTTGGCCACCTCATGCGAAGAGTTGACTCATTGGAAAAGACTCTGGTGCTGGGAGGGATTGGGGGCAGGAGGAGAAGGGGACGACAGAGGATGAGATGGCTGGATGGCATCACTGACTCGATGGACATGAGTTTGAGTGAACTCCAGGAGTTGCTGATGGACAGGGAGGCCTGGTGTCTGCAATTCATGGGGTCGCAAAGAGTCGGACACGACTGAGCGACTGAACTGAACAGAACTGAACTGAGGAACAAAGAAGACTATGGAGATAGAATCCTAACACAGAGCTATTTCACTGATGACTCTCTGTTATCTTTACTAGATCCTTGAATCTTCAACACCCATCATCAATTGGACAGGCACTCGATGCTGTATTTGTGCTCTGGTAGCGCTAACATTGAGTGTTGCTAGTGTCCTTTTCAGTGAAGTAGTATCATTGTATCTGCTTCTTTGCATCACTGTTCTGATGCAGAGCCCTGGATGGCTGATCCTTCTTATCCTGCCCATAACAAAATATTTGCAAGGAAGCCTAAACATGAACATGAGTGCTAAATTGCTTCTGTGACTGTGTGGACAGTAGCCCACTAAACTTCTCTGTCTATGGGATTCTCCAGGCAAGAATACTGGAGTGGGTTGCCATGCCCTCCTCCAGGGGATCTTCCCATCTCAGGGAGAGAATCTGTGTCTCTTATGTCCCCTGCATTGGAAGGACCCATTCTATCTTTAAAAGGCTTTCGCTGATTTATTGACTATATTCTCCCTTTTGGTTACTTCAAAGTCAACTAATTGGAACTGCAATTCAGCCACTCAGTCATGTCCGATTCTTTGCGACCCCATGGACCACAGCACTCCAGGCTTCCCTGTCCATTACCAACTCCTGGAGCTTACTCAAACTCATGTCCATCGAGTCAGTGATGCCATCCAGCCACCTCGTCCTCTGTCAACCCCTTCTCCTCCTGCCTTCAATCTTGCAAAATTCCTTATAGTAATGTGTAGGCTAATGTTGGATAGAATGACACTGAGAAGGTACATGTGTGCTGTCAGTGGCTGATTTCTCCCTACAATCTTCAACTGTCACTAAAGAAGCTCTCTTATTGTCTACCCTAACTGGAAACCTATCTGAAAGGGAATTCTTAGTAATGCAGTTCAGCCCACCCATTTAGACACATCACTAAAGTCATTGGAAGTGACCTTTTGTCAATCTGGTATATGTACACATATCTTTAAGCCATATTGCATCTTCGACTAAGACACCAAAGTGATACTTTCACTTAACATTACACAACTTTCCTACACACATCAAAAACACGCTAAACTTGTCTGTAGAAGGGATGTGGATGTCCTTGAACATAAATATTTGTGCACTCTTTTTATTGTTGATTCATATTCTCTTTTTGATATTTTATAACTTAAATGTTGAAAATAAATCTATTATTTTATTAACACACTTTATGTTAGATGATAAAGGGAAAAAGATGAGAAAGATAAAAATAATTGGCTAATATATATGCAGACTAAATCCAAATAAGTAGCACAGAATTACAATTATTACATAGGTCCTTGTATCTGCAACTAGCCATATGAGTAGAGCTGGTATGTATAACTACTTTTTCTACTACCCTTTCTATACCCCTTTTGATCTCAGTAAATACTCCAGCTGATTATATTTCTTTGCCCAGTGGGTTGATCCACATTTTCATTTTAAAAAGGTATGGACCATAGTCTTGCAAATTGGACTTTAGATTTTCCACTTACTTTAGTCATAAGAGAGAATATCACCTATATTTGAGGTGCACTCCTCTTTACTCCCCTTGCATAATAGCAACTCAATTTCCCCTTCATAGTAATGATCAATCACCCCAGGGAGCACAATAACTCCTTTCTTTTCCTGTTGATTCAGACATAAGAAGACCAAAGTGTCAAGATACCAGTCTAAATTTCCAGTTTAATAGAATCAATTGTGCTTCCTGGTGAAAGTATTTCTCCTATTGAAACTAAGACCTCTAGACCAGCAGAGTCTAGTCATGGGTGCAGGAAAAAAAATATTTTGCAGCAGATCATAAGAAGGAATAGTTAGATAAGCCATATCTACTCCCCCTCCCTTTTTCCTGACTATGGGAGAAATAGGATTGTATGTTAGACAGATTTAGAGCATAAACCGCATCTTGAAAGGCATCATTTCAGCCCAAAAAGGTAACAATGCACATCTGACATGTAACTGGGACTTCAAAAGGCTATTGCACCTTTCTATCAATCCAACTGTCTGAGAATTTTGGAGAACATGGTAAGATCAGTAAATTCCTCGAGCATGGACCCATTGCCACACTTCATTTGCTGTGAAAAGGATTCCTTGGTCATAAACAATACTTCATAGAGTACCATAACAGTGAATATGACATTGTGTTAGTCCATGGATGGTGGTTTTGGCAGAATAATTGCAGGCAGGAAGTACAACAACTCCATGTCCAGAATACATGTCTATTTCAGTAAGAACACAGTGCTACTCCTTCCATGAGGAAAGTAGTCCAATGTAATCAACCTGACACCAAGTAGCTGGCTGATCGTCCTGGGAAATGGTACTCAATGTCGGCCTCTGATGCTGATAGATTGGGCACCCAGCTATGACTGAGTCAGCTGTCTAGGTCTGCCTTGGTGAGTGAAAGACTATGTTGCCAAGATTATGCCTAATCTCGGTTCCTAGCACTGGGCCCCTTTGTTTAGGGACTTATTGGACTATGAGAGGAAAGGCTTGAGATGGAGTCTGACAGCTATCTGCAGACTAAGCTATCCTTTCCAGGGGTTATTTACATTTTTTTCAGGTCATCTTTAGGGATCATTTACATGGAACACAAATATTCAGACATTGTATACATATTGAGAGCAGGTCTCTATCCCAGACTTCCTTGCCATCAATTTTCCAATCATGTTTTTCTGCATCCTTTACCATCCAGACAAACCATTGTCCACAGCTTATGAATTGATGTAGAGTTCTGTCACCAACCCTCATTCCAGGCAAATAGCAAGTGAGTTGTTTGGAGTTCTTATCACTTTTATAACTTCCTTTCAGAACTCTTCAGAACTTTATCAGAGTGGGGATGATGTACTGCAACTGTTGACTCTCAGGCTGTTCAGGGTCATAAGTTAAATAGACTCAAGTTTTCAGTTCCTCAGTAAACTGGTCATAGAAAACTTCTCCTGAAACCGTATGTGTTGCCTGAGAGAGAAAAAGCAATATATTAGGAGTAAGAGCCATGGATGACTACTTCCATGCAACTTTCTTGTGCATTCAGGATATTTTTGAGACTGGTAGTATATATACCACTTTTATTTGATGATGAAGAGTGCTGCTAGGCACTTCCGGTCCTTTGCCTGGGTGGGTCAGACAACATCCAGTTCAAGATGGAGAGTTCAAGTTACACAGAAACATGATCCACAGTCAATCATCAGTCTCTCTGCTAAGGTCCTAAGCTTTTTTGTTAAGGCAAAAGCTCTTTCTAAAGGGAAAGGAATTGTCTCCAGAGAACCTATAATCTTACTCCAACATTCTAAGGATATGTGCTCTCTTTTACCTATACAGTCCTGCCATAGGCTCCAAAAAGTAACCCTAGTACCAAGAAGTAAAAACCTGGCAGAAACTTACGCACTTTGCTTGGGATTCTCCTTCACTGTTTTAGGAAATTCATCCATTCTATGTTCTGTTTTCCACAGGACAGTAGAAGCAATTTTTCTAAGCTATCTGTTAGTACCTGACAACCATCCCCTTTATTCTACTTTCCAAGAACACTTTCCTCATGATCTTTTGAACTCTCACTAGCTGAGGCCTAAAAGGCTAGATTTTTTTACTAACAGTCTGGTTCAGGCAATCTAGACTTTCTCTGTTATGCCTCTCAAACTTCTTCCAGGCTCAACTAGCCTATACAGATCTTAGAAGTCACCCCTGTCCTAACAATGAGTTAAAAAACTGAAGAGAACTAAAAATTCAATAACTCTTAGAGAAATTTGATCACATAGCAACATGCAGGCTGAAAATTTGGAGAGACAGACAGATTCAGAGAATCACAATTTACTGGAAACAGGAACCCATGGGGAGAAACTTCCACAGGAACAAATGCCAGGATAGGAAAACTTACACTGTAACTGCCTAATTACTGAAGGCTGTTTGTGGACAGATTTGTGAGTTAAAAATTCCAGGAGGACCCCATAATCTATGTAGGGCCACCCACACTTGTGTGAATTTTATTTTATTTTTTTATGATTTTTTTTAATGCAGGTCATTTTTAAAGTCTATATTGAATTTGTTACAATACTGCTTTTGCTTTATGGCTGCAAGGCATGTGGGCTTTCAGCTTCCCAACCAAGGATTGAACCTTTAGCCCCTGCATTGGAAGGCAAAGTCTTAACCACTAGATGGCCAGGGAAGTTCCAACTTCTGTGAATTTCATATCCTGGAATTCTATTCAGTTCCCACAGTAAATATCAGATACACATTTTCCACATATTTCTGGCATTGAAAGTAGAGAAGGAACCATGCTGAAATATTTATGAGTATTCTATTCTTAACAAGAGTTGCTCTCAGGGAAGCTATTTAACCAGAATCTAACTTGCTGGGTCTCCCCAGGTGGCACTTGTAATAATGCAAGTGGACATAGTGATGCAGGTTTGATTCCTAGGTTACTGAGATTTTCTGAAGTAGGAAATGGCAACCCACTCCAATATTCTTCCATGGAGAACCCCATGGGTAAAAGAGCCTGGTCGGCTGTAGTCCATAGGGTCACACTGAATTGGACATGACTGAAGTGAGTTAGCATGCACACAACCTAATTTGGGGAAAGGAAATACCCAACTCCAGACCCCTTTAACCATGCTGTCCCATGTCAATAGGAGTGGGGAAGGGACATCATTGCAAAGCACTTTGTGATGGTCACTGTTAAGGGATACAGGATAACTCAAAGGCTGAGATTCAATCCTAGGACTATAAGACACTTTCCTTCCCTGATACTTTACCAGTATGGGGGTAAGTTGAAGATAAGCTCATGTTATTGTAAATGGCATAAGAAGACCTCTAAATATAATTTAAAAATAACTATACCCCATGTCACATACCGTACCTGTGGAAAAATGTTCTCACTGGATTACTGAAGTGAAGCAAGGATAATGCAAAATTGTTACACAGTACACTATGGCCTGAATTGTATTCCAATTGAGTTTTATTTCTGTTCAACAAAAGAAGTATTTACCCCTTTCAAAATATAGAGGGAGTACAGGACCCAGGTGAATAATTTTAAGCTAAGTATTATATTGCTTTAATATCAATAAGATAAGAATAGTTTCTTCAAGGAAGTTAGTTTTATGGCAAGAGCATTAAAAATCAAACTATATTCTCTGAGAACCCCTAAAACTTTTTTTTTAATATAGTGTTATCTCTAAAGAATCTTTGTCTTTTTCCCCTGTTATTTTCTCCTTTAGTTGTTTGTTGGCAGTTATTTGGCTCTTCCTCATTTCAATCTTCTTTGTGGTTCATATTGTAAAATTACAGACAACACCCAAGAAAAATGAGAAGAAGAAAAAAAAAAGAGATTGTATTACAGTCTCAAATAGAGAAATGACTTTATTAGTTAGGTCAGGATTCCTTGTTTCTCTCAACTGTCTTTTCTTTAAAATGGGAACACTCAATTTAGAAAATGTGTTGATATTTAGATAATACCAAATATTTCATATATAGTCAAAAGATATTTTAAAATTGTCTAATTCTCATCTATAAACTTATATCTGCCAGTTTCTTTTTTTTTTTCAAGCTGTCTCTTCCACTGAATGGTTTTCTGCTTTAAGTTTTTGTTTATCCCATACCTCTGTGGTGGGCCGAAATGCAGTTGGCATCATAATTTTGTTAAGGGGTTATGACTTTGTTAACATTTGTTCATTGGAGTATAGGTGCTAGGTGGTGAGCCACATTTGAATAGTTCAACAACAGATGACAAGAGAGGCTGAAATAGAGAAGTTTATTATTCACAAGATCTGGAGGAAATACATGACATGGCTCCAGGAGTCAGTCACATGGGGAGTTCAAGGCAGAGGGCGGTCAGAGAGAGAGGCAAAACCGGGGATTGGGACACATGTCTTTATTAGGGCCCTTGGGTGGAATGCTTCGAAGTTCTGGGGGTAAGCTTGGATTAGTCAGTTTAAATTAAAAAGAGAAGGGTTTTGGTAAGCTCTGTAGAAGAATTCTGTCTAAGGGGAGCTCAAGGAGAAGGCCTGGGAGGTAAGGAAGACTATTTCTCATACAGGAAGTCCTATTAGGTACTTATACTTGCTTTTAACCCTGAGGGCTGTTATTTAGCCATGCAGTTGTTTGAGGGGACTTGTGTTAGGTTAACGTTCTCACGTGACTTGGCCAAAAGAAATCAATGCTGAGACATCAATGCCATGGAGTAACTCAGCTGAACTCTCCCATGAGATTTTTCTCACAGTAAATTCCAGAAATGTTTGCTGCGTCACATCATTGATATCATTCAAGACTTTATTTGGAGGTGCAATTTTGTTCAGATAAACTGCATACTTTGTTCTTCTTAGATGACACATTCTTATCCCTACCACCGATCACCACTACCACCACGACTGTCATCTACTATAAACAACTTTTGCATCATCAAAGAGATGCTTAATTCTTTGAAGATTCACTTGGATTGTGATTGCTATAGGCTGTCTTTGACTATGCTTCCATTTTAAAAATAACCTGTACATAATTTATCACAAGTGTAAGAATCACTTTTTCTATATTTACTCATGAAACTTTTGAATTTTATATATCAGTGGTATTCATTTTTAGGAAATTTTAAGTGATATCTAACTTTTCTTTATCATACATTTTACGGAAAAGTATGTGTGTGTCACAATAAACTGTGGAAAATTCTTAAAGAGATGGGATACCAGACCACCTGATGTGCCTCTTGAGAAATCTATATGCAGGACAGGAAACAACAGTTAAACTGGACACGGAACAGCAGACTGGTTCCAAACTGGGAAAGGAGTACGTCAAGGTTGTATATTGTCACCCTGCTTATTTAACTTATATGCAGAGTACATCATGAGAAATGCTGGGCTGGAGGAAGCACAAACTGGAATCAAGATTGGTGGGAGAAATATCAATAACCTCAGACATGTAGATGACACCACCCTTATGGGAGAAAGTGAAGAACTAAAGAGCCTCTTGATGAAAGTGAAAGAGGAGAGTGAAAAAATTGGCTTAAAACTCAACATTTAGAAAACTAAGATCATGGCATCTGGTCCCATCCCTTCATAGCAAATAGATGATGAAACAGTGGAAACAGTGTCAGACTTTAATTTTCTGGGCTCCAAAATCACTGCTGATGGTGATTGCAGCCATGAAATTAAAAAGACACTTACTCCTTGGAAGGAAAGTTATGATCAACCTAGACAGCATATTAAAAAGCAGAGACTGCTTTGCCAACAAAGGTCCATCTAGTCGAGGCTATGGCTTTTCCAGTAGTCATGTATGAATGTGAGAGTTGGACTGAGAAGACTCTTGAGAGTCCCATGGACTGCAAGGAGATCCAACCAGTCCATCCTAAAAGAGATCAGTCCTGGGTGTTCATTGGAAGGACTGATGTTGAAACTGAAACTCCAATATTTGGCCACCTGATATGAAGAGCTGACTCATTGGAAAAGACCTTAATGCTGGGAAGGATTGGGGGCAGAAGGAGAAGGGGATGACAGAGGATGAGATGGCTGGATGGCATCACCGACTCAATGGGCATGAGTTTGGGTAGACTCCAGGAGTTGGTGATGGACAGGGAGGCCTGGCGTGCTGTGATTCATGGGGTGGCAGATAGTCGGACATGACTGTGCAACTGAACTGAACTGAACTGAACTGAAAAATATGGATGCAGCATTTCTTTTTTATTTTTAATATAAACCTGTGAAATGGTATTGTCAACATGCCTGATATACAGCTACCAAAACTGAAGCCTCAAAAACCCAGGAAAATTGCCCAAGATAGCTCAGCAATCAGTCTACCAACTCTGATTCAATCCTACAACAGTGATTAACCTTTACCATGATACCACACTCCTATTCTGTATTGTTTTCATATAGAGTCTGGTGATCACTAACTCCTGGAGTTCACCCAAACCCATGTCCATCGGTGATGCCGTACAGCCATCTCCTCCTCAGTCGTCCCCTTCTCCTCCTGCCCCCAATCCCTCTCAGCATCAGAGTCCTTTCCAATGGGTCAATTCTTTGCATGAGGTGGCCAAAGTATTGGAGTTTCAGCTTTAGCATCAGTCCTTCCAAAGAACACCCAGGACTGATCTCCCCTAGAATAAACTGGTTGGATCTCCTTGAAGTCCAAGGGACTCTCAAGAGTCTTTTCCAACACCACAGTTCAAAAGCATCAATTCTTCAGCACTCAGCTTTCTTCGCAGTCCAACTCTCACATCCAGACATGACCACTGGAAAACCAATAGCCTTTACTAAACGGACCTTTGTTGGCAAAGTAGTGTCTCTGCTTTTGAATATGCTATCTAGGTTGGTCATAACTTTCCTTCCAAGGAGTAAGTGTCTTTTAATTTCATGGCTGCAATTGCCATCTGCAGTGATTTTGGAGCCCCCAAAAATAAAGCCTGACACTGTTTCCACAGTTTCCCTATCTATTTCCCATGAAGTGATGGGACCAGATGCCATGATCTTCGTTTTCTGAATGTTGAGCTTTAAGCCAACTTTTTCACTCTCCTCTTTCACTTTCATCAAGAGGCTTTTTAGTTCCTCTTCACTTTCTGCCATAAGGGTGATGTCATCTGCATATCTGAGGTTATTGATATTTCTCCCAGCAATCTTGGTTCCAGCTTGTGCTTCTTCCAGCCCAGCATTTCTCATACATTAGTGGACCTCTAGTGATTTAATGGAGCCCTGAGATGGTTCTCTAGAAGCACCAGAGGTAACCCCACATCTGCTTCCACTTTTGTTAGATGCCAAGTTAATCTGTTTTTTAAAGTGAACACTGTGAGATTTTGAAAGAATATTTCCAACACACACACACAAAACTTGAAAAATGACTGCTCCTTCATTGTCTATATTCTACTTCTTCAGACTATAATAAAGAATCACATATTTTTTTTAAAGTTAAATGGTATAATATTAACTCTACATGGAGCGTGAACATTAAAAATGCATAATGTAAGTCAACAACAACCAAAAATTTGAACAAGTATAATTCCCTTCCTCAAAAAAATATCACAAATGATCCAAATGAAGGAAGAAAATCTGGAAAAAAACAAACAACAACAGAAAAGAAAAAGAAAAACAGAAATAAAATTATAAGCATAATGACTCTAAATACAACCATATCCAAATATATGGTAAATATTAATGGTCTAAACCATTCAATCAAATGCAGGGACAGCTAGAATGGATTTTTTTTTTTAACCATTACTGTTTACTTTCTAGATGTAATATATTAGAATTATAGTTTAAAAAACAGTATTGATGGTAAGAGGACATTTCAGGATGAAAAAAAAAATTCATCAGAAAGGTAGTATTTATAAATCTTTATGAATCTTATAGTACAGCAGCAAGGCAGATGAATGAATAGTTAAAAGAATATCAAACAGAAGTAGAACATTTCTGTTACCATAGAAAATTCCATAATTAAAGATAGGAAATTTTACACTCTGCCCTTGGCAACTAACAAACAGCACAAATTACTAAAGACATAAAATATATAATCAACACTATCAACCATTTTGACCAAATTTTAGTTTAAAGCAGCCATATAGATACTCATATTTTTCATGTGTACATTGTATGATTGCCATATGCTAATCATAAAATGTCTTACTAAATTTAAAAACAATAGAAATCTTACTATATTCTCTCAACAAACTAGAATTTAAATATAAATCAATAATGATAAGATATATAGGGAAAACACAAATATTTGTAATGTAACAATATACTTCTAAATAATTTATGAATGAAAGAAGATATGGTAAAGAATATTTTAATATATTAGGTACATTAACATCCTAAAGAATCTATTTTAACAACTCTTTTTGAGAATCTATTAAAAAACAAGTAGACAAAAACAAAAAATGGAATTTGGTGAATTTGCACAATATGCAGTTAAAGTACAATTCAATTATATAGTTCTATACTAGCAGCAAAAAATTGGAAAACAAAGGTACAAAATATATTTATCATGATGTCAAAACATAAAATCTTTAGAAATACATTAAAAAGAGTTACTTTTTTGTAATAAGAACATTTGATACCTACTCACAGCAAATTTCAACTATACAGTTCATTGCTACTAACTGTAGTCATCATGCTGCACACTAGGTTTCCAGAACTTATTCATCTTATAACTGAAAATTTATACTATTTGATCAATATCTGCTTTTCTTCTTGACTCCTAGCCTCTGCTAACTACCATTTATTCTCTGATATTAGTTCACTGTTTTTCAATAATGTTATATTCTTGTTCGGTCTGGCTTATTTTAATCATCAATATGTCCTCTGTGTTCATTTCTGCTGTTGGCAAAGGCAGGAATTTCTTAGTTTTTAAAGCTAATAAAATTTTGATGTGGGTGTGTGTATACCCAAACTTATAATGTTCTACTGTGGACATATATTTATATAAATAAGCTAATATTATTAAGATGGAATAATATTTTATTGTATATGTACATGCAATGTATTATCTATATATTATATATTAATGATTTATATATATATGTACATATAACATCAGTTTCTTCATCCATTTCATTTATCCACAGACATTTAGTTTTTTTTTTTCTTATTAAAGTATAGTTAACTAACAATAATATGTTGATGTTAGGTAAATAGCATAATGAGTTGATATTTTACACATTATACTTCATCTAAAGTTACTACAAAATATTGGCTATATTTCCTGTATTGTATATTACATCCTTGTATCTTATTTATTTTATAGCTAGTAGTTTATAACTTTTAATCCCCTTCACCTATTTTGCCCTTCCCTCATCCCTCTCCTCATTAGTAACCACTAGTTTGTTCTCTGTAACTGTGAGCCTGTTTCTATTTTGTTATGCTTGTTTATCTGTTTGTCTTTCTCTGTCTAACATTTCAGTAAGCATAATACCCTCCAGATCCATCTATATTTTTCAAATGACAAAATTTCATTCTTTTTATGACTGAATGATATTCCATTGTGTGTGTGTGTGTGTGTACACCACATTGTCTTTATCCATTCATCTATGATGGATGTTAACTTGCTTCCATATCTTGACTACTGTAAATAGTATTGATATGATTATTGGGGTGCATGTACCTTTTTGAATCAATGTCATTTTCTTCAGATATTTACCCAGAAGTAGAATTTCTGGATCATATAGTAGGCCTATTTTTAATTTTTTGAGTATTTCCATAATGTTTTTAATAGTGGCTGCACCAATTTACATTGCCATCACCAAATACTAGGATTTCCTTTTATCACAGCCTTGCAAACACTTTATTATTTGTCTTTTTGATGGTAGCTATCCTGACAAAGATGAGCTGATATCCTTTTGGTCATTAGATGCATTTTCCCTAATGGTTAGCAATATTGAATATCTTTCCATGGATCTGGTGGCCATCTTCCTGTCTCTTCGCAAAACCCCTATTCAGGTCTTCTACCCATTTTCGGTTAGGGTGTTTGGATTTTTTTTTTTTCCAGTATTGAGGTATATGAGTTTTTAATATACTTTGGATATTAACCCCTTATCAAATATCAGTTGCAAATGCCTTCTCACACTCAGTGGGGCTGACTTTTTGTTTTGCTGATGGATTCTTTTGCTATCCTAAAACTTTTAAGTTTTATTATGTCCCATGTGTTATGTTTGTTTTTGTTTTCTTTGCCTGATGAGATCAATTGAATAAAATGTACTGTCAAAGAGTATTGCTGTTGTTCAGTTGCTTAGTTGTGTCCTGGCAACCCCATGGACTGCAGCATGCCAGACTTCCCTGTCCTTCCCCATCTCCTGGAGCTTGCTCAAACTCCTGTCTATTGAGTTGGTGATGCCATCCAACCATCTCATCCTCTGTTGTCTCCTTCTCTTCCCACCTTCAATCTTTCCCAGCAATAGTATCTTTTCTAATGAGTTGGCTCTTCGCATCAGGTGGCCAAAGTATTGGAGCTTCAGCCTCAGCATCTTAAGATTTCCTTTAAAATTGACTGGTTTGATCTTGCAGTCCAAGGGACTCTCAAGAGTCTTCTCCAAAACCACAGTTAAAAAGCACCAAATCTTTGGCACTCTGCCTTCTTTATAGTCCAATTCTCACATCCATACATGACTACTGGAAAAACCATAGCTTTGACTATATGGACCTTTGTTGGCAAATTAATGTCTCTGCTTTTTAATATGCTGTCTAGGTTGGTCATAGCTCTTCTTCTAAGAAGCAAGCATCTTTTAATTTCATGGCTGCGGTCACTATCTGCCATGATTTTGGTGCCCCCCAAAATAGAGTCTGTCACTGTTTCCATTGCTTCCCCATCTATTTGCCATGAAGCAATGGGACCAGATGGCATGATTTTAGTTTTTTGAATGTAGAGTTTTAAGCCAGGTCTTTCACTCTCTTCATTTACCTTCATCAAGAGGATCTTTAGTTACTCTTTGCTTTTTGCCATAAGGGTGCGGTCATCTTCATATCTGAGGTTATTGATATTTCCAGGACTTTTATGACTTCTTTTCTTAAAAATATAAATTTGTTTATTTCAATTGGAGGTTAATTACTTTACAATATTGTATTTGTTTTGCCATACATCAACATGAATCTGCCACAGGTGTACACGTGTTCCCCATCCTGAACCCCCTCCCTCCTCCCTCCCCGAGATCTTAAATTTAGATCTTTAATCCATTGTGTGCTTATTTGTATATCTGAGAAAATGTTCTAAATTGATTCTTTTATATGTAGCTATACAGTATTCATAACATGACTTATTGAAGATAATATCTTTTCTTTATTGTATATTCATACCCCTTTTGGATGGATTAATTGGCCATATGGGTAGACAGGTTTATTTCTTGGGTCTCTATTTTGTTTTATTGATCTATGTGTATGTTTTGTGCCAGTACCATACTGTTTCCATTTCTGTAGCTTCATACTAGAGCCTGGAATCAGGGAGTGTAATAACTCCAAGTTTGTTCTTTTTTCTCAAGATTGCTTTTTCTATTCGAGGTCTTTTGTGGTTCCACACAAATTTTGCAGTCATTTGTTCTAGTGCTGTGGAGAGTATCTGGGTGTCTGAAAGAAATTACATTAAATATATAGATAGCTTTGAGTTGTATGGACATTTTAATGATATTAATTCTTTCAATCCAGGAACACTTGATATTTCTGATTATCTGTATTATCTTCAATATCCTACATAAATGCCTTATAGTTTCCAGAGTATATGTTGGTTAAATTCGTTCTGAGGTATTTTATTTTATTGTGTGCAGTAGTAGATGGCTTTGATTTATTTTTCTGGTAGCTCATTGTTAGGGCATAGATATATAAGAGGTTTCAGAGTATTTAATCTACCTTAAAGTTGTCCTCAATTCGTATACTAGTTCTAGTTTTTGGTGAATTTTAGGGTTTTCTTTATTTTCAATAATCATCAGCAAATAGTGACAGTGTTGTTTCATACTTTTTAAAACTACTTCTTTAATTTTATCAAATTTTGTATATTTTTAGCTATATAAACTAGGTACTTTTTTTTTCTATAGCTTTACTAGTTTATATATTACCATTATAATATTTATTATATCCTTCCTTCTGTTGACCTTGGGCTTTGTTTGTTCTTTTTCTAATTTCTTTAGATGGTAAATTTGAGTTATTTAATATTTTTTGTTTAATCAAGTATGCTTATATCACTACAAATTTTCTTCTTAGAACTAGTTCTTTTGTGTCCATAGATTTTGAAAAGTTCTGTTTTTATTTTCATTCATCTGAGCATATTTTCTGATTTCCTTTGCTGACCTGTTGGCTTTTTAATAATGTTATTTAGTCTCCACATGTTTATGTGCCCTTTTCACATTATTTTTATTTAATTTCTAGTCTCAATATTTTATGTCAGAAAAATATGCTTGATGTAATTTTAGTCTTCTTAAATGTGTTGAGACTTGTTTTGGAACCTAGAATATGATCTATCCTGAAGAATGTTCTATGTGCACTTGGAAAGAGTGTATATGATGATTTTTTAAAATGTAATGTCCTGTTTATAATTAGTAAGTCCATTTGGCCATTTAACACTGCTCTTTCCTTATTGGCTTTCTTTCTTGGTGATCCATCCTTTGATGTACAAGGGGTGTTAATGTCATCTACTTTTATTGTGTTACTGTTTCTCCCTTTATGTCTGTTAATATTTGCTTTATATATTTACATGTTCCTATACTAGGTGCATATGTATTCATGGATGTTATATCTCTTCTTGCATTGAACCATTTGTCTTGATATCATGCTCTTCTTCACCTTTTGTTATAGACATTGCTTTGAAGTTTACATCGTTTGATATGAGTATTGCTACCCCAGATTTGTTTCTATTTGCATGAAATATCTTTTTCCATCCCTCACTTTCAGTCTTTTTCTGTCTTCAGCTCTGAAGGGAATCTCTACAAGGCAGCATATATATATATATTGGTTTGATCTCTTTAACCAATCATCCATCCTATGTCCTTTGATTGGCTCATCTATTGACATTTACCATGATTATTGACAGGTATATACTCATTGCCATTTAGTTACTTGTTTTGATGCTGTTTTTGTGGTTCTCTCTCTCTCTTTTTTCTCCTTTCAGGCCCTTCCTTTATGCTTACCCATGGAGTAACATGGAACATCACAGGGAGATGTTTTGCATCCAGTGGTTTGTATCATACTGTGAAGCCAAGACTTCAAACAATCCAAATCTTTTGAAATAGGCTTCAAGCAAACCTGACCAGCCATTTTCTGGAAAGAGGTATTTTTTTCTATCTTTCATGTTGTTTGTTATATAGTCTTCATGAAAAGACAAGTCAGAAAATTGATCTTCCCCCAATATAAGAAGAAATATTACAAGCCAAGAAAAATGGTTTCTCACCTAGTGAATTACAGTTTAATTAATAAATGGCACACTTTTGTGGGAGATGTTTGTGTCTTCTGGTTTCAGATCATCTTGTTTCTATAGGATCATTAATATCTGCTACTTCCTTCTTTTTCCCCCTTTTATTTCCAAGTATCTAAGAAGAGTCTGTCTGTTCTAACTTTCTACTTCCTAGAAATGATGCCACACAAAACTGCTCTTCTAATACCTATGAGCTTTCAAGCTTTTCCTTTTTTCCCTCATCAAATTATTTTCTGATAAAATTAATCTCATATTTGTTATAAGGATTTCTTCCCATAATGTATAATTATTTTTCCATTTTTGATAGGTGTTATTTTGTGTCTTCAGCTACTAGTTCTATGCCCACCACCCTCTCACTTTTTATTTGCCTGATACTCAGTTCTGTTGTGTATTCAGAACTGGCTAAAATAGTTTCATAAAGTTTATATCCTTACATGTGACATTGAAATTTTAGCATTCTTGTTCCTGTGGGATTAAAGTGACTTTATATGTTCTTTTTGTTGAATTAAATGGCTTGGGGAATGTGTAAAATGATTAATATTTAGATGGTATTAATTATCCAATATGTGAACATGAAACTTTTTATTAAAACTAGATTAATTTTGTAGATTACTTAGGAGAGAAAGAATACATTTACAGTATTAGAGTTTTGCATCTAGAAAAATGTCAAGGATCTTCATTTATTCATATTTCTTTTCTACTCTTCTATAATTTTTGGTCTATTTACAAAAAATATTTCTTTCTTTAGAATTTGTATTATGGTTTTTATTATTTTTTATTATAAATTATATCCTTTAAGTTGTTTTCAGCCTGATTTTTAAAGATAGTCTGCAATACAATTTAATTCTTCATGTTTATTTAATAAAAGACATGTTTTCTGAACTCTCATGAGAGTTTTCATATTTTTTAAAGTTGTTCCTCTTTTTTTCCTCTCCCAAGAGAATTTTCAACTAATGAAAATTCATTTTCCTTGCTTCCAATATTTATAACTCATATTCTATCTTCTGATTTCTTTGGACAAACTTGCAAAACAGAATTGAATTATGGACATGAGAGTAGATATCATTGTTTTGGAATTTGCTTTAATGGGATTACTCATGGTTTTACTCTTTATATAATGTTTGCTAATATTTTTATATAGATATCCCATATCATATTAGGAAATTATTCTATCCTTATGCTAAAATTTACCTTCATAATGAAGACTGAATTTAATCATGTAACTTTTTAGCATCTATAGGTACAATTGCAATTGTAGATAATGACTGACATATTTTGGGAGAGAGGAGAAATAAGAATCTTACCTGATTAGGCCATTGTTATGATACCACCATTATAAGAACTGTCTCAAACACAAAATCCACTTGTTTGGTTTCCAAAAGCCCTGCTAATGCAGCTCATCAAGACACTAGAAACAGAAGAGGAAATAACAAGTAATCCTGAAGAGATGTCAGTAGAGAATTTCAAAACTCAGTGGGAAAAGAAAAAGATCGAATAGAATATCAAAGAACTGTAGGCCAATTACAAAATGTATAACATAAGAGTAATGGTATACCAGGAGAAGAAGAAAAAGATAAAAAGACAAGAAATCTCTGAAGTACTAATGATTGAAAACTTCCCCAAATTAATGATACTAAAGCTTATGGAGTTTGCTTTTTTATCACTTATTCCCATCTTATTATCCCCACCTACATTTACAGTTTATTGTAAATTCATATACAATCATACTATAAATTCCTTGCCCTGAATTGAAACTATTTTTATTTATTATTGAAAGGAGAACATCAAATGCCTTTATCAGTAGCTTTCTTACATATACCTTCTGAATCACATGCATTACCTATACCAGATTTTCTTTTTTTAAAAATTTCAATTGTGTGGAATTTCCTAGCCAGGGGATATTTGACAATGTTAGAAACAATTATTGATTGTCATCATGAAGGAAGGATGCCATTAACATCTAGTAATATTAAACATGCATAGGACAGCCCTCAAAATACAAAAGAAATTATCCAGTTTCAAATATCAGTAATACAGAAGTTTTAAAACTATTTTCTATACATACAAATTTCCAGACATCTTGATACGTTTATATTATTGTTACACCTGAAATTTCCTTTCTTTATCAAGCCAGTCAATCTCAATTGAAATCAACACTGAGTACTCATTGGAAGGACTGGTGCTGAAGCTGAATCTCCAGTACTTTGGCCACCTAATGTGAACAGCTGACTCATTGGAAAAGGGAGGCGATATAGTGAATTTCTTCTCCTCAGACGGAGAAGCGAATGACAGAGGATGAGATAGTTGGATGGAATCACCAATTCAATGAATATGAACTTGGTTAAACTCTGGGGGTTGATGAGGGCCAGGAAAACCTGGTGTGCTGCAGTCCATGTGGTTGCAGAGTCAGATACGACTTGATGACTGAACAACAGCAACAAAAACAAATTAAAGAACGAACTATAAGCTGACTCCATCAATAAAATATAGTGTGGCCTAGAAGATAATACTTAATTCTCCTATCACTTCCTCTAATGCTTCAACTGCACCTCTGCAGACCACTTCAATACTCCATCAAAAAGGTGGAATATGGCCAGTGGATTTATGGTCATAGGTTTGCAACCACACATTCTCTGTTGTAAGGTTGTCCATTTTATTTAAATGCAAACTTTTGATTGTCTTTAATGATTAAATTATAAAATATTTAACAAATCAATGGGTGCATTTCATGTAGTTGAGTTCATATTAACTCACTCTAGTAAAGATACTACATCTGTTACAGCAACTAAAATGCAAGACTAGATTGATAAATGAAAATTTATCGGGGATTGCTATCCCTGTATCCTTCAGATCTTTAAGGATAGCACTAATTTTCAGCCATTCTTGGGATGGAGTATTTTTTTATTTTTATTTTTTTGCTTTTTACTGTTTTGGAGGAGGAACAATTTCAAAGGATTCTACTGCCCTTCTCTATTGTAATGGACAATTTTATGTGTCAATTTTTTCTGGGCTACAGGGAGCCCAGATAGTTGAGCAAACATTACTCTGAGTATGTCTGTGAGGGTGTTTTTAGATGAGATTAAACTTTTTTATTAATTTATTTTTTTATTGAAGGAAAATTGCTTTCCAGATTTTTTTTGTTTTCTGTCAGACCTCAACATCAGCCATAGGTACACATATATCCCCTCCCTTTTGAAACTCCCTCCCATCTCCCACCCCATCCCACCCATCTAGATTGATACAGAGCTCCTGTTTGAGTTTCCTGAGCCATACAGCAAATTCCCACCGGCTATCTATTTTACATATGGTAATGTAAGTTTCCATATTACTCTTTTCATACATCTCACCCTCTCCTCCCCTACCCCCATGTCCATCAGTCTGTTTTCTATGTCTGTTTCTCAACTGTTGCCCTGTAAATAAATTCTTCAGTACCATTTTTCTAGATTCCATATATATGCATTAGAATATGATATTTATCTTTCTCTTTCTGACTCACTTCACTCTGTATAATAGGTTCTAGGTTCATCCACATCATCACAACTGACTCAAATGCCTTCCTTTTTATGGTTGAGTAATATTCCATTGTGTATATGTACCATGACTTCTTTATCCAATCATCTGTGGGTGGACATCTAGGTTACTTCCATGTTCTAGCTATTGTAAATAGTGCTGCAATGAACAATGGGATACATTTGTCTTCTTAAATTTTGGTTTCCTCAGGATATATGCATAAGAGTGAGATTCCCAGATCATATGGTAGTTTTATTCCTGGTTTTTTAGGGAGTCTCCACATCGTCTTCCATAGTGGCTGTATCAATGTACATTCCCACCAACAGTGCAAGAGCCTTCCCTTTTCTCCACACACTCTCTATCATTTATTGTTGTAGACTTTTTGATGAGGGCCATTTTGACTGGTGTGAGGTGATATTTCATTGTAGTTTTGATTTACGTTTCTCTAATAATGAGCAATGTTGAGTATATTTTCACATTTTTGTTAGCCATCTGTATGTCTTCTTTGGAGAAATGTCTGTGTAGGTCTTTTTCCCACTTTTTAATTAAGTTGTTTTTCTGGCATTGAGATGTATGCACTGCTTGTATATTTTAGAAATTAATCCTTTGTCAATTGTTTAATGACCTATCATTTTCTCCCACAGGGTTGTCTTTTCACCTTGCTTATAGTTTCCTTTGCTGTGCAAAAGCTTTTTAGTTTAATCAGGTCCCACTTGTTTACATTTGTTTTTATTTCTATTACGCTGGGAGGTGGGTCATAGAGGATCTTGTTTCGATTTATGTCATCGAGTGGTTTGCCCTTGTTGTCCTCTAAGAGTTTTATAGTTTCTGGTCCTACATTTAGGTCTTTAAATCATTTTGAGTTTATCTTTGTGTATGGTGTTAGGAAGTGTTCTAACACCATAAGTGTTCATTCTTTTACATGTAGCTGTCTGGTTTTCCCAGCACCAGAAGCTGTCTTTGCCTCACTGTATTTATTCTTGCCTCCTTTGTCAAAAATAAGGTACACATAGGTGTATGGGTTTATTTCTGGGCCTTCTATCTTGTTCCATTGGTCTATATTTCTGTTTTTGTGCCAGCACCATACTGTCTTGATGACTGTAGCTTTGTAGTATAGTCTGAAGTCAGGAAACTTGATTCCTCCAGCTCCATTCTTCTTTCTCAAGACTGCTTTGACTATTCAGGGTTTTTTGTGTTTCTATATGAATTGTGAAATTTTTTGTTCTGGTTCTGTGGAAAATGCCATTGGTAATTTGATAGGGATTGAATTGAATCTATAGATTGCATTTGGTAGTATAGTGGTTTTCACAATGTTGATTCTTTCTACCCAGGAACATGGAATATTTCTCCATCTGAATATGTCATGTTTGGTTTTTTTCATTAGTGTCTTAAAATTTTCTGTGTACAGTTCTTTTGTCTCCTTAGGTAAGCTTATTCCTAGATATTTAAATCTTCTTGTTGCAATGGTGAAGGGGATTGATTCCTTAATTTCTCTTTCTGATTTTTCATTGTTACTATATAGACATGTAAGTGATTTCTGTGTATTGATTTTGTATCCTGAAACTTTGCTAAATTCACTGATTAGCTTTAGTAATTTTTTAATACTATCTATAGGGTTTTCTATGTATCATGTCATCTGGAAACAGTGAGAGCTTTACTCTTTCTTTTCTGAGCTGGATTCTTTTATTTCTTTTTCTTCTCTGATTGCTATAGCTAGGACTTCCAGAACTATGTTGAGTAATTGTGGTGAAAATGAACATCTTTGCCTTGTTCCTGATCTTAGTGGGAATGCTTTCAGTTTTTCACCATTGAGAATAATGTTTTCTGTAGGCTTACCATATATGGCCTTTACTATGCTGAGGTAGGCTCCTTCTATGCCCATTTTTTGAAGAGTTTTAATCGTAAATGGGTGCTGAATTTTGTCAAAGGCTTTTTTCTGTATCTATGGAGAATATCATATAGTTTTTACCTTTCAATTTGCTAATATGGTGTATCACATTGATTGCTTTGTATATATTGAAGAATCCTTGCATTCCTGGAATAAACCCTAGTTGATCATGGTGTATGAGATTCTTGATGTGTTGCTGAATTTTGTTTGCTAAAATTTGTTGAGGATTTTTGCATCTATGTTCATCAGTGATATTGGCCTGTAGTTTTCTTTTTTTGTGTTGTCTTTGCTTTTGGTATCAGGGTGATTGTGGCCTTATAGAATGAGTTTGGAAGTATTCTTTCCTCTGTAAGTGTTTGAAAGAGTTTTCAAAGGATAGGCATTAGCTCCCCTCTAAGTGTTTGATAGAATTCTCCTGTGAAGCTATCTGGTCCTGGGCCTTTTTTTTGTTGTTGTTGTTGTTGTTTGTTTGTTTGTTTTCTTTAGGGGGAGATTTTTAATCACAGTTTCAATTTCAGTGCTTGTAATTGGGTTGTTCATAATTTCTATTTCTTCCTGGTTCAATTTTGGAGGGTTTAACTTTTCTAGGAATCTGTCCATTTCTTCAAGGTTATCCATTTTATTGCCATAGAGTTGTTCATAGTAGTCTCTTATAATCCTTTGTGTTTCTGCATTGTCTGTTGTAACGTCCTCTTTTTCATTTCTGATTTTGTTGCTTTGATTCTTCTCTCTTTTTTTCTTGATGAGTCTGGCTAAAGGCTTGTCAATTTTATCTTCTCAAAGAACCAGCTTTTAGTTTCAGAAAAGTTTACTATTGCTTCTTTTATTTATTTTTCATCAATTTCTGCTTGGATCTTTATGATTTCTTTCTTTCTCCTAATTTTTTTTTGTTCTTCTTTTTCCAGTTGTTTTTCACATAAAGTTAGGTTGTCTATTTAATATTCTTCTTGTTTCTTGAAGTAGAATTGTGTGCTATGAAATCCCCTCTTAGAACTGCTTTTGCTGTATCCCATAGGTTTTGAGTTGAGTTTTCATTGTCATTTGTTTCTAGAAATTTTTTTATTTCCCTTTTGATGTCTTCAGTAACCTGTTGGCTATTTAGAAATGTGCTGTTTAATCTCCATGTGTTTGTGCTTCTTACAGTTTTCTTCTTGTAACTGATATCTAGTCTCAATGCCTTGTGGTTGGAGAAGATGCATGATATGGTTTCAACTTTCTTAAATTTACTGAGATTTGATTTGTGACCCAAGATATGGTCTATCCTTTAGAATGTTCCATGTGCATTTGAGAAGAAGGTGCATTCTTTTGCATTTGAATGGAATGTCCTGAAGATATTAATGAGAGCCATCTCATCTAATGTATCATTTAAGACATGTTTCCTTATTAATTTTCTGTTTTGATGATTTTTCCACTGGTGCGGGTGGGATATTAAATCTCCTACTATTATTGTGTTACTGCCAATTTCTCCTTTTATGTCTGTTAGTGATTGTCTTATGTATTGAGGTATTCCTCTGTTGGGTGCATAGATATTTACAATTGTTTTATCTTCCTCTTGGATTTATTCCTTGTCATTATGTAGTGCCCTTGCTTGTCTCTTGTAATCTTTATTTTAAGGTCTGTTTTGTCTGATATGAGGATAACAACTCCAGCTTTCTTTTGCTTCCCATTTGCATGGAATATATTTTTCCATCCTCTCACTTTCAGTCTATAGGTGTCTTGAGGTCTGAGTGGTTTTCTTGTAGACAGCATATATATGGATTTATTTTTGTATCCATTCAGCCAGTCTGTGTCTTTTGGTTGGAACATTTAATCCATTTACTTTGAAAGCAATTACTGATATATGTGTTCCTATTACCACTTGCTTAATTTGTTGGGATTAATTTTGTAACTCTTTTTTTCTTCTCTCATATTTCTTGACTAGATAAATCACTTTAACATTTATTGTAAAGCTGGTTTCATGGCACTGAATTCTCTTAACTTTTGCTGTCTGAAAAGCTTCTTATTTCTCCATAAATTTTTAGTGAGATCCTTTGAATGAGAACCAACAGTAATATTGGTTGTAGAGTTTTCCCTTTCAGTACTTTAAATATATCCTGCCAGTCCCTTCTGGCCTGCAGAGTTTCTGCTGAAAGATCAACTGTTAAGCGTATGGGGTTTCCCTTGTATGTTACTTGTTGCTCCTCCCTTGCTGCTTTTAATATTCATTCTTTGTGTTTAGTCTTTGTTAGTTTGATTAGTGTGTGTGTTGGAGTGTTTCTCCTTGGGTTTATCCTGTATGGGACTCTTTGTGCTCTTGCACTTTATTGACTATTTCCTTTTCCATGTTGGGGAAATTTTCAACTATAATCTCTTCAAAACTTTTCTCATAACATTTCTTTTCCTCTTCTTCTTCTGGGACCACTATAATTCAAGTGTTAGTGTGTTTGATATTGTCCCAGAGGTCTCTGAGATTGTCTTCAGTTCTTTTCATTCTTTTTACTTTATTCTGCTCTTCAGAAGTTATTTCCACCATTTCATCTTCCAGCTCACTGATTCAGTCTTCTGCTTCAGATATTCTGCTATTGATTCCTCCTAGAGTATTTTTAATTTCATAATTGTGTTGTTTGTCTCTGTGTGTTTATTCTTTAATTCTTCTAGGTCTTTGTTAATTGATTCTTGCATTTTCTTCATTTTGTTTTCAAGGTTTTTAATCATCTTCACTATCATTATTCTGAATTCTTTTTCAGGTAGTTTGCCTATTTCTTCTTCATTTATTTGGACTTCTGTGTTTCTAGTTTATTCCTTAATTTGTGTAGTATTTCTCTGCATTTTCATTATTATTATTTTTTTTAACTTATTGTGTTTGAGGTCTCCTTTCCCAGGCTTCAAGGTTGAATTCTTTCTTTCTTTTGGTTTCTGCCCTCCTAAGGTTGGTCCAGTGGTTTTTGTAAGTTTGTGCTGAGTTTTTGTTTGTTTGTTTTTTCTCTGATGGGCAAGGCTGAGTGAGGTGGTAATCCTGTCTGCTGATGACTGGGTTTGTATTTTTGTTTTTTCTGCTTAGATGAGGCATCCTGCATAGGGTGCTACTGGTGGTTGGGTGATGCCATGTCTTATGTACAAAATCTGTTTCTTTTGTTTGAGTTCTCACTATTTGATACTCTCTAGTGTTAGTTCTCTAGTGGTCTAATGTCTTGGGGTCAGTGCTCCCACTCCAAAGGCTCAGGACTTGATCTATTTATGAAGAGGCACTGTGGGAGAGTCTATCAGTAGCCATGCCTTGGGTCCTCTGGATGACCTTCTCCTTCAGCAGCACCACATGCCAGCGGGTCCTAAGGAGGCCAGCTCCTGTCAGCATGAAGTGGACACCACACATTCCCAAAGCTGAAGCCCCAGCAGGTCCAGAGATTCTGCTTCCATTAGCAGGAACGCTCCCTCCAGTTGTCTAGAAGCCCAGTCTGGCAGCAGGGACTCACCCCTGAGTGTTCCACAAACCAAGTCCCAGATGCGGCTTCCATTAGCTTTGACTCACCCTCAGTTTGTCTGGAAGTCCAGACTATTAGCAGGGACTCAGCCCCGAGTCTTCCACAAGCCAAAGCCCCAGCAGGTCCTGAGGACACCCAAGAAGAGCATAGAAATTAGTAGACTGAGTATATTCCCCTCCTTGAGGTGGTGGGCTTCATCCAGTTAAATGAAAGACAGCATAGCACAAAAGGATGAGTCTCTCTGATAAGGGACCACCTCCTGCCTCACTGGGTTGAGATATTATTATTTTTTTTTTTTTCTTGCTTACTTTAGAACTCAAGTTGAAACATCAGCTCTCCCTGCAGTTGCCAGCTTTCATTCTGAAACCGATGCCTGATTTTTCAGGTCTTCAGAATTAGACCAGATTTACATCAACAGCATTCCTTATAATAAATCTCATATATATATAATATACTATTCTATATATGTATATGTGTAAGTATATATCTTTATATGTATATTATATATGAAACTTTTGGTTATGTTTAGCTGGAAAGCCCTGAATAATAATCCACTATGCTTTCACTTTCCAAAGGCCAAGGGCTCCTCAATGCATTCAACTATAAAGTATGTCAATCTTAATTAAATATTCAGGGACAAGATCCAATAAATATATATATAGCAGCTGATAATCAAATTTAGGAGCAGCTGATGATCAAATTTATCACCTAGTGGCATATGTCCCACTCTAGCCAAAGCAATAAACTAAAGGTATCAATGTTGTCCCAATACCTGTATCCAAAAATGGTCCTCAGGATATTCTTTTTACCCAACATACAAATACCTAAGAAAATGACTCCAGGCCCTTTGAGGAAGGACTAAGAGAATCATAACTGTGTGTGATTGTCATAGAGTCTTGCTGCTTCTGGACATGGTCACCTCTTAGGACCCTGGGATCTAGATCTGAAAACTTGCTTAGGACTGGAATTTCCAGAAAGAACTGTGGCTTTTATGGAAATGAGTGCTCACATCATGCCACCTATCCCTGACTTCTTCTGATGGCACAAGTTGACTATTACCTTTATTAGTTGCTCATCTAGTTTGTTTCCAGGAATGCCATTCTATTAATAATCTCCATGAATGTGTGGGTCAAACATCCTTCACTGTCACTCTGATCCTGCAGCTCATTATGATAATTGCATACTCCTACTGCAGGGAACAAGACTATCCCCATGGAAAAGAAATGCAAAAAAGCAAAATGGCTGTCTGGAGAGGCCTTACAAATAGCTGTGAAAAGAAGAGAAATGAAAAGCAAAGGAGAAAAGGAAAGATATAAGCATCTGAATGCAGAGTTCCAGAGAATAGCAAGAAGAAAACCTTCTTCAGTGATCAATGCAAAGAAATAGAGGAAAAGAACAGAATGGGAAAGACTAGAGATCTCTTCAAGAAAATTAGAGATACCAAGGGAATATTTCATGCAAAGATGGTCTCAATAAAGGACAGAAATGGTCTGGACCTAACAGAAGCAGAAGATATTAAGAAGAGGTGGCAAGAATACACAGAAGAACGGTACAAAAAAGATCTTCACACCCCAGATAATCATGATGGTGTGATCACTAATCTAGAGCCAGACATCCTGGAATGTGAAGTCCAGTGGGCCTTGGAAAGCATCGCTATGAACAAAGCTAGTGGAGGTGATGGAATCCCAGTTGAGCTGTTTCAAATCCTGAAAGATGATGCTGTGAAAGTGCTGCACTCAATATGCCACAAAATTTGGAAAACTTAGCAGTGGCCACAGGACTGGAAAAGGTCAGTTTTCATTCCAATCCCAAAGAAAGGCAATGCCAAAGAATGCTCAAACTACCACACGATTGCACTCATCTCACATGCTAGTAAAGTAATGCTCAAAATTCTCCAAGACAGGCTTCAACAATACGTGAACCATGAACTTCCTGATGTTCAAGCTGGTTTTATAAAAGGCAGAGGAACCGGAGATCAAATTGCCAACATGCACTGGATCATGGAAAAAGCAAGAGAGTTCCAGAAAAACATCTATTTCTGCTTTATTGACTATGCCAAAGCCTTTGACTCTGTGGATCACAATAAACCTTGGAAAATTCTTCTAGAGATGGGAATACTAGACCACCTGACCTGCCTCTTGAGAAATCTGTATGCAGGTCAGGAAGCAACAGTTAGAACTGGACATGGAACAACAGACTGGTTCCAAATAGAAAAAGGAGTACGTCAAGGCTGTATATTGTTACCCTGCTTATTTAACTTCTATGCAGGGTACATCATGAGAAACGCTGGACTGGAAGAAACACAAGCTGGAATCAAGATTGCCAGGAGAAATATCAGTAACCTCAGATATGCAGATGTCACCACCCTTATGGCAGAAAGTGAAGAGGAACTAAAAAGCCTCTTGATGAAAGTGAAGGTGGAGAGTGAAAAAGTTGGCTTAAAAACATTCAGAAAACGAAGATCATGGCATCTGGTCCCAGCAGTTCATGGGAAATAGATGGGGAAACAGTGGAAACAATGTCAGACTTTATTTTGGGGGGCTCCAAAATCACTGCAGATGGTGATTGCAGCCATGAAATTAAAAGACACTTACTCCTTGGAAGAAAAGTTATGACCAACCTAGATAGTATATTGAAAAGCAGAGACATTACTTTGCTGACTAAGGTCCGTCTAGCCAAGGCTATTGTTTTTCCAGTGGTCATGTATGGATGTGAGGGTTGGACTGTGAAGAAGGCTGAGCACTGAAGAATTGATGCTTTTGAACTGTGGTGTTGGAGAAGACTCCTGAGTGTCCCTTGGACTGCAAGGAGATCCAACAAGTCCATTCTGAAGGAGATCAACCCTGGGATTTCTTTGGAAGGAATGATGCTGAAGCTGAAACTCCAGTACTTTGGCCACCTGATGTGAAGAGTTGACTCACTGGAAAAGACTCTGATGCTGAGAGGGACTGGGGGCAGGAGAAGAAGGGGACGACAGAGGATGAGATGGCTGGATGGCATCAGTGACTCAATGGACGTGAGTCTGAGTGAACTCTGGGAGTTGGTGATGGACAGGGAGGCCTGGTGTGCTGCGATTCATGGGGTCGCAGAGTCAGACACGACTGAGCGACTGAACTGAACTGAACTGCTAGTGTTTAAGTTTAGCTGCCAGGCCTCTATTGTTTTGATGTCCTATCATTGTCCTTACTATTAATGAGTCTCTCCTATTGCCAGTCCTCATAGAGTGGAGGTGCCACCAAACTTTTAAGTACTACTCACTAGTGCATTCCTTGTGTGCTGCGCTTAGTCGCTTAGTCATGTCTAATTCTTTGCAACCCCATGGACTGTAGCCCACCAGCTTCCTCTGTCCGTGGGGATTCTCCAGGCAAGAATACTGGAGTGAGTTGTCATTCCTTTTTCCAGGGGATCTTCCCAATCCAAGGATCAAACCCAGGTCTCCCACATTGCAGGTGGATTCTTTACCATCTGAGCCACCAGCACATTCTTTAAGGCCTTGGTAATGGCATACCTTCTGTGTCTTCCATGGTGAGTATTCCAACCTTACATGCTTATTTACTTCAGCATGTTCATGTTCCTGAGATTTTTAATCCTATTTTCCAAAGTCTGCCGTGCAGTTCTGGCATTTCAGTTTCATTTATCATCAGCCATTGTGTTTTCCTTGTTCCTAGAAATCATGCTAGTGGTAAATTCCTAACATCTTATGGGGTCATTGCTAGAGCATTTATATCTATGTCTTGGGAAAATGTTCCCAAATAAAGAATCTTTGATCTAATTTTATGTTTAAGTTTCTTAGATTAAGTATCCTAAAAATCTAGTCCCATACACTCTCCTGAGTCCTGCTGGTATGGTGATATATGTTGGCTAAGTTTTACCACTTTGGAGAGACATATATATATATTATATATATATATATATATATAACTGTAGCCTTTAAAGCATTTCTCTCCATGAAACTCCCCAGGCAAGAATACTGCAGTGGATATTCCCTTCTCCAAGGCATCTTTCCAGCCCAGGGATTGAATTGGGGTCTCCTGCATTGGCAGGAGGATTCTCTACTGTCCCCAAGTCACACCTTATCACTTGCTTTCTAGGGTGACTTTCACTACCATAAATCAAAAGGAGCTGGGTGGGAGGAGTTTTGTGTGTGGAATATTTATTAGGGGTAACAACCATAGAAAAGAGAGGTAGAATGATAAAGGATTGGTCATAGGAAAAAGTCAAACTGCAAAGAAAAGCCAACAAAGTTTTAAACATACTCATATGGAGTTATGAAGCATGTATGAACCACAAGAATTGTCCTCAATTCTGGAGAGAGCTGGGCTTTCTTACCTTGATCAGTCATTAGATTTGGGTCATCAGAAGAAGGACATACCCATGCATAGCATGGCTTTCAACAGTGCACCAAACCATTAAAAGGCTGTTAAAAGGAGTTTTGACTGATGGGTGAGGCAAGAAGTCCTTGCTTGGGAAAGGATTTGGGCAGTTTTTGTACACCTTTGTGTCTACCACAGCATTCCACTTATGATGTTGATTTATATGGTTGATTAACTCTGTGCGTGTGTGTGTGTTTTATTCATCTAATTAAAATTGTGTGTTTCTAGGAGACAGAATCTGTGTATCATTTGTCTTACAAGAGTAAATAGACAATAACTTGTGTAATTATTTCTTTAGAGTCTGGGTAGGGCATCAATTTGATAAAATCAAGAACAATCTCTCTTTCTCATGTTCAGTGTTGGACACTCAATAGCCAGCACAATGATTGCTACATATTAGGTAAGCAATACTCATAGAATATTTTAATGAGTTTCTGGACGAACATTTTATCAATAATTCAAAAGCCAACAGTCATATAATTTTTCAAAGATAAATTTTGATATAAAATATATAATTTAGCACTTAATAAGTTCTTCTGAAGTAGATATTTTTTCATGCATATATTTACTCTTACTCCACTGACACCATGTTATAACAGTGAAGGAAGTTATAGTAATGAGCATTAGTACTCAGATAGATTCATCTGAATTTCATCTCTTCATCACGTATATTTTAAGATTTAATGAGTCTTTTGAAGTATCATTATAATGATTTTTAACATGACTGAAATTGTGTTTGACTAGCAGTTATCATTACCACTTTTCACTATAAAGTGCCAATGAGGCAAAGATAATGGTAGCCGCTCACAACAACAAGCTACAAATGACAATCATGGTAACTTTAGAAATGGGGAGAATGCCACACTGACTCTAAAGCAGTGAGTTGAACAAATCGGAAAAGAAATTGATGCTTTTCTTGTCTTAGGATCTCCTTAGGTGTTTTTTTAGCTCATGAAGTAGACAAGATCTAAAAAAAAAAAATGAACAAAGATAATACTTTTAACCTTCTCCCATTGTTTGTTCTCACAAATATTTTTTTCTTCAATATGTTTATAAGTTTTAGCATGCTCTTATGCAAGACATCTCTTTTCATTTTAGAATGCAGACATTTAAACTTTTATAATTACATTTTTTCCTGCTTATATTATTAAGTGTTAGTCACTTAGTCATGTCCAACTCTTTGTGATCCTATGGACTGTAGCCCACCAGGCTCCTCCGTCTTTGAGATTCTCCAGGCAAGAATACCAGAGTGAGTAACATTCCTTCTCTAGGGCATCTTCCTGCCCATGGATGGAACCCAGCTCTCTTGCATTGCAGGTAGATTCTTTACCGTCTGGGAGACCAGGAAAGATCTTTTGCTAATATTATTAGTCATACCTAATTGCTTTCCTCTGTACTTAATCTATACAATGATCTTGAATTTGGTACTAAATAAAAGTAGTACTGTTGCCTAATCTGTTTTATCTGCATAAAGTTTAAGTGGGAGCTCATAAACTCTAAGTCCTAGACCATGAAAGATAGAGACTGTACTAATATTCTTGGTGGGCTATGGAATCTGTAAATGTGAGGTTTCCACTCTAGTTATACTGAAGAGCAACTTAGTAGGCTGTTATTGAGAGCAAAACTTTGTGTAGGAGCCCCAGCTCAGAACTACCATCTAACTTCTTACTGTAATCTGAAATCTGCAAATATAATGACACATAACTTTGTCTCTCATTCTTTCATGTACTTTTTCTTCTTAAGTAGATTCTGTAAACCTTGAATTTAAAAAGCATATATTTTTAGTGGTTTGTTCCCTTATGACTTCTACAAGAATGGGGGAGTATTAGTTCTAATTAATGTCTTCTTGCTTTGAAATTAACAGTTACACTTGATTCCTAGTCTAGTTTTTCCCTACAATAAAGGCTAACTAGATGTCTGTACATTTATACACAAATAATTTTGAAGTTTAAATAAACAAATTTTAATGACAATTCAAGTTATATGTAGAAGTGTATTGATGCCATGTTGAAAATATGTAGAATGTGCATCCACGAAAGTACAAATCAATAATAAAGCATCCTTTAAGAGAGGATATTAATTTGAAAAATACACAAGTGAGGATTACTTTGTATTTTTGAGTTTCTTACAAAATGAACAAATATTCTATTATCTTTCTCAGAATGTTAGATGTTAAGAAGAAAATTCCTCTTTTTAAGAAAGGAAATATCACATTTTACTCTAAATATCCTGGACCAGTATTTATTTATTTATTTACTTACTTTTGGTCAATGCTTTTCTATAAAAGTAGGGTAACTATATTTCAGGAGTATACTTTTGAAAGATTTTTCCCATTTCTAAGTTTCAAAATATTTCAAAAATTGTTTTGACTTGTTTCAAATTTTACCTTAAATAAAATAATTCTAAGTCTTTAATATCAGGAAAAAATACAATATTTGTTTCCCATAAATTATTTGAATAGAAAGCTATTTTATTTTTTAATATTTTGAAGCATCAATGCTGTAGGACCAAAACTTTAAGCGAAAATAATCGAAATAATACAATACAGATCTTTGGGGACAGATTTTTGCATAACCAGCTAAAAGGCTTTTAAAACACATAGCTGTCCAGAAAGAAAGCATTGATTCACATCCACCATCAATCATGTTTTTTTTTAAATTTTATAACTTATCATATTTAAATTTAAGTGTTCTCTAAAGTAAGTAGCATGCATGTGAAAACTCAAACAATAATCTCAGATTAAATATATTGTACAATTATTATATAATTCATGTAATATATTATTTTCTCCTTTTCCTAAAATAGTAGCTGTTCTAACTTGCTTTAGTCATGTTCGACTCTTTGTGACCCTATGGACTGTAGCTGGCTATGCTCCTCTGTCCAAGGGATTCTCCACGCAAATACACAGGATTAGGTTGCCATGCCCTCCTCCAGGGACTTTTCCCTACTCAGGTATTGAACCCACATTTCTAATGTCTCCTGCATTGACAAGAGGGTTCTTTACCACCAGTGCCACCTGAGAGCCCCTAAAGTAGTAGGTATTATTATATAAAAACTTTTGATAATCATGTATCCACTTATTAGAATGTAAAACCAGCTTTATAGATTTAAGCAAAGAAACAATATCCCTGATATTTCCCAGTGATATCTAATTAAAGGATAGTTTTGAGTAAGTACTAAGACATTTTCCAAAGATATTCATGGAAGTAGACACATTTTTATTTATAATGAATCCATTATGTATCATAGAAATGCATTTTTGATTAGTCCATCTTTAAAACTGTTGCTAAGTGCTAGTTATAAATGATGAACTCTTATTTTATAGAGAGCTATTAAAGATAATAATCTCATAATATTTTACTATAATAAAATAAGCATTTATCATGTATTTCAGTAAATGTTCATGAATAGTTCGATGGAGATGTCATGTGATTAAAAAAATTATTTTCCATTGACACCATAAATATTTTCATTGGATAGGTAAATCATATAAGTTTTTGTGCAGTAATATCTATGCTCTATTTAGGACACAAATTTTATTATTATTATGTATTTATTTTAAAAATTTTATTGAAGTATAGTTGGTTTACAATGTTGTGTTAGTTTCAAGTACAGTAAATTGAATCAGTTATACATATACCACCCTTTTTTAGATTCTTTTCACATATAGGCCAATACAGACTGTTGAGTAGAATTCCCTGTGCTATATGGTAAGTCCTTATTGGCTATCTATTTTACATATAGAGTAGTGTGTATATGGGTTTCCCTGGTGGCTCAGAAATAAAGAATTCACCTGCAATGCAGGAGATGCAGGTTTGATGTTCCATCCCTGAGTCAGGAAGACCCCTGGAGAAGGAAATGGCAACGCACTCCAGAATTTTTGCCTGGGAAATACTATGGACATAGGAGCCTGGCAATCTACTGTCTGTGGGCTGGCATAATAGTTGGACATGATGTAGAGACAAGAACAACAAACTGTGTTTACGTCAATCCCAATCTCCCAAGGAATACATCAAGTCTGCATATTGTCACCCTGCTTATTTAACTTATATGCAGAGTACATCATGTGAAATGCCAGGCTGGATAAAGCTCAAGCTGGAATCAAGATTGCTGGAGGAAATATCAATAACTTCAGATATGCAGATGACACCACCCTTATGGCAGAAAGTGAAGAAGAACTAAAGAGCCTCTTGATGAAAGTGAAAGAGGAGAGTGAAAAAGTTGGCTTAAAACTCAACATTCAGAAAATGAAGATCATGGCATCCATCCCATCACTTCGTGGCAAATAGATAGAGTCACAATGGAAACAGTGGCTGACTTTATATTCTTGGGCCCAAATCACTGCAGATGGTGACTACAGCCATGAAATTAAGACCCTTGCTCCTTGGAAGAAAAGCTATGACCAACCTAGACAGCATATTAAAAAGCAGAGACATTACTTTGCCGACAAAGGCCCATCTAGTCAAAGCTGTTCCAGTAGTCATGTATGGATGTGAGAGTTGGACTATAAGGAAAGCTGAGCGCTGAACAATTGATGCTTTTGAACTGTGGTGTTGGAGAAGATTCTTGAGAGTCTCTTGGACTGCAAGGAAATCCAACCAGTCCATCCTAAAGGAGATCAGTCCTGAATATTCATTGGAAGGACTGATGCTGAAGATAAAGCTAAAATGCCTTGAGCACTGATGCAAAGAATCAACTCATTTAAAGAGACCCTGATGTTGGGAAGGATTGAAAGCAGGAGGAAAGGAGGATGACAGAGGATAAGATTGTTGGATGGCATCACTGACTTAATGGACATGTGTTTGAGCAATTTCTAGGGACTGGTGATGGACAGGGAAACCTGGTGTGCTGCAGTCCGTGGGGTGGCAAAGTGTCAGACATGACTGAGTGACTGAACTGAACTGAACCATAAGTTTTTTCTGACATTCATAACTATTTCTGTTTTGTAAATGACTTCACTTATAACTTTTTTTTAGTTTCCACACAAAAGTGATATCATATGATATTTGTCTTTCTCTGTCTGACTTGCTTCACTCAGTATGATAATCCTTATGTCTATCTATGTTACTGCAAATGATATTATTTCTTTTTTTTCATGGCTGTACAATCAATATTCCATTGAACATATGTACCACATCTTCTTTATTCCTGTGTTGATGAACATTTAGGTTGCTTCTGTGTCCTGACTATTGTAAATAGTGCTTCAGTGAACATTAGGGTGTATGTATCTTTACAAGCTATGGTTTTCTCTGGATGTATGCCCAGAGGTGGGGTTGCTGTATCATATGGTAATTCTATTAAGAGTTTTTCAGGAACATCCATACTGTTCTGAACAGTGGCTGTACCAATTTGCATTCCCACCAACAGTGTAGTAGGGTTCCCTCTTTGCATATGTTTAGCACTAATTGTTTCTAGAGTGCTGCTCATGGCCATTCTGACTGCTGTTAGTCGATACCTTATTTGTAGTTGTTTTTATAAAATTTAAATTTATTTCTTTTAATTGGAGGCTAATTACTTTACAATATTGTATCTCTTTTGCCATACATCAACATGAATCAGCCACAGGTGTACATATGTTTCCCATCCTGAAACCCCCTCCCACCAACCTCCCTCCCTGTACGATCCCTCTGGGTCATCCCAGTGTACCAGCCCCAAGCATCCTGTATCCTGCATTGAACCTGGACTGGCGGTTAGTTTCTTATATGATATACATGTTTCAATGCCATTCTCCCAAATCATCCCACACTTTCCCTTTCCCACAGAGTCCAAAACATTGTTCTATACATCAGTGTCTCTTTTGCTGTCTCGCATACAGGGTTATCATAATTTTGATTTGCATATTTCCAATAATTAGTGATGTTGAGAATCTTTTTATCAACATTCATAAAACTAAGATCATGGCATTAAGTCCCATCACTTCATGGGAAATAGATGGGGAAACAGTGGAAACAGGGTCAGACTTTATTTTGGGGGGCTCTAAAATCACTGCAGATGGTGACATGAAATTAAAAGATGCTTACTCCTTGGAAGAAAAGTTATGATCAACCTAGATAGCATATTCAAAAGCAGAGACATTACTTTGCCGACTAAGGTCCGCCTACTCAAGGCTATGGTTTTTCCAGTAGTAATGTATGGATATGAGAGTTGGACTGTGAAGAAGGCTGAGCGCCAAAGAATTGATGCTTTTGAACTGTGCTGTTGTAGAAGACTCTTGAGAGTCCCTTGGACTGCAAGGAGATCCAACCTGTCCATTCTGAAGGGGATCAGCCCTGGGGTTTCTTTGGAAGGAATGATGCTAAAGCTGAAACTCCAGTACTCTGGCCACCTCATGTGAAGAGTTGACTCATTGGAAAAGACTCTGATGCTGGGAGGGATTGGGGGCAGGAGGAGAAGGGGACGACAGAGGATGAGATGGCTGGATAGCATCACTGACTCAATGGACATGAGTTTGAGTGAACTCCGGGAGTTGGTGATGGACATGGAAGCCTGGCGTGCTTTCATGGAGTCACAAAGAGTCGGACACGACTGAGCAACTGAACTGAACTGAACTGATGTCTTCTTTGAGAATTCTGTGGCATTGCCTTTCTTTGGAATTGGAATGAAAACTGACCTTTTCCAGTCCTGTGGCCACTGCTGAGTTTTCCAAATTTGCTGGCATATTGAGTGCAGCACTTTCAAAGCATCATCTTCCAGGATTTGAAATAGCTCAACTGGAATTCCATCGCCTCCACTAACTCTGTTCGTAGTGATGCTTTCTAAGGCCCACTTGACTTCACATTCCAGGATGTCTGGCCCTAGGTGAGTGATCACACCATCATGATTATGTTGGTCATGAAGATATTTTTGTACAGTTCTTCTGTGTATTCTTGCCACTTCTTCTAATATCTTGTGCTTCTGCTATGTCTATACAATTTCTGTTGTTTATCAAGCTCATCTTTGCATGAAATGTTCCCTTGGTATCTCTAATTGTCTTGAGAGATCTCTAGTCTTTCCCATTCTGTTGTTTTCCTCTATTTCTTTGCATTGACCACTGAGGAAGGCTTTCTTATCTCTCCTTGCTATTCTTTGGAACTCTGCATTCAGATGTTTATATCTTTCCTTTTCTCCTTTGGTTTTCACCTCTCTTCTTTTCACAGCTATTTGTAAGGCCTCCCCAGACAGCCATTTTGCTTTTCTGCATTTCTTTTCTATGCAAATCGTCTTGATTCCTGTCTCCTGTACAATGTCATGAACCTCCATCCATAGTTCATCAGGCACTCTATCTATCATATCTAGTCCCTTAAATCTATTTCTCACTTCCACTGTATAATCATAAGCGATTTGATTTAGATCATACCTGAATGGTCTCGTGGTTTTCCCTACTTTCTTCAATTTAAGTCTGAATTTGGCAATAAGGAGTTCACGATCTGAGTGACAGTCAGCTCCCGGTCTTATTTTTGCTGACTGTATAGAGCTTCTCCATCTTTGGCTGCAAAGATTATAATCAATCTGATATCGGTGTTGACCATCTGGTGATGTCCATGTGTAGAGTCTTCTCTTGTGTTTTTGGAAGAGGGTGTTCGCTATGACCAGTGTGTTCTCTTGGCAAAACTCTATTAGCCTTTGCCCTGCTTCATTCCATATTACAAGGCCTAATTTGCCTGTTACCCCAGGTGTTTCTTGATTGCACTCATCTCACATGCTAGTAAAGTAATGCTCAAAATTCTCCAAGCCAGGCTTCAGCAATACATGAACTGTGAACTTCCAGATTTCAAGCTGGTTTTAGAAAAGGCAGAGGAAGCAGAGATCAAATTGCCAACATCCACTGGATCATGGTAAAAGCAAGAGAGTTCCAGAAAAACATCTATGTCTGCTTTATTGAATACTGTAGGGAACAAAGTATAAGGAAGGTTGAGAAGTGCTTGCAAAGGAGACTCTCAACCAGGGCTGAACATTCTTGCAAGCGAGATGTTCTGCCCAGTGTAGGGAATAAGGTATAAGCAAAGTTGAGAAATGCTTGCAAATGAGACTCTCAACCAGGGCTGAACATTCTTGCAAACGAGATGGTCAGCTAAGAATCCTCTGTTTGTTCCCGTGGGAAAAGAACATTTCTTCCACACAAGGATGTTTCTCTGATTCCTCAAAAGGAACAGACCCAGGGACAAAACGGATTCTAAGTTGATAAGGAAGTTCCCCAAAACAAAGTCTTAGCTGCAGTAAATAAGTTAAGGTAAAGGCTATCTCGCCCTGCACCTGTGCACTGTACAGTCGCTGAATCATAGTGCTTGGCAACTTGCCCTGTAGATTGTTTTGCAAGGGATATAAAATAAAGCAGCTGTAAGAAGCAAGGGGTTAAAAGTAAGATGTAGGGAACAAAGTATAAGGAAGGTTGAGAGTCTCGTTTGCAAGCACTTCTCAACCTTCCTTATACCATATTCTCTACACTGGGCAGAACATCTCGTTTGCAAGAATGTTCAGCCCTGGTTGAGTGTCTCATTTGCAAGCACTTCTCAACCTTCCTTATACTTTGTTCCCTACAGAATACGCCAAAGCCTTTGACAGTGTGGATCACAATAAACTGTGGAAAATTCTGAAAGAGATGGGAATACCAGACCACCTGACCTGCCTCTTGAGAAATTATATGCAGGTCAGGAAGCAACAGTTAGAACTGGACATGGAACAACAGACTGGTTCCAAATAGGAAAAGGACTACGTCAAGGCTGTATATTGTCACCCTGCTTATTTAACTTCTATGCAGAATACATCATGAGAAACGCTGGACTGGAAGAAGCACAAGCTGGAATCAAGAGTGCTGGGAGAAATATGAATAACCTCAGATATGCAGATGATACCACCCTTATGGCAGAAAGTGAAGAGGAACTAAAAAGCCTCTTGATGAAAGTGAAAGAGGAGAGTGAAAAAGTTGGCTTAAAGCTCAACATTCCTAAGATCATGGCATCTAGTCCCATCACTTCACGTCAAATAGATGGGGAAACAATGGAAACAGTGAGAGACTCTAGTTTTTTGGGCTCCAAAATCACTGTAGATGGTCATTTCAGCCATGAAATTAAAAGACGCTTACTCCTTGGAAGGAAAGTTATGACCAACCTAGACAGCATATTCAAAAACAAAGACACTTCTTTGCCAACAAAGATCCGTCTAGTCAAGGCAATGGTTTTTCCAGTGGTCATGTATGGATGTGAAAGTTAGACTGTGAAGAAAGCTGAGAGCTGAAGAATTGATGCTTTTGAACTGTGGTGTTGGAGAGACTCTTGAGAGTCCCTTGGACTGCAAGGAGATCCAACCAGTCCATTCTAAAGGAGATTAGTCCTGGGTGTTCTTTGGAAAGATTGATGCTAAAGCTGAAACTCCAGTACTTTGGCCACGTCATGCAAAGAGTTGATTCATTGGAAAAGACTCTGATGCTGGGAGGGATTGGGGGCAGGAGGAGAAGGGGACGACAGAGGATGAGTTGGCTGGATGGCATCACCAACTCAATGGACATGAGTTTGAGTGAACTCTGGGAGTTAGGGATGAATAGGGAGGCTTGGCGTGCTGCAGTTCATGGAGTCTCAAAGAGTTGGAGACGACTGAGCATCTGAACGGAACTGATGTCTTCTTTGGAGGAATATCTATATAGATCTTCACCCATTTTTTGATCAAGGTTGTATGGCTTTTGATATTGATCTGCATGTGCTGTTTGTGAATTTTGGAGATTAATCCCTTGTTGGTCACTTAGTTTGCAAATATATTCTTGTATTCTCAGGGTTGTCTTTTTGCTTTGATTGTGTTTTTCTTTTCTGTGCAAAAGTTTTTAAGGTTAATTAGGTCGCATTAAATTTTTTTTGTTTTTATATTGATTACTCTTGGAGGTGCATCAAGAAAGGTCTTCTGATTTATGGCAGAGAGTTTTCTATTCATGTTCTCTTCTAAGAGTTTTATAGTATTTGGCCTTACATTGAAGTCTTAACCCATTTTGAATTTATTTTTTGAGTATGGTTTTAGGAAGTGTTCTAATTTCATTTTTTTTGCATATAGCTGTCCTGTTTTCCCAGCACTACTTATTGACAAGACTGTCTTTTCTCTATTGTATATTCTTGTCTCTTTTGTCATAGATTAGGTGGCCATAAGTGTATGGTTTTATCTCTGAACTTTCTGTCCTATTCATTGATCTATATTTTTGTTTTTGTGCCAGTAACATACTGTTTTGATTTCTGTATCTTGTAATCTCGTCAAAGTCAGGGAGTTAGGGCAGTTTTAGTATGAGCAACTTCAACACAGAAATCTAGCTCTCTCCTCTCAAGTCAATCTTGTGCGCAGTTAAATTCTTTTGTAATCTTACAAAAGGGTTAACAGCCTTGGTAGGGAGGCCAAAACTCCTCAAGGGGCAGGAGGAAGGAAATTACAAGTGACAGACTTTTTTCCCTCTTCCCTACACAAAATTAAAGGAGGTTCCTTTTAATTCTGTGGTGCCATGTACAACCTGAACTCAATGTTTCTCAATCCTTGAGCTAACCAGTTTTCTCATGGAAATGTTTTTCTTAAGCTATTTTAATAAAACTATTTACTTTGAAATCTGCCTTTCTTCAAATGGTTCCATCTGAAGTTAACTTTTCCCAAGGCTTGAGCTAACCAATGTGTTTTTTTCTTGGAGATGTTTTTCTTAAGCTTGGTTAATGAACTGCCATCCTAAAGGAAATCAGTTCTGAATAGTCATTGGAGGGACTGATGCTGAAGGTGAAGCTCCAATAACTTAGCCACCTGATGTGAAGAACTAATTCATTGGAAAAGATCCTGATGCTGGGAAAGATTGAAGGCAAGAGGAGAAGGGGATGACAAGATGAGAATGTTGGATGGTATCACTGACTCAATGGGCATAAGTTTGAGCAATCTCTTGGGAGCTGGTGATGAACAGGGAGGCCTGGTGTGCTACAGTCCATGGGGTCACAAAGAGTCTGACACCACTGAGTGACTGAACTGAACTGATGCTAATGAACTATGTATTTGCTTGGAAATATGCCTTGCTTCAAGATTCATGTCAACTATTTTATGACAAGAGATCATAATTGTTTTATGACCAGAGAATGCCTTGTGTCATTCTATCTCAAAATGCAAGTTGTGGAAGAGGGACCAGGTACAACTCTCTCACTCTTGAGGCATTTCTTTTATCTGATTAGCAACTTGGATCAGATTGATTATATTCTTTGCAGCCAAAGAGGTAGAAGCGCTATAGAGTTAGCAAAAAAAAAAAAAAAAAAGACCAGGAGCTGACTTTGGCTCAGATCATGAACTCCTTATTGCCAAATTCAGACTTAAATTGAAGAAAGTGGAGAAAACCACCAGACCATTCAGGTATGACCTAAATCAAATCCCTTATGACTATAGAGTGGAAGTGAGAAATAGATATAAGGGACTAGATTGATAGACAAAGTGCCTGATGAACTATGGATGGAGGTTTGTGACATTATACAGGAGACAGGAATCAAAACCAGCCCCAAGAAAAAGAAATGGAAAAAAGCAAAATGGCTGTCTGAGGACGACTTACAAATAGCTATGAAAAGAAGAGAAGTGAAAAGCAAAAAGAAAAGATATAAGCATCTGAATGCAGAGTTCCAAAGAATAGCCAGGAGAGATAAGAAAGCCATCCTCAGCAGTCAATGCAAAGAAATAGAGGAAAAGAACAGAATGGGAAAGACTAGAGATCTCTTCAAGAAAATTAGGGATACCAAGGGAACATTTCATGAAAATATGGGCTCCATAAAGGACACAAATTGTATGGACCTAACAGAAGCAGAAGATATTAAGAAGAGGTGGCAAGAATACACAGAACTGTACAAAAAAGATCTTTACAACCCAGATAATCATGACGGTATGATCACTCACCTAGAGCCAGACTTCCTAGAATGTGAAGTCAAGTGGGCCTTAGGAAGCATCACTGCAGACAAAGCTAGTGGAGGTGATGGAATCCCAGTTGAACTATTTAAATCCAGAAAGATGATTCTGTGAAAGTGCTGCACTCAATATGCCAGCAAATTTGGGAAACTCAGCAGTGGCCACAGGACTGGAAAAGGTCAGTTTTCATTCCAATCCCAAAGAAAGGCAATGCCAAAGAATGCTCAAACTACTGCACAATTGCACTCATCTCACACGCTAGTAAAGTGATTCTTGAAATTCTCCAAGCCAGGCTACAGCAATACATGAATCGTGAACTTCCAGATTTCAACCTAGCTTTAGAAAAGGCAGAGGAACCAGAGATCAAATTGCCAACATCCACTGGGTCATCGAAAAAGCAAGAGAGTTACAGAAAAACATCCATTTCTGCTTTATTGACTATGCCAAAGCCTTTGACTGTGTGGATCACAAGAAACTGTGGAAAATTCTGAAAGAATGGGAATACCAGACCACCTGACCTGCCTCTTGAGAAACCTATATGCAAGTCAGGAAGCAACAGGTAGAACTGGACATGAAACAACAGACTGGTTCCAAATAGGAAAAGTAGTACATTAAGGCTGTATATTGTCACCCTGCTTATTTAACTTATATGCAGAGTACATCATGAGAAACACTGGGCTGGAAGAAGCACAAGCTGAAATGAAAATTATCGGGAGAAATATCAATAATGTCAGATATGCAGATGACACCACCTTTATGGCAGAAAGCAAAGAAACACTAAAGAGTCTCTTGATGAAAGTGAAAGAGGAGAGTGAAAAAGTTGGCTTAATGCTCAACATTCAGAAAACTAAGATCATGTCATCTGGTCCCATCACTTTATGGCAAATAGATGGGGAAAAAGTAGAAACAGTGGATGACTTTATTTTTCTGGGCTCAAAATCACTGCAGATGGTGATTTCAGCCATGAAATTAAAAGATGCTTATTCCTTGGAAGGAAAGTTATGACCAACCTAGACAGCATATTCAAAGCAGAGACATTACTTTGCCAACAAAAGTCCATCTAGTCAAGGCTGTGGATTTTTCAGTGGTCATGTATGGATGTGAGAGTTGAACTATAAAGAAAGCTGAGTGCTGAAGAATTGATGCTTTTGAACTGTGGTGTTGGAGAAGACTCTTGAGAGTCTCTTGGACTGCAAGGAGATTCAACCAGTCCATCCTAAAGGAGATCAGTCCTGAATATTCATTGAAGGAACTGATGCTGAAGCTGAAACTCCAATACTTTGGCCATCTGATGTGAAGACCTGTCTCATTTGAAAAGACCCTGATGCTGGAAAAGATTGAGGGCAGGAGGAGAAGGGAACGACAGAGGATGAGATGGTGGATGGCATCACCGACTCAGTGGACGTGGGTTTGGGTGGATTCTGGAAGCTGGTGATGGACAGGGAGGCCTGGCATGCTGTGGTTCATGGGGTCACAAAGAATCATGGACAACTTAGCGACTGATCTGAACTGAACTGAGCACATATATATATATGCCTTGCTAAAAACAGAAAATGGGCACTCTCTGTCACCTTCTGATGTTTATGTCAGAAGTTCTATCTCTTTTACACTTTAATAAAAACTTTCTACACAAAGATCCAAGTGATCAAGCCTCGTCTCTGGCCTCAGATTGAAATCCTTTTCTCCAGAGGCCATGAATCCTGGCATCATTCACGGTTTGTGGCAGCAGCCTTTCACCTATTAATATTTTGCCTGCTTTATCTATCAATTACTAAAATAAGTACATTAAAATATCTCACGATGATTTAACAGTTGAAAATGTCTGCTTGTAATAATGTAAGTAGTGCTTTACATATTTAAAACTATTTATTAAAGGCAAAGAATAATTCAAAATTATTAGTATGCATTATATCTTTTTTCTCCAGAGAATTGTTTTCACTTTAAAGTTGTATTAACATGAATCAATATAAATTTCAATAGATTTCTTTATTTTTGTAGAGTAGCATTTTTTTCCCTCCTTTTAAACATTTTAGGTTCTTCCATGAACAGGGCTTCTATAGAATTTACCTCGAGTATCTTAAAAAAAAAAAAAAAGAAAGAAATCTAGTTATCTCTGGTGTTGAAACCTGCATTAAACTGTATTCTTCCATCTCCTTCTTTAAACACTAGATACATTGCAGTTTTTAGGAACAAAGAAGCCAAGAATATACAATAAGGAAAAAAATAGTCTCTTCAATAAAAGATATTGAGGTAAACTGGGTAGTTACATAAAAAGAATGACTCTGAACCCTTATCTTCAGTTCAGTTCAGTTCAGTCGCTCGGTAGTGTCCAACTCTTTGCAATCCTATGAATCGCAGCACACCAGGCCTCCCTGTCTATCACCAACTCCCGGAGTTCACTCAGACTCACGTCCATCGAGTCAGTGATGCCATCCAGCCATCTCATCCTCTGTCGTCCCCTTCTCCTCCTGCCCCCAATCCCTCCCAGCATCAGAGTCTTTTCCAGTGAGTCAACTCTTCACATGAGGAGGCCAAACTACTGGAATTTCAGCTTCAGCATCATTCCTTCCAAAGAAATCCCAGGGCTGATCTCCTTCAGAAAGGACTGGTTGGATCTCCTTGCAGTCCAAGGGATTCTCAAGTGTCTTCTCCAACATCACAGTTCAAAAGCATCAATTCTTCGGTGCTCAGCTTTCTTCACAGTCCAACTGTCACATCCAAACATGACCACTGGAAAAACAATAGCCTTGACTAGACAGACCTTTGTGGGCAAAGTAATGTCTCTGCCTTTCAATATGCTATCTAGGTTCGTCATAACTTTTCCTTCAAAGAGTAAGCGTCTTTTAATTTCATGGCTGCAATCACCATCTGCAGTGATTTTGGAGCCCAGAAAAATAGAGTCTGACACTTTTTCCACTGTTTCCCTATCTATTTCCCATGAAGTGATGGGACCAGATACCATGATCTTCGTTTTCTGAATATTGAGCTTTAAGCTAACTTTTTCACTCTCTTCTTTCACTTTCATCAAGAGGCTTTTTAGTTCCTCTTCACTTTCTGCCATAAGGGTGGTGTCATCTGCATATCTGAGGTTATTGAGACTTCTCCCGGCAATCTTGATTCCAGCTTGTGTTTCTTCCAGTCCAGCGTTTCTCATGATGTACTCTGCATATAAGTTAAATAAGCAGAGTGACAATATACAGCCTTGACGTACTCCTTTCCCTATTTGGAACCAGTCTGTTGTTCCATGTCCAGTTCTAACTGCTGCTTCCTGACCTGCATATAAGTTAATCAAGAGGCAGGTCAGGTGGTCTGGTACTCCCATCTGTTTCAGAATTTTCCACAGTTTATTGTGATCCACACAATCAAAGGCTTTGGCATAGTCAATAAAGCAGAAATAGATGTTTTTCTGGAATTTTCTTGCTTTTTCCACGATCCAGTGCATGTTCGCAATTTGATCTCTAGTTCCTCTGCCTTTTCTAAAACCAGCTTGAACATCTGGAAGTTCACAGTTCACGTACTTCTGAAGCCTGGCTTGGAGAACTTTAAGTGTTATTTTATTAGCGTGTGAGATGAGTGCAATTGTAAGGGAGTTTGAGCATTCTTTGGAATTGCCTTTCTTTGGGATTGGAATGAAAACTGACCTTTTCCAGTCCTGTGGCCACTGCTGAGTTTCCCAAATTTGCTGGCATGTTGAGTGCAGCACTTTCACAGCATCATCTTTCAGGATTTGAAGTAGCTCAACTGGAATTCCATCGCATCCACTAGCTTTATTCATAGTGATGTTTTCTAAGGCCCACTTGACTTCACATTCCAGGATGTCTGGCTCTGGGTGAGTGATCATACCATCGTGATTATCTGGGTCATGAAGGTCTGTTTTGTCAGTTCTTCTGTGTATTCTTGCCACCTCTTCTTAATATCTTCTGCTTCTGTTAGGTCCATACCATTTCTGTCCTTTATCGAGCCCACCTTTGCATGAAATGTTCCCTTGGTATCTCTAATTTTCTTGAAGAGATCTCTAGTCTTTCCCATTCTGTTCTTATCCTCTATTTCTTTGCATTGATCACTGAGGAAGGTTTTCTTATGTCTTCTTGCTACTCTTTGCAACTCTGCATTCAGATGCTTATATCTTTCCTTTTCTCCTTTGCTTTTCACTTCTCTTCTTTTCGCAGCTATTTGTAAGGCCTCCCCAGACAGCCATTTTGCTTTTTTGCATTTCTTTTCCATTGGGATGGTCTTGATCCCTGTCTCCTGTACAATGTCACAAACCTCATTCCATAGTTCATCAGGCACTCTATCTATCAGATCTAGGCCCTTAAATCCATTTCTCACTTCCACTGTATAATCATAAGGAATTTGATTTAGGTCATACCTGAATGGTCTAGCGGTTTTCCCTACTTTCTTCAATTTCAGTCTGAATTTGGTAATAAGGAGTTCATGATCTGAGCCACAGTCAGCTCCTGGTCTTGTTTTTGTTGACTGTATAGAGCTTCTCCATCTTTGGCTGCAGAGAATATAATCAATCTGATATTGGTGTTGACCATCTGGTAATGTCCATGTGTAGAGTCTTCTCTTGTGTTGTTGGAATAGGCTGTTTGCTATGACCAGTGCATTTTCTTGGCAAAACTCTATTAGTCTTTACCCTGCTTCATTCTGTATTCCAAGGCCAAATTTTCCTGTTACTCCAGGTGTTTCTTGACTTCCTACTTTTGCATTCCAGTCGCCTATAATGAAAAGGACATCTTTTTTGGGTCTTAGTTCTAAAAGGTCTTGTAGGTCTTCATAAAACCTTTCAACTTCAGCTTTTTAGTGTTACTAGTTGGGGCATAGACTTGGATTACTGTGATATTGAATGGTTGCCTTGGAACCGAACAGAGATCATTCTGTCGTTTTTGAGATTCCATCCAAGTACTGCATTTCGGACTCTTTTGTTGACGATGATGGCTACTCCATTTCTTCTAAGGGATTCCTGCCCGCAGTAGTGGATATAATGGTCATCTGAGTTAAATTCACCCATTCCAGTCCATTTTAGTTTGCTAATTCCTAGAATGTCAATGTTCACTCTTGCCATCTCTTGTTTGACCACTTCCAGTTTGCCTTGATTCATGGACCTGACATTCCAGGTTCCTGTGCAATATTGCTCTTTACAGCATCGGACCTTGCTTCTATCACCAGTCACATGCACAGCTGGGTATTGTTTTTGCTTTGGGTCCATCCCTTCATTCTTTCTGAATTTATTTCTCCACTGATCTCCAGTAGCATATTGGGCACCTACTGGCCTGGGGAATTCCTCTTTCAGTATCCTATCATTTTGCCTTTTCATACTGTTCATGGGGTTCTCAAGGCAAGAATACTGAAGTGGTTTGCCATTCCCTTCTCCAGTGGACCACATTCTGTCAGACCTCTCCACCATGCCCGCTGGTCTTGGGTGGCCCCACAGAGCATGGCTTAGTTTCATTGAGTTAGACAAGGCTGTGAACCTAGCGTGATTAGATTGACTAGTTTTCTGTGAATATGGTTTCAGTGTGTCTCCCCTCTGATGCCCTCTTGCAACACCTACTGTCTTACTTGGGTTCCTGTTACCTTAGACATGGGGTATCTCTTCACGGCTGCTCCAGCAAAGCGCAGCCACTGCTCCTTACCTTGGAAGAGGGATATCTCCTCACCACCACCCCTCCAGACCTTGAAAGTGGAATAGCTCCTCTAGGCCCTCTGGCGCCCATCCAGCCACCACTCCTTGGGCTTGGGGTTGCTCGTCCCAGCCGCCACCCTTGGCCTTGACCTAGGGTAGCTCCAAACCCTTATCTTACAACATACACAAAAATAAAGTCAAAATGGATTAACTTAATGGAAGAACAGAAGAACAGAAATCATAAAATTTCTAAAACAAAACATTGGAGTATACTCCTTGTCAATGGTTTTAGCAATGAATTTTTGTCTGACATCAGAAACAAAGACAATAAATGGAAAAAAATAAACAACCTGGGGTACTTGACATTGAAAAAATTCTACACAGTAAAGGAAATCATCAAGAAAATGAAAAAGCAACCTAGGGAATGGGAGAAAATGTTTGCAAACCATACATGTGATAAGGGCTTAATATCTAAAATATGCCAGAAACTTAAACAACTCAATAAAATCAATGAATCAATAAATCAGTTATAAGTTGACAATCTGAATAGACTTTTTTTCAAAAAAGATATATAGATGGCCAACAAACAGATATATGAAGTTGCTTTCAACATCACTAATCATCAGGGAAATGCAAATTAATACTGCAGTGAAATATCACCTCACACCTGTTAGGATGTCTATTATGAAAAAGACAAGAAATAAAAGTGTTGGTGATCATATAGAGATAAGAGAACCATTGTACTCTGTTGATGGGAATGTAAACTGATAAAGCCACTATGGAAAACAGTATAGAGGTTTCTCAAAAAATTAAAAATATAACTACCATATAACCCAGCAATTCCACCACAGATAGATATCCAAAGGAAATGAAATCATATCTTGAAGAGATATCTGTATCCCCATATCAATAGCAATATTAGTCACAAAAGCCAAAGTATGGAAACAATCTGGTGTCCATCAATGAACGAGTGGATAAAGAAAATGTGATATATGTGATTATATACATATATAAATGTGATCTGTATCAATATATATATGAATATTATTTAGCCATAAAAGAAAAAAGGAAACTTTATCATTTACAGCATGAATGAAACTGAAGTGCATTAAGTCAGACAGAAAAAGACAAATACTGAATGGCATCACTTACATACAGAATTAAAAAAATAAATAAATAAGATAAGCAAAGTAAAAAAGTAGTTGCCAAGAGTGAGGCATGGATAAAATGGGGAGAGGTTGGTAAAAGGGTACAGATTCCAGTTATAAAATGATCTAATATTTGACATTGCAATTATAATGGACAACACTATTGTATAACTGAAATTTGTTAAGAAAATACAACTTAAATGTTCTCACCAAAGAATGGTATATGTGAGAGATAATGGATGTGTTTTAAATTGCTTGATGAAGGGAATCCTTTAGTTGTAGGATTTTCATTGTAGATTAATTAATTGATTGTTAATTATAAGATTTTTGTAGATATTGTCTATTAGGTAGAGGAAGTTCCCCTGTGTTCCTAGGTTGCCAAGAATTTATATTTTTAATGGGTATTAAATTTCACCAAATGTTTTTGCTGCATATATTGATATAATTATGTGATTTTTGTCACTTTGGCAGATTGTGTCTTTCAAGGACTTGTTCTATTTCTTATACATTGTGAAATTTGTGAACATAGACTTTTTCCATTATATTCCTTTATTATCATTTTAATATTCATGGAATCTAGAGTGATGTCCTTCTCTTATTTCTATATAAGTAGTTTCTGTCATTTCTTTTTTTCCTAGTTAGCCTAGGTAAAGTTCTATCAATTTAATTGATGTTTTCAAGCAAACAGGTTTTTTTGTTGTTGATTTTCCCTATTGATTTCCTATTTTCAAATTTGTTGAATTCTGCTTTATTATTATTTATTTTCTTTTACTTTGTATTATAAGACTTCCCTGGTGGCTCAGACAGTAAAGCTTCTGTCTACAATGCAGGAGACCTGGGTTTGATCCCTGGGTCTAGAAGTTCCCTGGAGAAGGAAAAGGCAACCAACTCCAGTACTCTTGCCTAGAAAATCCCATGGATGGAGGAGCCTGGTGTCCATGGCGTCGTAAAGAGTCGGACACAACTGAGCGATTTCACTTTCTCTTTCATAATTTGCCCTTATTTTAGTTTCTTAGCATAGAGGAATTGATTATTGAGTTTACATTTTTGTTTTTTCTAGTGTATGCTTTTGGTATTATAAACTTTCCTACATAAAAAACTCTCATTTTACAGGTTTTTTTTTTTTTTTTTTTCCTCTTGATCTTACATCCACCTTGTTTGGGTATTTTTAAACATTTTTGTTTTTATATTTATTGTCATCAGTATTTCTTTAAATTTAACCATACAGGTATCTTTTGTTCACTATTGCCTTTTTAATTTTATTCCTTCCTTTTGGGTTATTTATTTATTTTTTTTACCCTAACTTATGCACTCTTGAAATTCATTCAACAAGATCTGTAGTTAGAGATCTTTAAAACCTTACATGTATATATTTCATTTGTTTTGCTCTTGATTGATAGTACTTGGATAGAAAATTCTAATTTGGCATTCATGTTCAGCATGTGGAAGTTATTTTATTAGCATTCTTTATTCTTGGCATATATTGCTGTTATTAAAATCATCTGTTAGTTTATGTATCATTATTTGGATTGTGAATTTGTTGTCTTTGCCTTCATTTAGTGTCATCTCTTTGTATTTATCATTCTGCATTTCACAAATGTATCTTCATGTAAATATATTTATACTTATTTTTATCAAGACATATCTCTGTCCATGGAGTTCTCCAGGCAAGAATACTGGAGTGGGTAGCCATTCCCTTCTCCAAGGTATCATTCTGACCTAGGGATTGGAACCAGGTCTCCTGCATTATAGGCTGATCCTTTACTATCTGATCCATGAGGAAGCCCAAATATGAGTCATATCATAAATTAAATATGTAAAATTAATAGTTATGTCAACCATCTCTTTATTGACATTCTTCTATTACCTCAGTTTTCTCCTTTTGAAATGTGTATTAACTTTATGTTAGTCCTTCTTATTTTGTCTTAGCTGTTTCCAAATGTTGTAACCTTATGTAGATTCCAGATTATTTTATTCTACTTATTATCCAATTTACTATTGTTTAGTGTTTATGTGAAAATTTTAACTTATATAATTATTTTTATGTTTTAAAATGTCTTCTTTTTTCAAAATATATTTTATGTTTTATATTTTAATCCCTTACTTTGATATCATTAATCACTGTTAGCATTTACTTTGTGGTTTATATTTTACTGGTCAATTATATTGTACTTCCCTGATAGCTCAGTTGGTAAAGAATCTGCCTGCAATGTTGGATTCCACCAAAAGAGGATACCCCAATCCAGGGGCAAAGGAGAAACCCCAACAAGATGGTAGGAGGGGCAGAATCATGTTTAGAATCAAACCTCATGCCCACCAGACATTCTTGGAGGGCTCAAACAAAACCTTGTGTGCACCAGGACCCAGGGACCCCACAGAGACTGAGCCAGACCTGCCTTTTAGTGTCTCCTGTGGAGGTACAAGTCAGCAGAGGCCTGCTGCAGGGGCAGGGGCTCCAGGTGCAGCAGAATTGGAATACACAGCATGTGGCATGGGCCCTCTTAGAGGAGGTCACCATTGGCCCCACCGTGGGGCTGCCGAGCACATGACCCACAAACTGCAGAACAATTATACCAAAGAAATTCTTGCACTGTTAAGAAAGTTCTAGAATCCACAACAGATTTCCCAACCTGTGGATCTGGCAAAGGAACTGAGAAACTCCAGGGAATTTGACCTTGGAGGCCAGTGGGATTTGATAACAGAACTTACACAGGACTGGGGAGCAGACAAAGCTTTGTGTGCACCAGGACCCACGGGAGGGGAGCAGTTACCCCACAGAAGACTGACCCAAACTTGCCTGTGAGTGTCCAGGAGTCTCTGGTGGAGGCAGGAGATGGCAGTGGCTTGCTGCAGGGATGGGGGCATTAAGTGTGACAGTGCCTACATGGGACCTTTTGAAGGAGGTTGCCATTGTCTCCACTGCCTCCACAACAGTTTGGTCTCAGGTCAAATGACAGTGAGGGAACACAGCCCTGCCCAACTGCCAGAAAATTGGATTAAAGATTTACTGACGCTGACCTTGCCCATGAGAATAAGACCCTGATTCCCACACAGTCAGTCTCTCCCACAAGGAAGCTTCCATAAGCCACTTATCCTTATCCATCAGAGGGCAACGAGAATGAAAGCCACAATTACCAAAAGTTAACCAAACTGATCACATGGACCACAGACTTGTCTAACTCAGTGAAACTAGGAGCCATGCTGTGTAGGGCCACCCAAGATGGATGGGTCATGGTGCAGAGTTCTGACAAAACGTGGTCCACTGGAGAAGGGAATGGCGAACCACTTAGGTAAAATTGCCTTGAGAACCCCAAGAACAGTATGAAAAAGCAAAAATAAATTACACTGAAAGATGAACTCCTCAGATCAGTAGGTTCCCAATATGCTACTGGAGAAGAGTGGAGAAATAATTCCAGAAAGATTAAAGAGATGGAGTCAAAGTGAAAACAACATCCAGTTGTGGATGTGACTGGTAATGGAAGTAAAGTCTGATGATGTAAAGAGCAATACTGCCTAGGAACCTGGAATATTAGGTCCATGAATCAAGGTAAATTGGAAGTGGTCCAACAAGATGGAAAGAATGAACATCAACATTTTAGGAATCAGGGATCTAAAATGGACCAGAATTAGTGAATTTAATTCAGATGACCATTATATCTATTACTGTGGCCAAGAATCCCTTAGAAGAAATCAAATAGCCGTCATAGTCAACAAAAGAGTCTGAAATGCAGTGGTTGGGTGAAAACCCCAAAACAACAGAATGGTCTCTGTTCATTTCCAAGGCAAACCATTCAATATCACAGCAATACAAGTCTACACCCTGACCAGTAATGGTGAAGAAGCTGAAGTTGAATGGTTTTATGAAGACCTTCTGGAGCTAACACCCAAAAAAGATGTCATTTTCATCGTAGGGGACTGGATTGCAAAAGCAGGAATTCAAAAGATACCTGAGTAACAGAAAAATCTGTCCTTGGAGTAGAAAGTGAAACAGTTCAAAGGCTAACAGAGTTTTGCCAAGAGAACACACTGGTCATAGCAAATGCCTTCTTTCAACAATACAAGAGAAGACTCTACACATGGACGTCATCAGATGGTCAAACAAAGTCAGACTGACTATATTCTTTGCAGTCAAAGATTGAGAAGCTCTATACATTCAGAAAACACATGACTTGGACCTGACTGTGACTCAGATCATGAACTCCTTATTACCAAATTCAGGCTTAAATGGAAGAAAATAGGGACAACCACTAGACCATTCAGGTATGACCTAAATAAAATCCCTTATTTTTATAGAGTGGAAGTGACAAATAGATTAAAGAGGTTATATCTGATAGTGTGCCTGAAGAACTATGGACAAAGGTTGGTGATATAGTACAGGAGGCAGTGATCAAGCCCATCCCCAAGAAAAAGAAATGCAAAAATGGTTGTCTGAGGAGGGCTTACAAATAGCTGAAAAAAGAAGAGAAGATAAAGGCAAAGGAGAAAAGGAAAGATATAACCATTTGAGTGCAGAGTTCCAAAGAAGAGCAAGGAGAGATAAGAAAGACTTCTTCAGTGATCAGTGCAAAGAAATAGAGGAAAACAACAGAATGGGAAAAAACTAGAGATTTCTTCAAGGAGGATACCAGAGAATATTTAATGCAAAGATGAGCACAATGAAGGACAGAAATAGTATGGATCTAAGCCTTTGACTGTGTGGATCACAATAAACTGTTGAAAATTCTGAAAGAGATGGGAATACCAGACCACCTGACCTGCCTCCTGAGAAACCTGTATGCAGGTCAGGAAGCAACAGTTAGAACTGGACATGGAACAATAGACTGGTTCCAAATAGGAAAATGAGTATGTCAAGGCTGTATATTGTCACCCTGCTTATTTAACTTATATGCAGAGTACATCATGAGAAACGCTGGACTGGAAGAAACACAAGCTAGAATCAAGATTGCCAGGAAAAATATCAATCATCTTAGATACGCAGATGACACCACCCTTATGGCAGAAAGTGAAGAGGAACTAAAAAGCCTCTTGATGAAAGTGAAGGTGGAGAGTGAAAAAGTTGGCTTAAAGCTCAACATTCAGAAAACGAAGATCATGGTACCAAGTCCCATCACTTCATGGAAAATAGATGGGGAAAGAGTGGAAACAGTGTCAGATTTTATTTTTTGGGGGTCCAAAATAACTGCAGATGGTGATTGCAGCCATGAAATTAAAACACGCTTACTCCTTGGAAGAAAAGTTATGACCAACCTAGATAGCATATTCAAAAGCAGAGACATTACTTTGCCAACTAAGGTCTATCTATTCAAGGCTACGGTTTTTCCTGTGGTCATGTATGGATGTGAGAGTTGGACTGTGAAGGAGACTGAGTGCTGAAGTATTGATGCTTTTGAACTGTGGTGTTGGAGAAGACTCTTGAGAGTCCCTTGGACTTCAAGGAGATCCAACCAGTCCATTCTGAAGGAGATTAGCCCTGGGTGTTCTTTGGAAGGAATGATGCTAAAGCTGAAACTCCAGTACTTTGGCCACCTCATGCAAAGTGTTGACTCATTGGAAAAGACTCTGATGCTGAGAGGGATTGGAGGCAGGAGGAGAAGGTGACGACAGAGGATGAGATGGCTGGATGGCATCACTGACTTGATGGACGCAAGTCTAAGTGAACTCTGGGCATTGGTGATGGACAGGGAGGCCTGGCGTGCTGCAATTCATGGGGTTGCAGAATCGGACACGACTGAGCGACTGAACAAAAGTAGAAGATATTAAGAAAAGGTGGCAAGAATACACAGAAGAACTATACAAAAAAGATCTTCATGATCATGATGGTGTGATCATTCACCTAGAGCCAGACATCCTGGATTGCGAAGTCAAGTGGACTTTTAGGAAGCATCACTATTAATAAAGCCAGTTGAGGTGATGGAATTCCAGTTAAGCTATTTCAGATCCTAAAAGAGAATGCTTCTAAATGCTGCACTCAATATCCTAGCAAATTTGGAAAACTCAGCAGTGGCCACAGACTGGAAAAGGTCAGTTTTCATTCCAATCCCAAAGAAAGGCAATACCAAAGACTGTTCAAACTAATGCACAATTGCACTCATCTCACACACTAGCAAATTAATACTCAAAATTGTTCAAGCCAAGACTCAACAGTACCTGAACCATGAACTTCCAGATGTTCAAGCTGGATTTATAAAAGGCAGGAGAATCAGAGGTCAAATTGTGAATATCCATTGGATCATCAAAACAGCAAGAGAAAAAATATCTACTTCTACTATGTTGCCTGCACCAAAGCATTTGACTATGTGGATCACAACAAACTGTGCAAAATTCTTAAAGAGATAGGAATATCAAACCATGTGACCTGCCTCATGAGAAACCTATATGTAGGTCAAGAAGCAACAGCTAGAACCTGACATAGAACAACAGACTTTTTCCAAATAGGGAAAGGAGTACATCAAACCTGCATATTGTCTCCCTGTTTATTTAATTTATAAGCAGAGTACGTCATGTGAAATGCCAGGCTCGATGAATCACAAGCTGGAATCAAGATTGCTGGAGAAATATCAATAACCTCAGATATGCAGATGACACAACCCTTATGGAACAAAATGAAGAACTAAAGAGCCTCTTGATGAAAGTGAAAGAGGAGAGCGAAAAAGTTGGCTTAAACTCAATGTTCAAGAAACTGAAATCCTTGTATACAGATCAATCAGTTCAGTTCAATTCAGTTGCTCAGTCATTTCCGACTCTCTGTGACCCCATGAATCACAACACGCCAGGCCTCCTTGTCCATCACCACCTCCTGGAGTTCACCCAAACTCATGTCCATTGAGTAGATGATGCCATCCAGCCATCTCATTCTCTGTCATCCCTTTCTCCTCCTGCCCCCAATCCTTCCAAGCATCAGGGTCTTTTCCAATGAGTCAGCTCTTCACATGAGGTGGCCAAAGTATTGCAGTTTCAGCTTCAACATCAGTCCTTCCAAAGGACACCCAGGACTGATCTCCTTTAGAATGGACTGGTTGGATCGCTTTCCAGTCCAAGGGACTCTCAAGAGTCTTGTCCAACATCACAGTTCAAAAGCATCAATTTTTCAGCACTCAGCTTTCTTCACAGTCCAACTCTCACATCCATACATGACTACTGGAAAACCCATAGCCTTGACTAGATGGACTTTTGTTGGCAAAGTAATGTCTCTGCTTTTTAATACACTATCTAGGTTGGTCATAACTTTCCTTCCAAGGAGTAAGCGTCTTTTAATTTCATGGCCCTAACACTGATTTTGGAGCCCAAAAAACAAAGTCTGACACTCTTTCCACTCTTTCCCCATCTATTTCCCATGAAGTGATGGGACCAGATGCTATGGTCTTAGTTTTCTGAATGTTTAGCTTTAGACAAACTTTTTCACTCTCCTCTTTCACTTTCATCAAGAAGCTTTTTAGTTCCTCTTCACTTTCTGCCATAAGGGTGGTGTCATCTGCATATCTGAGGTTACTGATATTTCGCCCAGCAATCTTGATTCCAGCTTCTGCTTCTTCCAGCCCAGCGTTTCTCATGATGTACTCTGCATATAAGTTAAATAAGCAGGGTGACAATATACAGCCTTGACATACTCCTTTTCCTATTTGGAACCAGTCTGTTGTTCCATGTCCAGTTCTAACTGTTGCTTCCTGACCTGCATACAGATTTCTCAAGAGGCAGGTTAGGTGGTCTGGTATTCGCATCTCTTTCAGAATTTTCAACAGTTTATTGTGATCCACACAGCCAAAGGCTTTGGTATAGTCAATAAAGCAAAAATAGATGTTTTTTTCTGGAACTTCCTTACTTTTTTGATGATCCAGTGGATGTTGGAAATTTAATCTCTTGTTACTCTGTCTTTTCCAAAACCAGCTTGAACATCTGCAAGTTCACAGTTCATATATTGCTGAAGCCTGGCTTGGAGAATTTTGAGCATTACTTTACTAGCATGTGAGATGAGTGCAATTGTGCAGTAGTTTGAGCATTCTTTGGCAGTGCCTTTCTTTGGGATTAGAATGAAAACTGACCTTTTCCAGTCCTGTGGCCACTGCTGAGTTTTCCAAATTTGCTGGCACATTGAGTGCAGCACTTTCACAGCATCATCTTTCAGGATTTGAAATAGCTCAACTGGAATTCCATCACCTCCACTAGCTTTGTTCATAGTGATGCTTTCTAAGGCCCACTTGACTTCACATTCCAGGATATCTGATCACTTCATGGCAAGTAGATGGGGCAAAAAGGAGAGTGACAGGCTTTATTTTCTTGGGTCCCAAATTCACTGCAGATGGTGTCTGCAGCCATGAAATTAAAAGATGCTGGCTCCTTGGAAGAAAAGCTATGACCAACCCAGATCTCATGTTAGAAATCAGATTTTTTGATATAATTGATTAGTTTGGTTCAGTTCAGTCACTAAGTTATGTTAAACATCTAGTCAAAGCTATGGTTTTTCCATAGTCATGTATGAATGTGAGAGTTGGACTATAAAAGCCATGGATGGAAGAATTGATGCTTTTAAAATGTGGTGTTGGAGAAGACTTTTGAGAGTCCCTTGGACTGCAGAGAGATCAACGAGTCAATCCTAGAGAAAATCAGTCATGAAAGTTCATTGGAAGGACTGATGCTGAAGCTGAAACTCCAATACTTTGCCACCTGATGTGAAGAACTGACTCATTTGAAAAGACCCTGATGCTGGGAAAGTTTGAAGGCATGAGGAGAAGGAGAAAACTGAGGATGAGATGGTTGGATGGCATCACCAACTCGATGCACATGAGTTTGAGCAAGCTCTGGGTGTTGACGATGGACAGAGAAGCCTGGTGTATTTAAGTCCACGGTGTTGCAAAAGGTCAGACACGACTTAGCGATGAACTGAACCAAACTAATCAATTATATCAATCAGGATAACTTATCTTATTGTTAAATGTGCTGATACTTCTCAATTTTACCAGTAGCTCCACCCATATGTGTTTTATAGTTTATTTTCACTGAGTGTATGTGAAGACAAGAAAGTTGCCTTTCCTATGCTAGTAGGTCTACAACTTATCTGGTTCACATTTTTGTTCAGATCTGATTTTACAAAGCCCCGCAGGCCCATGGCTTCATTCACATCCTACCAATATACAAACTAAATTTAAATGTAGTTATTATGAAGAAAAATATAATTTCTAAGGTTTCCTACAAAATCTCAGCTATCTCAATAGCAACTTGTAGCTTATTCTTCAGTTCTTTACGTCCTTCTTAATTTGTACAGAATGAATAGAATTTATATTACTAACTTCATTTATTTATGTTTGTTTAAATATATAAATACTTATATGCAAAAGTAGGAAGTCAAGAAACACCTGGAATTAGCAGGAAAATTTGGCCTTAGAATGCGGAATGAAGCAGGGCAAAGACTAATAGAGTTTTGCTAAGAAAATGCACTGGTCATAGCAAACACCCTTTCCAACAACACAAGAGAAGACTCTACACATGGACATTACCAGATGGTCAACACCAAAATCAGATTGATTATATTCTTTGCAGCCAAAGTTGGAGAAGCTCTATTCAGTCAGCAAAAACAAGACCGGGAACTGACTGTGGCTCAGATCTTCAACTCCTTATTGCCAAATTCAGACTTAAATTGAAGAAAGTAGGGAAAGCTGCTAGACCATTTAGGTATGACTTAAATCAAATCCCTTATGATTATAGAGTGGAAGTGAGAAATAGATTTAAGGGCCTAGGTCTGATAGATAGATTTCCTGATGAACTTTGGAATGAGGTTCGTGACATTGTACAGGAGACAGGAATCAAGACCATCCCCATGGAAAAGAAATGCAAAAAGGCAAAATGGCTGTCTGAGGAGGCCTTACAAATAGCTGTGAAAAGAAGAGAAGTGAAAAGCAAAGGAGAAAAGGAAAGATATAAGCATCTGAATGCAGAGTTCCAGAGAATAGAAAGAAGAGATAAGAAAGCCTTCCTCAGCGATCAATGCAAAGAAATAGAGGAAAAGAACAGAATGGGAAAGACTAGAGATCTCTTCAAGAAAATTAGAGATACCAAGGGAACATTTCATGCAAAGATGGGCTCAATAAAGGACAGAAATAGTATGGACCTAACAGAAGCAGAAGATATTAAGAAGAGGTGGCAAGAATACACAGAACTGTACAAAAAAGATTTTCATGACCTGGATAATCAGGATATTGTGATCAGTCATCTAGAGCCAGGCATCCTGGAATGTGAAGTCTAGTGGGCCTTAGAAAGCATCACTGCGAACAAAGCTAGTGGAGGTGATGGAATTCCAGTTGAGCTGTTTCAAATCCTGAAAGATGATGCTGTGAAAGTGCTCACTCAATATGCCAGCAAATTTGGAAAACTCAGCAGTGGCCACAGGACTGGAAAAGGTCAGTTTTCATTCCAATCCCAAAGAAATGCAATGCCAAAGAATGCTCAAACTACTGCACAATTGCATTCATCTCACATGCTAGTAAAGTAATGCTCAAAATTCTCCAAGCCAGGCTTCAACAATATGTGAACTGTGAACTTCCTGATGTTCAAGCTGGCTTTAGAAAAGGCAGAGGAACCAGAGGTCAAATTGCCAACATCTGCTGGATCATGGAAAAAGCAAGAGAGTTCCAGAAAAACATCTATTTCTGCTTTATTGACTATGCCAAAGCCTTGACTATGTGGATCACAATAAACTGTGGAAAATTCTGAGAGAGATGGGAATACTAGACCACCTGACCTGCCTCTTGAGAAATCTGTATGCAAGTCAGGAAGCAACAGTTAGAACTGGACATGGAACAACAGACTGGTTCCAAATAGGAAAAGGAGTGCATCAAGGCTGTATATTGTCACCCTGCTTATTTTAACTTATATGCAGAGTACATCATGAGAAATGCTGGACTGGAAGAAACACAAGCCGGAATCAAGATTGCTGGGAGAAATATGAATAACCTCAGATATGCAGATGACACCATCCTTATGGCAGAAAGTGAAGAGGAACTAAAAAGCCTCTTGATGAAAGTGAAAGAGGAGAGTGAAAAAGTTGGCTTAAAGCTCAATATTCAGAAAACGAAGATCATGGCATCCGGTCCCATCACTTCATGGGAAATAGACGGGGAAACAGTGGAAACAATGTCAGACTTTATTTCTGGGGGCTCCAAAATCACTGCAGATTGTGACTGCAGCAATGAAATTAAAAGACGCTTACTCCTTGGAAGAAAAGTTATGACCAACCTAGATAGCATATTCAAAAGCAGAGACATTACTTTGCCGACTAAGGTCCATCTAGTCAAGGCTATGGTTTTTCCTGTGGTCATGTATGGATGTGAGAGTTGGACTGTGAAGAAGGCTGAGTGCTGAAAAATTGATGCTTTTGAACTGTGATGTTGGAGAAGGCTCTTGAGAGTCACTTGGACTGCAAAGAGATCCAACCAGTCCATTCTGAAGGAGATCAGCCCTGGGATTTCTTTGGAAGGAATGATGCTGAAGCTGAAACTGCAGTACTTTGGCCACCTCATGCGAAGAGTTGACTCATTGGAAAAGACTCTGATGCTGGGAGGGATTGGGGGCAGGAGGAGAAGGGGACGACAGAGGATGAGATGGCTGGATGGCATCACTGACTCGATGGACGTGAGTCTGAGTGAACTCCGGGAGTTAGTGATGGACAGAGAGGCCTGGAGTGCTGCAATTCATGGGGTCGCAAAGAGTCGGACATGACTGAGCGACTGAACTGAACTGATAAATACTTATACATTTAGATATTTGCTGAATCAAGTGAAATTTAAAGGAATGTAATATATCTGTAAAATGTATATGTGCATGTATTAGTGTGTGTATATGTGTATTTGCTTTTGCATTTCTTTCTAAGAAAGGCTTTTTAGATTTATTTCTCATTTACAAAATTAGTAGTTTTATGGTGTGCCATTTTCAGCAAGTAATTTCCCAGCATTTGCAGAAAATAACAAAAAGCACTTAATTGTCAATAACTCAATTTCTGTTAATAAATTTTAGGAAATTGAGTGATAATGGAACAAAGATTTGAAAAGAAATATGCTTAGTATATTGGCATGTATAATAAAATTATAAATTATAAATAAGCTATGTAATTGTCTGTGGATGGTTAAGCAATTCATGACACTTCAAAGAATCAATTTGTTAGAAGCCACTAACTTGTGTTATTGAAGGCTACTTAATTTGGACCACTGAAAAAACAATGTGTTAACTTAAATTTGTAAAACAACTTGCATAGAAAATCTGATTTATTCTATGATCCCAAATATATTTCAAAAATAATGTAAATCAACCATGATGTTAATTGCATCATGAATTAATTTTTAAATATTTAGATTTCCTTCTACTGTAAAACACATTTCTATTGTAATCAAAGTAAAAAACAAAACAATACATTTTAAAATTCTACATAATGATAACTGCTAAGGCTTATCTCCTCTTTGGGTTCCATTAATTTGCTAGAGAGTGATGAAATGCAATTCATATTTTAAGGCAAGACAAGAAAAACATAGACAAAAATTTTGTCCTCCCTATATGAGCTTTCTGCCTTCCTTCTAGTGTGCACTGTGTGCCTGCATTGAGCATTACTTAGATCTCTCTAATGGTAGAAATATCTGCTCAACGATAAAGAGCATTTTTTTTTTATTTTAATGCCAGCCATGTAACTCCTTAGTAGATTACATTTCTTTCTTAATCCTCTAAGGGGGCACAATGACCCACCACTCATTTTACACATGTAAGTGTCTTTGGTGAACTTTATGTGCAACGCCAACATATAATTTTCCTTAAAGATAGCAGTGATTGGGGTAGAACATGCTGAGTTAGGCAACCTGGAGAAATACTGGTAAACACTTAATAGATGTTATTAGCTTAAATACTTACTTATGACCTTATTAATACCTAGTTATATTATTTGTATTCTACCCATTTTACAAGATTATTGTTTCTTGCATTACCAAATGTGTGACTGAGCCTCCAATAAAGAAAATGCTCTCTAAGCAGTTTGAAAAAAAAAAAAAGATCAAATATATAGAAGTATAATATCAATGCTTGTAGTACTGCAGCTCTAGATATGGGAAGAAGCAGCATAGCAAGGTAATTCTCAAAATCCCTCAAGCTAGGCTTCAGCAGCGCAAGAACTGAGAACTTCTAGATGTACAATTGAGTTTAGAAAAGGCAGTATAATTAGAGATCAAATTGCCAACATCCACTGGATCATGGGAAAAGCAAGGGAATTCAAGAAAAACATCTACTTCTATTTCATTGACCATGTTAAAGCCTTTGACTATGTGAATCACAAAAAGCTGTGGAAAATTCTTAAAGCGATGGATACCAGATCATCCTATGTGTCTCCTGAAAAACCTATATGCAGGTCAAGATGAGACAGTTAGAACTGGACATGGAAGAACAGAACGGACTGGTTCCAAATTAGGAAAGAGTATGTCAAGGGTGTACATTGTCACCCTGCTTATTTAACTTCTATGCAGAGTACCTCCGCATGGTCAAAGCTGTGGAATCAAGATTGCCAGAAGTAACAGCAATAAACTCAGATATGCAGATGATACCACCCTTATGGCAGAAAGCAAAGAGGAACTAAAGAGCCTCTTGATGAGGCTGAAAGAGAAGAGGAAAAAAGCTAAAACTCAACATTCAAAAAACTAAGATCATGGCATCTGGTCCCATTACTTCATGACAAATAGAAGAGAAAAAAGAAGAAGCAGGGACAAATTTTATTTTCTTGGGCTCTAAAATCACTGTGGATGGTGACTGCAGCCATGAAATTAAAATGCATTTGCTCCTTGGAAAGAAAGCTATGACAAATCTAGAGTTTGTATTCAAAGGCAGAAACATCACTTTGTTGACAAAGGTCCACATGGTCAAAGCTGTGGTTTTCCCAGTAGTTTTGTACACATGTGAGAGGTGGACCATAAAGAAGATTGAGTGTTGAAGAATTGATCCTTTCCAAATATGGTGCTGGAGCAGACTTTTAAGGGTCCCTTGGACAGAAAAGAAATCAAAGCAGTCAATCCTAAAGGAAATCAACTTTGAATATTCATTGGAAGGACTGATGCTGAAGCTGAAGCTCCAATCCTTTGGCCACCTGATACAAACAGGCATCTCACTGGAAAGACCTTGATGCTGGGAAAGATTGAGGACAAGAGGAGAAGTGGCTGGCAGAAGATGAGATGGTTAGATAGCATCACCAACTCAATGGACATGATTCTGAGCAAGCTCTGGGAGGTAGTAAAAGACAGGGAATCCTGTTATGCTATAGTCCATGGGATTGCAAAGAGTGAGACGCAGCTTAGGGGTTGAACAAGAACAAAAGATATAGTAAGAAGCAACAAAAGGCAATCTTTTCTGGGCATCATTTCCAGGATCATAACAGACTAGAAAGACCGCTGGCTTTGGGCTACTATTAACAAGACCTAGTCTAATAATAACACGTAGAGTGTCTCATCAACAAAACCCTTTTTGTAACTTCAAGATGAGCATTCTTCTCATTGTGGGACAATATGGTCAGGAAATGCCTCTCAAGTCTCAGTCAAAATTATGACTAAAAGGGAGGGATTGCAAAATAAAGACTGCTGCCCATTATCCAGTTCTATAAGGATGAAGTCGTTAGTCACTTCAGTTGTTGACCTACAATACAACCTAAAAGGAATTCAGGGTGAAGATCACAATGAGGTATTTTGTACTCTGGAAAAACTGGAGTACTGGCTCTCAAATAGTTAGATATTTTTAGGAGAAATTATATGGACTCAGTTTTTGCATCTTTTCATATTTAATAAACACTAAAGCTGATCTCAGGTGGCCTTGGCCTGCAGTGGTTTGGATCAGGGCTTGGGTTCCCAGCCAGAGTTTGGGCTGGATTGTGGTGATGAAAGCACCAGATGCTAGCCACTAGACTAGTGGTCAGTGACAAGAGCCCTGGCCTTCAGCTTTGCAGAAAAGAATTTCCACAAAGACAGAAAGTAGTGAAACATGTCAAGTATTTATTAAGAGGAAAAAGGGTACAGTACATGTGGGTAGGCACATGGGCTGAATCAGAGGGAGAGTCCCTGAGTCGCACACTCCTGGCAATTTGAATTACTTTTATGGGGCATTTCTTCTGGTTTTCCTTTGGCTAATCATTTTGATTTGCCTGGTTCACAGTCCATATTTGGTATATCCCAGGATCCTCCCATGTATGTGCATGCATCTGTTAGCCAAGACAGATTTCACTGAAAAGGAACCTGGATAGAACACTCCTTGACATAATTCCCCTTTGGCCTCCAAGAAGCCTTTTCTGTGCATGTGTGATCAGAGAGGTCTCCTGACTTTGAGAACGAGAAATATGTAGTCTGGGCAGGGTAGAGCATCCTCGCCTTACTTGTCCTGCTATTCTAGTCTTTGAGTTTCAGTCCTTAGGAATGAATCTCCATTGCTTTACTTTGGACAGGGTGGGGGGTAGGGGATAGTTAGGGAGGGTGTGGCATCTGCCTCCTGCCTCAAAACCATTAACTAAGATACATGACTCTTGTGAATAGTAGTAATTTTCTACCAAGATGTGTGCTTGATTGCATATACTCTTTCATCAAAATCACATGCATACTCTAGCCTTGCCTGTTAGGAACTGTCCTCAGAGATTCCTGAAAGGTTGTCTCCCAGATTATAATCCTCAGATTGTCTCAAATACAATTTCCATTACTTAGATTGACTTTTGTTTAATTTTTTCGTTGACCAGAGGCTCACAGAACTCAGAAAAACATTTTACAGTATTTACTGTATTGCTGCTTTATTATAAAATGATGTAATTTAGGAAGAGACAGATGGGAGAGATGGATGTGGTAAATATGTGGGATGGATACAGGGCTTACCCTCTATGAGCTTTCTACTCTTCCCAAATCTCCATGTGTTTACCAACCCAAGAAGCTCTCTGAACCCACTGCTTTTGGGACTTTTATGGAGGCTTTGTTAAATAGGCATGATTGATTAAGCCATTGGCCACTGGCAATTGATTCAACTACAGCTCCTCAGATGGTCTCACTGATTAAATGGACATAAGTATGAGTAAACTCCGGGAGTTGGTGATGAACAGGGAGGCCTGGTGTGCTGCAGTCCATGGGGCCGCAAAGACTGAGCCACTGAACTGAACTGAACTGAACTGGCAGCTCCTCTTGGTTCCTCTGTGGGTCAGGAAGGTGGTATTAAAATTCCAACCCTGTAATCACCAGGCTGGTTCTCTTGGCAACAGTGAGAATCCTTAGGTGTGGTCCCAAAGTAGCCTCATTAACCAAACCAAAGACACCTTTGTGGTTCTTATCACTTATCCTAATCCCAATGGATTAGGAGCACTATATCAGAAATCAGGAAAAAGACATGTACCTATCTATTTATGTATTTACCTTCCTACCTATAATGGTAAAAGGAAATAACAAGTTCAAAATGGAGTCATTTGTCCCCATGACAACAAACAAAGATTTAATTGCAGTTTCAGCCTCTCCTAGGAACATGACCTTTAAACAGACAACTTGAAATTTTCTGATCAGTACTAGTGAGGAAATCTGCATAATAAGACCCTGACCTTCTCTTCCCCCCTAAAGAAGCTTACCAGGCCTGAAATAATTTCTTCTTTTGCTAATAGCTTCCTTGCCCTTCAGTCCTTCTGTCTATGAAAATCTTCCATTTTTGTACAACTCCTCTGTTTACTAGATAGGATGCCGCCTGATTTGTGAATTATTGAATAAAGCCAATTAGATGTTCAAATTTACTTGGTTTAATTTTTTTTAACAAGTATGAATCACAATATCACATTTTCTCACACATATAAAAAATAAAATTTGCTTAATCTTAATTTTTGCTAGCTAATTTTTACCTATTCACTGGAGAACTAATATATTGTTGACAAACCTTTTATGAGAAGACTGTTTTCATTAATGTACTTTGTAATATATTTCCTATGCATTTATTTTTTCTCTGTCTTAAATTACACTGAGTTAAGTTCAGTTCAGTCACTCAGTCATGTCTGTCTCTTTGTGATCCAATGGACTGCGGCATGCCAGGCCTCCCTGTCCATCACCAAATCCTGGACTTTACTCAAACTCATGTCCATTGAGTTGGTGATACCATCCAACCATCTCATCCTCTGTCGCCCCCTCCTCCCGCCTTCACTCTTTCCCAGATTCAGGGTCTTTTTTAATGAATCAGCTGTTTGCATAAGGTGGCCAAAGTATTAGAGTTTCAGCATCAGTCCTTCCAATGAACACTCAGGACTGATTTCCTTTAGGATGAACTGGATGAATCTCCTTGCAGTCCAAGGGACTCTCAAGAGTCTTCGCTAACATCACAGTTAAAAAGCATCAATTCTTTAGTGCTCAGCTTTCTTTATAGTCCAACTTTTGCATCCATACATAACTATTGGGAAAACAATAGCTTTGACTAGATGGACATTTGTTGGCAAAGTAATGTCTCTGTTTTTTAATGTGCTAAGTCGGTAATAACTTTCCTTCCAAGGAGTAAGCGTCTTTTAATTTCATGGCTGCAATCACCATCTGCAGTGATTTGGGAGCTCAAAAGAATAAAGTCTCTCACTGTTTCCACTGTTTCCCCATCTATTTCCCATGAAGTGATGGGACCGGATGCCATGATCGTAGTTTTCTGAATGTTGAGCGTTAAGCCAACTTTTTCATTCTCCTCTTTCACTTTCATCAAGAGGCTCTTTAGTTCTTCTTTGCTTTCTGCCATAAGGGTGGTGTCATCTGCATATCAGATTATTTATACTTCTCCCAGCAATCTTGATTCCAGCTTGTGCTTCCTCCAGCCCAGGATTTCTCATGATGTACTCTGCATATAAGTTAAATATGCAGGGTAACAATACATAGCCTTGACGTATTCCTTTTTCTATTTGGAACCAGTTGTTCCAGGCCCACTTCTAAGTGTTGCTTCCTGACCTGCTAAATTACACTAGATATGTAATATGTAGATGCTTATAATTTCTTAATTGTTTCTTAATATGTAGCTATTTATAATAGTCAATTAACCAACAGTACTGAGAGAGTCCTAAACTTGAAAATGAAAATATTTTTCAGTCTGTTTCCACTATCTGGTGTTTTTTTTTTTTTTTTTTTTTGACTTCTTGTGTTTGCTATTTTTGTGATTCTTTCTTTGCTTTCAAACAATCTAGCAAACACTTTAAGCTTTAAAGTTTTTGAAGACAGCCTAAAAAGTTAAAACTAAATTTAAAAAAATAATAGAGAGACTATAGACAATTATACTTCTTCCCAAAAGAATAAATCAAGGGGTTACAATGAGTAAATAGTTACATAGCTTTAAGCAAGGAAGCAAAGAGGTAATACTTCAGAACCTTGAAATGTTGCAGGAAGGCAGAATCTTGGGGGACTCCTTCCATGGCCTGAGAGTGGGTTCTTGTCTAATATTCAGAAATGAATTTTCCAAGGAGATGTATGTACTGACAAATCAAAAGACTTTATTGGGAAGAGATGCACGGGGAGAGCAATAGGGTAAGTGAACCAGGCGAACTACTCCGTCATGTGGCACACAGACTCAGACTTTATAGTAATGAGGTTAGTTTCTGGATTGTCTCTGGCCAATCATCTTGCTTGGTCCATATTTGGTCTGACTTGGTGACCTTCAGAGTGGTGCATGCATCTCTTAGCCAAGATGGATTCTACTGAGAAGGATTCTGGGAGGGTAGTCATCTCCTCCATCTGGCCACACCCAAATTCTCCTGGTTAGTTTTTGACTGCAGTACCATGTTATTTATTGGGACCTCCTCTTGTGAGACAACTCATGCAAGTGGTTATCACTGTTTGCGTCAACAGTTTTGGTCAAAGTTTCCCTACAGAAGAAGAAAAATGTTTATGAAAAGATTAAATGAAGTGTCAGTTTGGTGAAAGAATGATGTATGTATCCCAAGATTTGGGCATAGCTACTCTTGTTTTTTCTTCAGTAACATGCTGATTTCTGAAGTTCATTGAAATTACTTGAACTTGTGACTAAAATTAACTAATTAGCTTGCCTATCTAACTTATCTAACTTAACTAACTTATCTAACTCTTCATTTGTGAAACTATTTCTATATTTCCTTGCAAAAGGATTGGGTACTTCTTCTTTATGAAATATTTTTCATTGGGATTTTAATAATGATATCTGAATCTGCATTTCTCCTGTGCAGAGTTGAGTGGAAAGTAGAATATGAGACTACAATTTCTCTGTTAGAGGTTTTAGAATTGCATATTGAAATTTCTGTGATCAACTGAGAAACACACACACATGCGCACACGTGCACACACACACATACACACACACAATGTAAAAGCTTTGAGTCAAGTTCATTCAGTGTCTTACTGAGGCCTATAGTCTGGAACACAGGCTCTCAAATAGCCCTGAGAATCTGTTCCAAAATGTTGGTGAGGAATCAGTATATATACTGTAATATATGCTATCAAGACTTCAGTGAAAACTTACTGCTTGTAAAGAGGATCACATATTTGACTAATAATTTTAGCACTTTTTTATGTATGGGAAGATGCAAGAATCTGGGGTCATCGAAATTCTTTATTACTTATGCATTTTAAATATCAAGGGTGCCATCTAGCACAAACATAGATTACTTTATCCTGAATTCTTTTTGGGGTATACTTGTAGGTAAGCAATTCCAGTGGCTAATGACTTGATCCTCGTAGAACTGTAATGCCAGGCAGTATTCTTTGTTTACACTGCATACCAGTCAGCACCCACAATTTTCCAATTCTCTCTAAAACATATGAGTGCTTGCACACACACACACACACACACACACACACACACACACACACACACACACACACGTCTCAACTTTTCCTTGTCTTTAAAACTAATGTAGGACCCAGGAATTTATTTGTCTTACACAGTCACACATAACTGCAGACTAGATTTGCCCTGTCTTATTTTTCCCCTTTAGATTCAGAGTCCTTTACACCCTCAAATAGCTCACGCCATTTAGGAATGGGAGTTAAAATGTTGGAACAGCAGTGAAGCACTCAGCCTTTAGAACAGAGACCTAGCAGAAATTTTCCCAGGTTACTTATGCTAAAAAGAACTTGCTCCAAGGGACTTGATCAACCACTCTATTGTTTGACATACTTAAACTTAATGCCCTTTTGCTACAGTTTAGTTTGTGTCTTCTAGTCTTGGCTTGAGGGCAAATTGCAAACATCTGGTTAGTGTTTTAGGGTAAGAGGATTTGATAGCTGTTGGAAGTTTGTAGTAAAAGGAGAAATTCTTCATCAAGGCATCAGTAGATTTTCAAAGATGTCATTGAGTGTATTGTTGTAACTGTCTAAAAGGTTTAACTAGACATTTCGCAACATAGTTGTTCTCTATTGTGGATTGTACAACTAATTATTTAATTAATCCTTTTAAGCAAATTTCACAACAAAAGTATTTCCTTAAGTAATAGCAGTAAGAGAGAAGAGCAGGGTAGGCAATAGAGGAAGAAACGCAAGAGGTGGAAGGGTGGGAGGAAACATTGGCATCGCTAGTAGACAAATAGGAGGATGCCTACTGAATAAGCCTCCGCAGATGTCAGTTTAATAAAAACCTACATTTTAACAGAAGCTGCTGCTGCTGCTAAGTCACGTCAGTCGTGTCCGACTCTGTGTGACCCCATAGACGACAGCCCACCAGACTCCCCCGTCCCTGGGATTCTCCAGGCAAGAACACTGGAGTGGGTTGCCATTTCCTTCTCAAATGCATGAAAGTGGAAAGTGAAAAGTGAAATTGAAGTCGCTCAGTCGTGTCTGACCCTCAGCAACCCCATGGACTGCAGCCTACCAGGCTCCTCCATCCATGGGATTTCCCAGGCAGGAATACTGGAGTAGGGTGCCATTGCCTTCTCCGAACAGAAGCAATATATACAAACAAATTTTAAAAAGATTTTCATAGTAAAGAACCAATTTGGTTCAAGCTTTATTTAGCTAATGTGTAATTATCTTTTATAAATGTGCAAATCTCTTGGATTCCTGGTGCTTATCTTTCAATGAGGATCCATTCATATAATTATGGTGGTCTTGCATAAACACAAATGAACAAATAAGATCTACAGTTCTTGCCTATTTGAATAAATATATGTGTATAAATATATATGATAAATATATTTTCATAGACTCCAATCACACAAATACGTATAAATGTAAGCTTGAATATAAACTATGGGAATTACATATGATACGAATTTTTAAAAATTTCTTTAGCAGATGGAAAAGTTTAAAGGGAGTATATCTGAACATATTTTAAACTACCCTTTAATTGGAATTCTCTGGGCTGAGAGAAATTTGTGTGCGTGCTTAGTCATGTTTGATTCGTTGTGACTCTATGGACTGTAGCCCATAGTAAGAATACTGGAGTGGGTTGCCATTTCCTATGCAAGAGGATCTTCCCAACCTAGGGATCGAATCTGCACCTCCTGTGTCATTTGCATTGAGGGCAGATTCTTTACCCCTGAGCCATCGGGGAAGCTCTGAGATAAGTTTGGTTACGTCCATATCAAATCAAACTGCAAATGAAAATTTTTAAATTATTCCCTTGGGTGTGACATTTCTATCAACCTGAAATATGGGATAGGAAATTTAAAATGTAAAATAAAACTTTGGTAAAATGATGATAATAATAGATTGGCAGCAAAATTGGATATGGAAATAAGATATCTTTCATATCAAGACATATGGTATGACAAAGAGATTTTCTGTTCTGCAAATATGTTTATATATAAAGCTAAATGTGCAGGAAATGTTTATTGTTATATAAATTTCCTTGGAACCTAAATCCATTGCTTCTGCTGGCATGGTATACTGGGTGATACCAACCTACAAAGAAACAAAATCAAACCAAATAGAAAGAAAAACAACTACTATAGATGCTAGGGATTTGAGTTAATGAGATAGCTTAGCAGAAGGACACAATTCAGATGTATCTTGACTTTCTCCTCAAGGTTTTTTTTTTTTTTTTTTGCTTTTTTATTAAAGCATAGTTGCTTTGCAATATTGTATTAGTTTCAGATGTATAACAAAGTGATTCGGTTTTATATTTATATACATATATATTTCAGATTATCTTCCACTATAAGTTATTATAAGATATTGAATTTAGCTCCCTATGCTATACAGTAAATCCTTGTTTATCTATAGAAATATAGAAGTTCATATTTATTAATATTCATCTCATACTACTAATTTATCCCTCCCCTTTATCCATCATAAGGGATAATTTATCCCTTATCCTTTTGGAAACCATGAATTTGCTTTCCATGTCTGTGAATCTGTTTTGTATACAGATTCATTTGTATCATTTTTTTTTGATTCCACACATAACGGATACATAATATTTATCTTTGACTTACTTCACTAAAGCAAGTGAGACCCATGTGGTCAGAGTGAACTTATGACCACCTGTGCAGGCATTTCTGCCCAGAAGCCGCTAAAGGTCAAATCCTTTTCTCTGTTGTGCTCATCACAGACCTAGTGGCAGGCTTTGGTGTCAAATGCGCTGGTGCTGGGAGCTGAGGTTCTGTGGCTACAGGAGTTGAGGTGGTTGGGTTGCAACCTTGGTTCCTGTGTTGGAGCCTGGCACCTGGTCTGCCTCTGTAGCCAACCTCTCCCAGGACCTGTTGCCCCAGATCTGACTCCAGTCTGTGATATGGGGTAGAGGGAAACAGAGTGCTCCCGCTGGGAAGCAAGCCTCAGAGTACTCCGCCCCAGGGGCTGAATGTCCAAGACATGCATTTCGGTGTTGCTTCCTGGAATGCATACTGACCAGGCCCATCCCACCCTGTGAGCACTCACAATAAATGCTGCAGTTTGGCTTAAACCATAGCTAACTGTCAAAGGACAGCTAGACGGAGCTCTCTCCCAGAGCCTGTTCTCTCAAGATACAGCACTTGGCTGCTGTGTGTACTAGCAGTCCTGCCCGATGTGATTTTTAGACTGGGGGATGTGATGAGGTGGTAGCCACCAATACAGATGTCTCTCCTCCCTGATTGCTAGCATATCCAGCACAATCCACTACACTCCTCTCAAGCAGAGTTTTCAGCACCCCAGTCCTCTCTGTTATCCCAGTGGGCCTCCCAGAAGGCAAGGAGGCTCCCCAAGGTGATGATCTGCCTGTGTGGACCTTTTCTTCTTCACGTATTCTTCCAGGGGTGCCAGTTCCTTCTGATGACTTCCCCCCTGCCCCACTCCCCAGACCTACCCAGGGTTTCCTTGGTGGTTCAACTGGTAAAGATTGTGACAGCAAAGTGGGAGACCTGGGTTCAATGCCTGGGTCAGGCAGATCTCCCAGAGAAGGGAATCACTGCCCACTCCAGTATTTTTGCCAGGATAATCCCAAGGACAGGAGCCTGGCAGGCTACAGTCCATGGTGTCGCAAAGAGTTAGACATGACTGAGCAACTTTCACACTACCACCCAGTTATATGAAGATCTTTGTCTCAGCTTTGGTTGTATAGGAGGCCTTCTACCAGTTTCTGGTTGGTTTTGTTTAAGAATTGTTCCACATGTAGACTATTTTTGAGGTGTTTTGGGGGGAGCTGAGCTCCACGTCCTCCTACTCTGCCATCTGGATCCTTTTTCATCCTTAAGTCCTAATGAGATGTATGTTCACACACCCATGCTTAAAGTTATAATCTGTATGTAGAACTTGAAACTTTGCATTTGACAAGTAGAGACAATTTTGAATTTTTAACAGCTTTATTGAAATATTCTTCACGTTCCATATACTATATCCATTTAAATAGTACCATTTAATGACTCTTATTATATTTACAGAGTTATATTATCATCACCACACACAGTCAATTTTTGCATATTTTTATTAGCACAAAAAGAAACTCCATTCTTGTTAGCAGTCACTCTCCTTTCCCACATTCCACAAGACCTTTAGACAACCATTAGCTATGGTTTCTCCAGCAGTCATGTATGGATGTGAGAGTTCTTCGGACTATAAAGAAAGCTGAGTGCCGAAGTATTGATGTTTTTGAACTGTGGTGTTGGAGAAGACTCTTGAGAGTCAGTCCTTTGGACTGCAGGGAGTTCAAACCAGTCAATCCTAAAGGAAACTGGTCCTAAATATTCACTGGAATGACTGATACTGAAACAGAAACTCTAATACTTTGGCTACCTGATGTGAAGAAATGTGAAGAACTGACTCATTGGAAAAGACCCTGATGCTGGGAAAGATTGAAGGCAGGAGGAGAAGGGGACAACAGAGGATGAGACAGTTGGATGGCATCACCGACTCAATGGACATACGTTTGAGTAAGCTCCGGGAGTTGGTGATAGACAGGGAACCCTGGCATGCTGCGGTGCACGGGGTCTCAAAGAGTCAGACACAACTGAATGACTGAACTGAACTGAATCAATACTCTATTCCTTTATATTGCAGAATAATATTCCAGGATATAAATAAATCACATTTTATTTTTTTCATTCACAGGTTGATGAACATTTGAGCTGTTTCTAATTTTTGATGGATAATGCCAACATATACTTTATTGTGCACATTTTTACATGGGCATATATTTTCATTTCTCTTTAAATAAAGCTAGATGTGAAATGCAGTTTTAACATTTGATTAGCTGTCAGTCTGTATTCTAAAGAAGCTAACCAGAAATTTATGAGGCTTCCAATTTCTCCATGTTCTCACCAGGTTTGTAATTATCTTCTTTGTGATTGTGAAGTGAAAGTAGCTCAGTTGTGTCCAATTCTTTGCGACCCCATGGAATTCTCCAAGCCAGAATACTGGAGTGGGTAGCAGGTCTCCTGCATTGCAGGCGGATTCTTTACCTTCTGAGCCACAAAGGAAGCCCAAGAATACTGGAGTGGGCAGCTATCCCTTCTCCAGTGGATCTTCCTGACCCAGGAATCGAACTGGGGTCTCCTGTTTTGCAGGTGGATTCTTTACCAACTGAGTTACCTCCATTCAAATAAGTGAGAAGTATTTCTGTGTTTTTAATGTCCTTAATGACTAAAATGCTGAAATCTTTTCATGTCTTTATTAGTCAGAGTTGAGAATGGAAATATTGTCCTACTTTTTTTGAGATGACTCATCTGCTTTGTGGATGGGATGCTGGTTGGTGTAGAGAGCCTCTGGTTTCTATGGATTGTGTCTTTTGCTATGGAAATTCCACCTTTCACCTGAGGCAAGGGGGATTGGGACCCAGTACTGCAAGGAGAGCCAACCAGTCCATTCTGAAGGAGATCAGCCCTGGGCTTTCTTTGGAAGGAATGATGCTGAAGCTGAAACTCCAGTACTTTGGCCACCTCACGTGAAGAGTTGACTCATTGGAAAAGACTCTGATGCTGGGAAGGATTGGGGGCAGGAGGAGAAGGGGATGACAGAGGATGAGATGGCTGGATGGCATCACGGACTCGATGGACGTGAATCTGAGTGAACTCCGGGAGTTGACGGACAGGGAGGCCTGGCGTGCTGCGATTCATGGGGTGGCAAAGTGTTGGACTCGACTGAGCAACTGAACTGACTAACTGAGTAGTGGAGCTCTTGCCATAGGTTAAGGAGGTAGATTCAAGATTTCTCAGCTTCTTTTTCTTATAATAGAGTTACTCCCAATTAGAGATGGAGGGTTGAGGTATGGTAGCAACCTGCACCTACTGGGAAAGATTCTGCAGCCTTACACTGAAACCTGAAAGGAGACTTGTTTTCTCGGATTCACCCTCAATGGGTAGAGGTTCTGTCTCATTTAGCTGGGAGCAGGGAAGGGAATGGGCTTCCCAGGTAGTGCAGTGGTAAAGAATCCACTGCCAATGAAGGAGACGTAAGAGAAACAGGTTTGATCTCTGGGTCAGGAAGATCTCCTGGAGTAGAAAATCACAACCCACTCTAGTACTCTTGCCTGAAAAATTCCACAGACAGAGGAGCCTGGCAGACTACAGTTCATGGGATCTCAGAGGACTGAGCATAGGCATAGGAAAGGGAATGGCCCAAATACCACAGATTCTAGTAGTTATCAATAATTAGGAGATTTTCTTGAACAATTGTTTCTCAGTTGCTACACAACCCTGAAAGGAAAGGCTACCCACTCCAGTATTCTGGCCTGGAGAATTCCATGGACTCCATGGGGTCATAAAGGGTCAGACATGGCTGAACGACTTTCACACAGGACTATTTCAAGAAATGTCAAGAGGTAGTTTTGTTTTGGTTTGTTTTGGTTTTTTAAAATAATTTTAAACAATTGTGGTTGTTTTATTAAGGAGAGAATCCAAGAACTTTTTTTTTATGTTGTGTCTCCCCGAATGTTTTAAAATGTGACTCCCTGAATGTTTTAAATTTTGAAAGCGTTCTTCTGCTTTGAAAACGATTGATTTTCAGAATGATTTTCTAAAATAAAGGTCTAATTTGAAACACAATCCAGTGCAACAAATCCTACAATTTCAACTGTATTCATCTGTTTTCCTGAATGAACTGAGGGCAGATTATATAAGAGTAGGGAAAAGCCAGGGATTGACTAGGATTGAGTAATTTTAGAGGTGAAAATATTGTCCCCAAATATTGGTCTGACTATGTATGTGATGTATGTTTCACATCTGAACCATGACTTTGGTAATGCTTTTTTTTGTTGTTGTCATCATCATCATCTTTGTTTGGTTTTTATTGTTTTCCTGGGAAATAGAATTGCTTTTTAAATTTAATCTATTATATGTGTTTACTTTATCCTGAAGCATTTCCATTAATTTCATTGTTTCATCTTCTGTGGCATCTTCCATTCACTGATAATCCCTTCTCTGGAGATTTTCTTTTACATTCTGGAATCCTTATTTCTTGTGTCCAGGTCTAGACTATTTTCTCTCTAAACCTACCATGGAGTTGTCATTCAGGAATATCTTCTCAGATTTTTAGTTTTTTTCTACTGATTTCTGAATCTAATGTCTTTCTATTTCTTGATGAATGTCATCTTTTAGCCAGATACATCCTTAAGACATTTTATAACAATTTATGTTTTTATGTATCCTTGCATCTTTAAAAATGTCTTTATTTTGCCTTATTTTGATTAACATGTTAGATAGAGTGAAACTAAATTTTCTTCCATAGGCTAATAGTTTAGATGTTTTTAAGTGACTTTTTTTTTCTTTTCTATTTGTGGATTTTTGAGTACTTTTAATCTTTTTTTTTTCCCCAGAATGTGAAACTTCTTGCTATAGCATGGATCTTACTTAAAAGTTTTCACTCTTCAAGTCATCCCTCTAACCTACTTCTAAATTCCTAATTAAATAAAAAGTTCCTCTCTATGTGTTCCTTATATTCCTTTATGCTCATCACTGCTTTATGTTCATCTTTTTCCAACTACTTATTTTGTTTCCTGATATCATTCATTAAACATTTTAATAGATAACTGAGCATCACTTAGAATATAATATCCTTATAGTAATTTATAGGTTTCAGAAACCTTGCCTATGCCTCCCTTACCTTTCAGTCTGCCTGTTTCCCTGTATTCACTTCCTATTGAAGTGAACAGGTCAAGGCATTCAGCTAATTCATATATACTTAACTTGGCCTTAAACTTGGAGAGCAATCAATCCCTATAGTTAGCAGGAATCAATAGATAACATATCAGTAGATTTGGGACCATGCATATTGGTTTCACTGCATTTAAATTGGTAAGAAAAATTTAATCTATATGGGGCAATTAATCTTAAAATGTGTCACATTGATTATTAGTTCAAAGTAAGTTCATAAAAAATAAAAGATTTAAAGTGACTATTTTGTTGTAAAATTCAGAACTTGAAGTAGATCTAAATAGCTACCATTTATTGGAAACTTACTAAGTGCTACAGTCTTTATTTTTCTTATTTATAATCTATGCAGCCATTTTCAAGATATTATTTCATAGATTAATATATCAAAGTTTAAAAACAAGTTGCTGCTCAAGTAACCTGCATATTATTTACATTACTCTGCTGCTGCTGCTGCTAAGTCGCTTCAGTCATGTCCAACTCTTTGCGACACCATAGACAGCAGCCCACCAGGCTCCTCCATCCCTGGGATTCTTCAGGCAAGAACACTGGAGTGGGCTGCCATTTCCTTCTCCAGTGCATGAAAGGGAAAAGTGAAAGTGAAGTCACTCAGTCGTTTCCGACTCTCAGGGACCCCATGGACTGCAGGCCACCAGGCTCCTCCATCCATGGGATTTTCCAGGCAAGAGTACTGGAGTGGGGTGCCATTGCCTTCTCTCTCACATTACTTTATCAGAGTGCACATTCGAGTCTCTGCCAAAGCAATTAAAATTTCACTAGGTTACTCTGCTTTAAAGAAGTATATCTTAGACCACAGAAGTTTAAATGGAAGGAGCGATAAGCACACAAAGGAACATATGTTAGCATGACCCTATAGAAGGCAGATTGTGCTTAGCTTAGACATTCTCCAGGCTTTGAGGTTAAAGCATCAAGGACGCAAAGGAAACAGGAAAAGCAGAAGGGACAGCAGCAGCAGCATTAACAGCATCATTTTATGATTCTATGTTGCCTATAGAGGGTGCACCCAAACACTGTTCCTTCTGAGCTCATCTGACTTGTGGGTACTCTACAACTTCTAAGGTAAGTTTAATTTCTGAATCTCCATGAGATTTTAGCAGCATTGTATCAATTACTCCAGTCCAGTCATACCATACATACTTTGCTGAAGCATGAAATTCCTAAAGCAAGACACAAAGACTTTCTTTCTACCATTTCAGACACAAGTTTAAAATGCAAATACTACTTAGAGGTAAGTAGTGTGAAATCAATAACAGATGTTTTTCAGTTTTGAAAAGGAAGATAGAAGACAGCAATAGATCCTTAAGAAGGGAGAAGAGTTAGCAATTTTGAAGAGGCCAGAGACACACACAAAATATCAATCATATGTCCCTTATGGCCTTATACCATACTTAAAAAAAAATTGTTATTAGGCAACCTGTGCAATGGACTTCCAAGCTGGCTCAGTGGTAAAGAATCCACCTGCAACTCAGGAAATGCTGGTTCAATCCCTAGGTCGGGAAGATCCCCTGGAGAAGGAACTGGCAACTCATTCAAATATTCTTTCCTGGGAAATCCCATAGAGAGAGGAGCCGGGGGGGTTACAATCCATGGGGTCACAAAAGACTCAAGCAGGATTTAGCAACTAAACAACAACAACAACCTGTGCAATATCTATGAACATTTGACTATGTACCTTAATATAGATACCACTCTTTCAGAGTGTATTTTTACCTTTCCTGCCCTTCCTGCACAGCTAAATTTTACTACCATCATGACCAGTTGGGTGATGACCCAATAATTCTATAGGAATTATGATATAAAATTTTGTATTTTTTAATATAAATTTATTTATTTTAATTGGAAGTTAATTATTTTACAATATTGTATTGGTTTTGCCATACATCAACATGAATCTGCCACAGGTATACATGTGTTCCCCATCCTGAACTCCCCTCCCTTCTCCCTCCCTGTACCATCCCTCTGGGTCATCTCAGTGCACCAGCTCCAAGCATCCAGTATCATGCATCGAACCTGGACTGGTGATTCATTTCATATATGATATTATACATGTTTCAATGCCATTCTCTCAAATCATCCCACCCTCGCCCTCTCCCACAGAGACCAAAAGACTGTTCTATACATCTGTGTCTCTTTTGCTGTCTCGCATACAAGGTTATCATTACCATCTTTCTAAATTCCATATATATGTGTTAGTATACTGTATTGGTGTTTTTCTTTCTGGCTTACTTCACTCTGTATAATAGGCTCCTTAAAAAACTGGAAATAGAACTGCCTTATGACCCAGCAATCCTACTGCTGGGCAAACACACTGGGGAAACCAGAATTGAAAGAGACATGTGTACCCCAATGTTCATCACAGCACTGTTTATAATAGCCAGGATATGGAAGCAACCTAGATGTCCATCAGCAGATGAATGGATAAGAAAGCTGTGGTACATATACACAATGGAGTATTATTCAGCCATTAAACAATTTTTTGTATTTTAATGATCACAACATAAAGCATCGTTTGAGAAAACGGAACATATAGAGTATGTTATGTATATTATAATAATTTATTTGTGTTATTATACACTAGAGACATAAAAACATAACTGCACTGAAAAATTTATGTTGGTTTATAATCTTTATTTCCTAAAATAATTGATGGGGCACTGAGTCAAGTCTTGGTAAGGATAATGTGAGTATTTTTTCCCCTCTTTTTGTGTCATCTACTGCTCCATCTAGATGTAAAGGTGATGTTTCTGAGGTTTGGGACAGGGTTTGTTATTCCCTAATTCTTTTTTATGGAACTGATGGTTAGAATATGTAATCTAAAAGGACAAAATAAATGGAAAACCATTGAGAGTATTGCAAAATACAGTCAATCAAAAGAAATCAAGGATATAAATGACATTAACAAAAACTCATGAATTCTTGCCCTGTTTCAAAACCCAAATTTCTTTCCAATCCAGAACTAGGGGAGAAACAGGATCATAAGAAGGAAAGAATGTGCACTACCACAACAAGTAAATACAGTAAAGATTCCCCTGAACCTCATTCAAAGGCCATTTACTCAATGAGCTATACACTGGAGAAGGTTTATATTAGTACACAGGGAACCAAAGTGTTACCATGGTATTCGTAGTACAGAAATGTACACATGAATCAAGTGATAAATGGAGTCCAGGCCCAAGGGTGACTCACAATGAGTACAGTGGGTTCCCAGACACCAGCTTTCATTTTCAGTATAAATAATACATTTGGTAGTTGAAAGAATCTCCACATTAGTCTCTTAGCCTATGGAGAGGAGTCATTATAGTAGGGAAGGCAAAACTATATGAATCCTAGAAGATGTTAGCTGGTTACCACAAATTCAATCAAAAGGAAGCTTCATTTTCACGTGTTGTGTTAATGAACTATTTTTGCTAAAAAAAATTAGCATGATTTTAAGTACATGGCATGTGGCTACTGAGCTGGAAGAAGCTTCTTTTCTACGCCTATCAGACTTGAGAACAAGAAGTAGCTCCCATTCATATGTGATGGGTCACATAAGTTTTATGGCTTTGTCCCAAAGCTAGATTAACCTTCTCCCCTTCTGACATAATATAGTTTGAAAAGATTTTAGCCATCTGGATATTCTGCAGAATATCACTTTGGTCCGCTATATCAAAGCTATTATGTTAATCTAACTAGATGACAAGATATGGGAACCACATTTGAGACCTTGATAAAGCACATATGTTCTAGACAGTGGAAGAAAAACTGTATGAGGATTCGGGGTCTTGCCACATCAATGTAGTTTTGTTATAAATTCAATGATCTGATGCACGACAGGACTTAAAAAAAAAAGATAAATGATTGTGTCTTTCATAGCCCATTGTGACTCACATCTTCCACTACCAAAGAAGCTCAATATCTACAAGGCTTCTTCAGTTACTGAAGCCAACATATTCCAAAAGTGGGAATAGAGCCCTGGTTCTCTATTGAATAACAATGAAGGCTGCTAGCTGGGAGTGGGGCCCAGTGCTGAAAAGAACTCTTAGCAGGTGTAGGCGGTGTTGAAAGCAGCGCTGTTGCTTTGGCATATTATCTCAACAGAATCTATGGAATTAGATGTTTTGCATTAGAAAAAAAAAATGCCACATGGAGTTTAGGGCAAGCCCTTGTGAGAAAATTATATACCATAGACCCGAGAAATTTGGCATAAAGTCATGCTACCTGCTTCAAAGCTTTTTATTCCATCTGAAAAATAGTCTCTGAAGTACTATTAAACCTACAAGAGACATGCCTAATAAGACCATGATCATGTGGCCAGAGCCGCCTACCATAAGCTGAGTTTTGTCACAGTAACGAAGTCATAACTTTACACAAGCCTAGCACAAATTCATCACGTGATAGAAGTGGTGCCTCTTGGATAGACAGGAGCAGAGCCAATGAGCACAAGTAAGCTGCATGAGTAGGTAACCTGACGCCCCTGCCATGTGATCCACCATTATCAATACACTGGTGCTTCTCCCTCACGATATCACTATATCATCATAGGACTGTGACCTTAGGACCAGCAGACAAAAAAGGAAACAAATCAATCTTAGTGCCTGTGTGCACTGACTTGGTTTTGTGGTTGAAACTGAAAATGGACTACTGCTTCATTTCAGCTTAACTCAAGGTTGATTTGAAAGACACTTGTGTGGGAATATCCTTCTAATGGGCAATTCACACTGTGTGGCTCTCACCTGCCATGCTGCATGGAAAGAAAAGTGGCCTGATATAAGGATGTATATGGGTCCATGAGTATCTTGGATGTGTCAAGGAAGAACAAGCTTAGTGCTCAGGTAAACTACTGATGGGCTTCCCCGGTGGCGCAGTAGGAAAGACTTTGCCTGCAAATGCAAGAGATGCAGGTTTGATTTCTGGGTTGGGAAGATCCCCTGGAGGAGGAAATGACAACCTACGCCAGTCTTCTTGCCTGGAAAATCCTGTGAGCAGAGGAGCCTAGTGGCCTATAGTCCATAGAGTTGCAAACAGTTGGGCACAACTGAGCACACACACATGCATGATCTACTGATACGTCAGTCTGCAACCCTCTGCTTAATTTAATGATAAATAGACGACAAGTTCAGCACCTTTAGCTTGAAAAGAGCATGATGATCATGGGCTTACTTTTCTATATTACACTTCATTTTATTGTATTTTGTCATTTTTCCTTTTTTCTTTGGGTCACACTGTGCAGCTTGTGGTATCTTAGTTCCTCAATCAAGGAGTGGACCCAGGCCCTTGGCAGTGAGAATGTGGAATCCTAACCACTGGACTGCCAGGTGGTGGTGGTGGCGTTGGTAGTTACTCAATCGTATCTAACTCTTTGTGACCCCATGGACGATAGCCCATGGATTCCTCTGTCCATGGAATTCTCCAGGCAAGAATACTAGAGTGATTTGCCATTCCCTTCTCCAGGGGATCTTCCTGACCCAGCAATCAAACACAGGTCTTCCACATTGCAGGCAGATACTTTACCATCTGAGCCAACAGGCAAGTCCTTTGAACTGCCAGGGAATTCCCCAGACTTAATTTTATAATTTTTCCCAGGAAAAGGCTGACCACAATACTGGTGGGATTTTCCTAGGTGGAGCAACCAGACAAAAGTGCATGCTTCCAAATGACCCATGGATTGGGCTATAGTGAATATAATGGTACACCACTGAGATCCTCCTTCCAGAAGACTGAGACACCCATTCTTCCAACAGCTGGGAGTGTTGACTGCTGACAACTCACAGTTGGGCTCTTCTCCTGGAATTACTCTCAGCCTAAAAAACTGCCTCAGGGGCAGTTCACATCAAATGACTAGTCAGTGATAGGGTTCAAGTCCTGTGTCAATCTAGAACAACTTTAAAGGGCCATCACAACTTCACTGCAATATGTACTACTGGCTGCGATATCACTTGTAACTGTATCCCAGTTCAGTTTCTCACTCTGCCCTATCCTCCTATCCTCAGTGCTTTAGTGGTCTGTTTGCTAAGAGCTTCCTAAGTTGCGCTAGTGGTAAAGAAGCTGCCTGCCAAATGCAGGTAGACATAAGAGATGTGGATTTGATTCCTGGGTCAGGAAGATGCCCTGGAGAAGGGCATGGTAACCCACTTCAGTAGTCTTGCCTGGAGAATCCCATGGACACAAGAGACTGGCAGGTTACAGTCCAGAGGGTTGCAAAGAGTCAGACACAACTGAAGCGACTTAGCAAGCATGCACACATTGCTAAGTACACCCTTCTGCATGTCATCTTTGTCTTGAGTTCTGCTATGGTCTGAATACTTGTATATCCTCAAAATTCATGGATGGAAATACTAATCCATAATGTGATATATTAAAAGGGGGGCCTTTGGGAGGTAATTGGGTTATGTGGGTGGAACCCTCATTAATAGTATTAGTGCTTTTATAATAAAAAGTTGGGGAGACATCTTTTGCCTCCTTTTCCCTGTGAGGATACAAAGAGAAGACATTGTATACAAATCAGAAAGTAGACCCTCAGGAGCCACCACATTGAACCTGCTGTTCCAGTGATTTTGGACTTCTCAACCTCCAGAACTGTGAGAAAGAAATCTCTGTTTACCAGTTACCTAGCTTGTGGTATTTTGCTTTAGCACCTTACATGGATTAAGACAAAATCTATTTCTGGGAAAATCAACTTCTTGCTTCACTAATAATTAATGTTTTCCTACACTCTAGACAAAATTTCCACATGCTATCAGAATAACACATATAGACAATTTCAAGATATCACCCTCCACCACTTAGAAAGTTCTCCTCTTTAGATTGCCCTCATCTATTTCCCGGGCTTCCTAGATGGATTAGCAGGTAAAGAAGCTGCCTGGAATGTGGGAGATGCAAGAGACACAGGTTTGATCTCTGGGTCAGGAATATCCCCTGGAGGAGGAAACGGCAACCCACTCCAATATTCTTGCCTGAAAAATCCCAAGGACAGAGGAGACTGGTAAGCTACAGTCCAAAGTGTTGCAAAGTCAGACACAACTGAGCATGCATGCATCTATTTTCTGCCCTCATTTAATTGTTCATTGCATTTTTTTCCCTGTAAATTCTTCTTTTCTTTCCTACCTCTTCAGGTACATTTTAATTTCAAAGAATTATTTTAGTATTAACTCACTGTAACAAATATTTTTATTTTCTAGAAATACTACCTCTCTGTGCCTTTAAAAATACTTGCATCATAAATACAACCATTAATATATTCTATTTTATATTATTTAGATTTTGTCTACATATTGGGCTAAGGGGGCAGTGCTCTGTGGTTTAAAAACTTGAGGAAAATAGTCCTAAAATGCAATTTCCTACATTCAAATGAATGGACCCATGAAAAGATATGCTATGTGCTGCATATACACTAAAAATGGGTTTTGAAGTCAGAAAGATCTAATTGTAAATCACAACTCTTCCACTTTATGTGAGCAAGTTATTCAATGTCACCAAGCCCAAATTTCCTCCTTCGTCTATGAACACAGCATCTTATTTTAGAGCAGCATTATAAAGATTAAACAATTCACTGAAAGAGCTTAGTATTTTTCTGAGCACATGGGTTCAGTAAGTGATGAGTACTTTTATTAATGAAGGAACACCTTTTTATCTTCTTAGATCCCTAAGCTTGATCTTTGAATAAAGTAGGTGTTCAGTGCATGCTTTTGACATGACTTTTAATGAATATTCTCCAATATTTTTCATAAAGAAAACAGTCAGGATATTAATAATAGGTTTCTACAATAGTATTGAATTTTAAATCTCTGATGAAAAGGATAACAGCAAGGCAAATACTGGGTATGCCCCTGGTGATTTTCAATAGCAACGGCTTTAGAAATGTAAAATCTGGAAATATAGGGCTCTCCATATTTTAATCATGGGATAGTACTTATGTTACCCGTACCTAATCCTGCTTAATGTTGGCAGGTGATTTAAAGTTTATATTAATCCCAGCAAGTACTATGGAAAACCTATATATCTCCTCAACTTTGTTTCTTTGAAAATCTACCCCACCAACATATATCATTTTCTTTGTATAAAACAGAAATCCATAGAGATACACATAATCTTCCTATTAATGCAATATTAGTGCAATGCTTGAAAAAGAACCTTAACTCTGGACAATGATAATAAAACAATGTCAAAAAGAATGGAAATGTTTCAAGAACATATAAAATATTTAATATGTTTTCTGTAGAAAACTGTATCTGTTAGGGAATTTTAGAAATCTCTACTAATTTAGATAAAAAGCTATCCAAGAACCTTTAAACATATGTGAACTTGCGGGAAATAATGTACTGCTTTTATAATTGTGAATATAAGGTCACTAAAAAACTTAAATAATACAGAAATATTCACACTAAACTATAGAAGTCCTCTTTCATTTTTTTTTCAATCCTCACCCCAGAAGTAACCCCTGTTTACAGTTTGTTGTATATATTTTGTCTTTCCCATGCCTTTAATATGTCCATATTAACTATATTTTATTCATTTTTATACAGGACATGATGAGTATCTTTCTTTCCATGGAGGCATAGTTGAAATAAGTAAAGTATAGAAGAAAATGTTCCCTAATTAATAAATTCTTTCCTAGAACTTTGAATATAGTTAAAACATAAATCAAGTTGTAGGAACTTCGGGAGGAAAGGATGTGTGTAGAAATGAGAAATCTCTTTGTAGCTTGATTTTAACACTTTCTTATCATCACTCCTTCAATTGTCCACCTTTTCTTTAATTTTTTCAAGGTTTCAAGAATATAAAATGTGAATTTTCCTTTTAAAAAGTCTGAAGATCTGCACTTTTTACTAGAGTTATACAGTTGAAATCTGTATCCTGGCTATGAAAAGGACCTCTTTTGAATTTTCATATATTTAAACTATGGATTTCTCAAAGTCCTTTGCAAATTATTGTATAATATTATGGTTAACTGAAAGTAAATGAAAAAAAAATAAGAAAACAACAGCAATAAAATATTTTAGTTAGTTCCATTTCTTTTGCCATTCTATCCCTTTCTTGGCCATTGCTGTCAATCAAGTATAATTGGGAAATTGCCTTGTAGATGGATATAAATGGAGATGAGTTTGAAACTCATTTTCTTTTTTAGTCTAGTCTGAAAATTCAACTCTATGCCATTTCTTGGACATACAATGGATAACAGCCCTTTATTTAAAGGACATCTGGTCATCAATATAATTTGATTTTCATCTACAGGAGGCTAGATGTGTATGTGTGTGTCTGTGTGTGAGTTCAGACTAATACTGAAGACCTAAGCATATGAATGATCATTAGCAGAAATAGTAAAGGAAGTTAAACAAGGAGATTATAATAAGAAAATGCAATAATGGGAAACTTGCTTAATGAGGACATCGGTGCCAAACTACATTATTCATAGGACATTCTGATTAGAGACAAATGTAAAATGAAACCTACATTCCTTAGTGGAAGTCTTCATTTACATTTCAAATAAATACTATTACTCCAACCTTTGGCTGAGAAAATGAGCCTTCATACTGAATAACTAAAGATCCCCCCCACCCAGGATAATGTGTACCAAATATATTGTTAAGTAATAAATGGAGGAGTCAAGTACATTTTCTTGATTTTGAGAGTTACAATTTATTGTATATCCAGTGCAAGACACCATTAATAAATGTAATAAATTCAGGACTTATATACATGAAATTAAATATGACTATAAATAGATTTATATATTTTTATCATTTTATTGTATTCCAATAGTTCCTTTTCTCATTTTGGGTCAATCAGCTCTACTGATGAAAGCAAAGTGATAATGAGACCTGTTTATGGATTATAGTTTTTCTTATTTTAGGTTTCTTGGCCATAAAAGAGAATCACAAATACTACAAAGTGTAGATGAATTATCTCAGAACAAATATTCCCAGTGAGTGTGTGTATGTGTAGGTGTATATAGCAGTATACTTATCCCAATCACCTGTGAAAATTTTGCACATTACAGAGTTTCTTTTGGATATAGAATATGACTTAAGACTGATCACTAGGTTGAGAGCTTCCTGCAGGAATCTAGGAAGCAAGAATTGAAAACAATTGGTAGAAGAGAAGCATCTGAGTAAAACTCCAAGCACTAATTATACCTTTATACAATTCTATTACTGAAGAGAATCCATTAAAAGAAAAGATACTAAAGATACTTTTTTGAATACAGCATAAACTTATACATGGACTTTTGAGTGGAGAATAATTCATTCTTTGTGAAGAAAAAGTAAGGACTGGAAATAATTCTTTGATGGGATACAGAGAAAGAAACAGATGCAATATATTTTAAAGTTAAGAAAAAGTAGATTCTGTTAAACTCTTTGGTATTTGATATCCTTTGGCATATTAGTAACCATTGTAGAACTTTCTTCAGAAGGAAAAAAAAATAATATATATATATCCTTGAGAAGAAAATACACAAGAAAAGTTTTAAAAATCTTAGGAAATTTATAACTAACTAGCAATGATTAGTGATATTGATTCTAGACATTGAGAAAAAAAGTCTTAAGAGAATTTGAACTCTAGTCTTGTGCTGAGAAGACTTCCATGATACTTCTGTGGGTGGTTTGAAAAACATGTTAATGCTATCCTTGCCTATTACCCAATCTTTGACCTTTGGTGACATTTAGATGTAGGTGGGTAACAAAGAAATTAGTCTTCACATAAGCCACATATCTTACACAGCATTACATTTCACTAAGGATCCATGCCATCATGAAATACAGATAAACAGGAGGATGTGTGGAGTATCCTGTATGGCTCAACTTCTTTCCTGTTAGGGTATCACACTTTCTGATTGGATACAGATTGGGTTGCTCAAGAGGTTTCCAGTTTAGTTCAAAGGAAACTATTTTAGAAAGAAGTTGGAATATGAAGCATCTTCATTTCATACCCCAGAGATTTGTATAATTTACATGACATTCTCCAGAGAGTGATGCCTCATAAATCCATAGAGTATAGATTTGTTTATTATAAGCAGTCCCAAACTAGGGTCATGTTACACAAAGCAGTCCATGCATCAGGACTCTCACTGGTCAATAAACTAGGAGGTCAATTATCAGCACATTTACAAGGAATTAAGTTAGCTGCCTCTTTATTTCTCCAGAAACACTTCCCCAGTAATTGAGAGGAATATTTCATGGCACATCTTTTTTAAAAATTCCTTTCATAGGCTAAATTTTCAGTGAATTCATTTTTGGCATTAATCATAGAGTAATAGATATATTAGCATTTTCTAATATATAATTAATGGTACTTAGGCAATGGCACCCTACTCCAGTACTCTTGCCTGGAAAATCCCGTGGACGGAGGAGCCTGGTAGGCTGCAGTCCATGGGGTCACTAAGAGTCGGACACGACTGAGCGACTTCACTTTCACTTTTCACTTTCATGCATTGGAGAAGGAACTGGCAACCCACTCCAGTGTTCTTGCCTGGAGAATCCCGGGGACGGGGGAGCCTGGTGGGCTGCCGTCTATGGGGTCACACAGAGTCAGACACGACTGAAGTGACTTAGCAGCAGCTGTGTTACTATGGAGAAGGCAATGGCACTCCACTCCAGTACTCTTGCCTGGAAAATCCCATGGATGGAGGAGTCTGGGAGGCTGCAGTCTATGGGGTCACTGAGGGTCAGACACGACTGAGCCATTTCACTTTTAATTTTCACTTTCATGCATTGGAGAAGGAAATGGCAACCCACTCCAGTGTTTTTGCCTGGAGAATCCCCGGGACGGGGGAACCCGGTGGGCTGCCGTCTATGGGGTCACACAGAGTCGGACACGACTGAAGTGACTTAGCAGCAGCAGCTGTGTTACTAAACTTGTTTACACTGTTGCATGTTATATACTAGTTCACAGGAAAACTCAGAGGACTCTAATATAGGTAGGATATTGCAAGGAAGTTGAGATATTTCCAAAAGAGCAACTAGTTGCTGCCCTTCTGAGTTGGAAGGTAGTGTATTGGTGCAATAGATTTAGATTTCTCACCGACAGACACTATATATGCAGCAGACTCGGGTGTTTGGCTATCTTTGAAGCTTTCAGAATTGCATCAGAATTGGCATAGTTTTGGTGATAAGACTAGGAAAACTAAATACATCTGGATTGTAGAGTGTCTGCAAATCTGTTAATGTGAGTATACTGTTTCTTCCTGCCCTACCATCAAAACATGCCTGCTTTGTGCCACATACCCTTTTTAGTCAGGAGCTCCCATAACAAGGTAATTTGGTTTATTAATATATAATGACAGAAGCAGCTTAATGTTTACATCTTCCAGATAACAACATCTAGAACTTTAGATTGCTTAAGTAATTTAATAAAAAATTTATTTTAGACTATGGACAGATCTATTTTATCCAATCATTTGTTTCTTTTGTATATTAACTACCCATTCTAACTGGCTACAAGTTGCATTTATCTCCCAGTAAACAAATACTAAATGTTTTCTTGACCAAACAAACTTTAAAAAATGAGACATTTCTCTTCATCTAGGCATTTTGAGTTTTTCTTTTGAAAAAATCATTTATTTTCTCAATCATACAGCAGTTGAGAAAGCTGTTTTCTTATGTTGAAAATAATGTATGTATTTCAGGCAAATTACATTTTAATACTTCAGAGCAAGATATAAATGAAATTGAAATGAACATTTATTCCTCCAGCCATTTCCTAGAACACACAATGCCTTCAGCCATAACTTGATATGAATAATGGTGGTATTAATTATTAGTGCTGCTGTTTTAATTGAGTACAGGGTACAATGGCATTTATTCAAATATTCATCAACTGCACATAATAATTGTTTGGCAACATGCTACAGTAAGTGACATGATCTCTATTAATTCCTATGGTACTCATTGTTAGCATATGAATCATACTAAATTGTTTCAGTATTCATGTGGGTATAAACTGTAATTCCATGGGAATCCTATTGTAATTTGCCAGAGCATTAATTAATACTACTGTGAAAATATGAGCAGGTAAGTTACAGACAGAAATGAAGTAAGGAAAGCCAGCAACCTAAAGCCCCAAATGATACTATTTTCTATTATGACCATTAGTATTTTTCAGATATGTGAAAGAACTGCCAAGTATAGGAGGTGACCCAATTAATCAACTCATATCTCTCATACCCAGTAGGTTATTGGAGGATCCTCAAAATTAATGCTAATTTCAGGAATTTCATCTCATCAGAAGGCCCTTGCCTCACTAATATTCAAAGGACCTCTGTATTTTAAATGCCTCAGGGAAATATCCATCTTTGTAGTATTCCATCTAAAGGGAGATTTCTTGAGAATAACAGTCACTATTTTGCAGGCATTCAGGTAAATATAGTTAGGTCATATAACTAGTAATGACATATGCAATTACAATTGCATAAAAAAATACAGTATCTAGGTTAAAATGTCAAGTTTTATTGAGTTCATCATGGTGTTGCAAAGGTGCAAAGAAGATGACAGTTGACATTACTTACCCAAATGGTTATGGCTACGTAAGCTTGGGCAGTTGATTAAATTCACTGTGTTTCTGCTGATTCATCTTTTTAATGTGGATCATATAATGTCTACCTATGAGAAGGGGGCTGCATCGAATGATTTCTTATGAGACCAGCCAAATCATCCAATGAAAATATATGACCTTAGACTAATTTGTCCAGACTACAGCTGACTAGTCTTCTCTTTGTCTCTCAGGCTGATGTTGCTCCTATTCCCAGATACATGTATCTGTGTGTTTGTCTTTCTTCCTTCCAAATAGGAAAAGGAGTACGTCAAGGCTGTATATTGTCACCCTGCTTATTTAACTTCTATGCAGAGTACATCATGAGAAATGCTGGACTGGAAGAAACACAAGCTGGAATCAAGATTGCCGGGAGAAATATCAATCACCTCAGATATGCAGATGACACCACCCTTATGGCAGAAAGTGAAGAGGAACTAAAAAGCCTCTTGGGAAACTGAAAGAGGAGAGCAAAAAAGTTGGCTTAAAGCTCAACATTCAGAAAATGAAGATCATGACATCTGGTCCCATCACTTCATGGGAAATAGATGGGGAAACAGTGGAAACAGTGTCAGACTTTATTTTGGGGGGCTCCAAACTCACTGCAGATGGTGATTGCAGCCATGAAATTAAAAGACGCTTACTCCTTGGAAGAAAAGTTATGACCAACCTAGATAGTACATTCAAAAGCAGAGACATTACTTTGCTGACTAAGGTCCATCTCGTCAAGGCTATGGTTTTTCCTGTGGTCATGTATGGATGTGAGAGTTGGACTGTGAAGAAGGCTGAGTGCCGAAGAATTGATGCTTTTGAACTGTGGTTTGGAGAAGACTCTTGAGAGTCCCTCGGACTGCAAGGAGATTCAACCAGTCCATTCTGAAGGAGATCAACCCTGGGATATCTTTGGAAGGAATGATGCTAAAGCTGAAACTCCAGTACTTTGGCCACCTCACGCAAAGAGTTGACTCATTGGAAAAGCTTTTGATGCTGGGAGGAATTGGGGGCAGGAGGAGAAGGGGACGACCAAGGATGAGATGGCTGGATGGCATCACGGACTCGATGGACGTGAGTCTGAGTGAACTCCAGGAGATGGTGATGGACAGGGAGGCCTGGCGTGCTGCGATTCATGGGGTCGCAAAGAGTTGGAGACAACTGAGTGACTGAACTGAAATGAACTGATATGTATGTTAGCATTTGTTGTTGTTGTTGTTCAGTTGCTCAGTTGTGTCCAACTCTTTGTGACCCCATGGGCTGCAGCATGCCAGGGTTCCCTGTCCTTCACTATCTCCTGGAGTTTGCTCAAACTCATATCCATTGAGTTGGTGATGCCATCCAACCATTTCATCCTGTCATCTGCTTCTCCTCCTGCTTTCAGTCTTTCCCAGCATCAGGGTCTTTTCCAATGAGTCACCTCTTCACATCAGGTGGCTAAAGTTAGGAGCTTCAGCTTCAGCATCAGCAGCCCTTCCAGTGAATCTTCAGGGCTATTTTCCATTAGGATTAACTGCCTTGATCTCCTTACTGTCCAAGGGACTCTCAAAAGTCTTCTCCAGCACCTCAGTTTGAAAGCATCAATTCTTTGGCACTCAGCCTTCCATGGTCCAAAAAAGGGACCATATTATTGATGTATTTTCTAAAGGTGTAATTTGCAGCAACTTCTTTCATTCATGTTATGCCTAATGAGCACTTCATTTACTCAACGAGGCCTATGTTCAGATGTTCAGACAGGTGTCCAGTAACCAGCTTTCTGCCAAAGAAGGTGAAAGTGAAAGTGAAGTCGCTCTGTCATGTCCAATCCTTTGTGACCCTGTAGGCTGTAGACTACCATGGTCTTCCATCCATGAGATTTTTCAGGCAAGGGTACTGGAGTGGGTTGCCATTTCCTTCTCCAGAGGATCTTTAAAAAATCTATTTTGTTCTCCTTAGTTTCTTTGTATTATCTCTCTCTTTTTTTCTAACCCTCATACATAATCTATCTGTAAACTGAAACTGAAGTCAGTCGTGTCCGACTCTTTGTGATCCCATGGACTGTAGCCTACCAGGCTCCTCTGTCCATGGAATTTTCCAGGCAAGAGTACTGGAATAGGTTGCCATTTCCTTCTCCAGGGGATCTTCCCAACCCAGGGATCGAACCTGGGTCTGCTGCACTGCAGGCATACGCTTTACTGTCTGAGCCAACATTTATATAATACACATACAGCACACACATACTCACAGTCTTCTTTTTTTAACTATTTTTCTTTGGCTTTTATACTGTCATTTGCTCTTACCTCCCTTTTTCTGTTAATAAACATCAAATAAAGTTTTGGCCCTTGACTTTTTGCTTTCTTTCTCCTCAATTCAGAATCTAGGTAGGAAAATAGATCTACTGTTACTGTTGTGTGTGCGTTCAGATGTGTTCAATTCTTTGTGACCCCATGGACAATAGCCTGCCAGCCTCCTCTGTCCATGGGGTTCTCCAGGCAAGAATACTGGAGTGGGTTTCCATGCCCTCCTCCAGGGGATCTTCCTGACCAAGGGATCTAACACACATCTTTTGTGTCTCCTGCATTAGCAAGCAAATTCTTTACCACTAGCTCTACCTGGGAAGCTGAATTTCCTTAAAGACTTAGTAACATGACCTGAGAACACCTGGTTGCCACAGACATTCCCAGTCACTGTCTATCCATTTTCATTACTGATGTCTTAATTTGCACTTCAAGCTTGGACTACTGTAAAAGTATTTTGACATTTCAAGGCCTTTAGGTAATTCATCTTCTCTTGTTTCTTTTATTTCTTGCTTATTTCTTTACTTCTCCTCTTCACTTTCTGCTATGTTGTCTTCTTCACACACTAACACACCAATTCTACTCAACAACCTACTGTGTATCCATCCATACTTTTCACCATGAATATAATTCATATTGAAATGAAATCATTCACACACAGAAATTTTTGTGCATTTGTTTGAAAAATGAGAACATTTTATAATGTTTTTGCATTTTAACATTCTCATCCTAAAATACCACACTATTTTTAATGGCTATACAATTTACCCACAATATGGGTGTGCACAAATTATTTAACCATTCTCCTGATTAAGGGACAGTCAAACTGTTTCCAGTTTTTGACCACCATGTACAATTCTGCAATGCATGAACTTGTATAATTAATTTTTATTTATTTATTTAAAAATTTTTATGGAAAAAATTGCCCTGGGAGTGAAAATTTTGAGTCAATAGTACATTTATGTTTTAATTTAATAGATGCATAGGGACTGTAATAACTTGCATGTCTACCAACAATGTATGAAAGTATCATTTTTCCTCAATTCCTGCCAGCATAAAATGTTATCACATTTTTCCTTTATGAAGATAACTGACACTTCCTTCCTTTTTATTTTTTTCTTAGCATATCTGATGAGTTTGAACATATTTTCATGTAGTTGTCAAATTTGCAGATCATGAATTGCTTCTTTCTCTTTGGACACTGCATCAAATGACCTGGCCATCTTAGCTTTTTCTATAACAAAGATAATTTCACTTCTTCCTTCCCAATTTGGCTGTCATTTTTTTCTTCTTGCCTGATTGTTCTGGCTAGGACTTCCAGTATATACGTTTAACAGAAGTCATGAAACTAGGCATCTTTGACTTATTTCTGAACATAAAGGAAAAATTTTTCATCTTATACCATATTATTTTCCTTTTCTCCAAAGAACTTCTTTTAACATTTCTTGTATGGCAGGTCTACTGGCAACAAATTCTCTCAAATTCTGTTTGTCTGAAAAAGGCTTCATTTCTCCTTCATCTTTGAAAAATCATTCCCCAGGGTAAAAATTCATAGATTGGTGTTTTCATTCTCTCAACACACTACTTATTTTACTCCATTCTCTTTTAGCTTACATAGTATCTGAGAAATTTTATGTAATTCATATCTTGTACATACTATAGGTATGGTATTTTTCCCTCTAGTTTCTTTTAAAACCTCTTCTTTATCTTGGTTTTCTGTAGTTGGAAAATAATATGTCTAGGTATATTTTTTGGGGGGGAAGGTGTTGGTTATTTGTCCTGCTTGATGTTTGCTGAGCTTCCTGAATCTACAGTTTGGTGTCCAACATCAATTTGGGGAAAATCTTACCTTTTTTTTTCTTAAATATTCCTTTTCCTCTCACTCTTTCTTCTCCTTACAGTATTTCCTTTACACGTATGTTACATTGAAGTTGACACACTCTTTGAAAATCTTATATTCTTTTTTTTTAATTCTCTTTGTCTTTCAGTTTTAGTGGTTTCTATTGAGATATCATCTAGAGCAGGTGCTTTCCTTACTGTGTTCAGTCTACTAATAAACTTATAAAAGATATCACTCATTTCTATTTCAATGTTTTTGATCTCTAACATTTTGTTTTTGTTTTTCGTTCTTCCTTAGAGATTCTATCTCTCTGCTTACATAGCCTATTTGTTCTTGCATGCTATCTACTTAACTTTATCAGCTAGAGCTCATAGCATATTAATCCTGATAATTCCAATATCTCTGCCATGTCTGGATTTGAGACTTTTTCTATTTCTTCACATTCTGTTTTTAGCCTTTTGGTATACTTTATAATTTTTTTTTTTTTCCTGGATAGCCAGACATGAGGTACTTTGCAAAATAAACTGCTGTAAGTAACCCTTTAGAATTGTGGTGTTGAGGTGCAAGAGGAGGGGTTTTTTAATAGCCCTATGATTGAGTGTCAGAATTCTGATGAAATTTTGCCTCAAGACTGTGAACTTCACAAGTGTTTTTATTACCTTTCTTTGGTGGGACAGGATGGGCAGGGCGGGTTGCAGTTGGGTATTTTCCTTCTCACACATGGATAAGTATGGATGAGTATAGCTGATTGGAGTTGAGTATTTTCCTTTCTCCAAATCAATCAGAAATAATCCCAATCAGATAATATCCCTGAAGTTTAGGCTCTGTTTATCTAGTTTCCCTAATGGGCAGGTCTTCCTAAGAGAAACTGAGTATGTAGTCATAATTTAAAATACTTACATTTCCCTTCCCAATCTAGAAGGATGAGATTTTTTTTTTTCCTCTGATATTTATGGGGAGAACATAATAGCAATCTGTGAGTTAAACTCGCAAAAGTATATGAGTCTCCTTTTGGCTGGGTCCTCCTGGAGTATTTACCCTGAGAGCTGTCACACTAACACTGTGCCTCCAGGAATTCATCAATTATAGACAGGTTTTCCTACCCTGACATTGATTCCTGTGCCAGTTTCCGCTTCTGAATCTCTGCTCTGATAAGACATGAAGTGAAGTGTTAGTCTCTCAGTTCTGTCTGACTCTTTGCGATCCCATGGACTGTAGCCCGCTAGGCTCCTCAGGCCATGGGATTCTCCAGACAAGAATACTGGAATGAGTAGCCTGGAGAATCCCAGGGACGGGGGAGCCTGGTGGGCTGCCATCTATGGGGTCACACAGAGTCAGACAGGACTGAAGTGACTTAGCAGCAGCAGCAGCCATTCCTTTATCCAGGGGATCTTCCCGACCAAGTGACTGAACGCGGGTCTGCAGCACTACAGGCAGATTCTTAACCATCTGAGCCTCTACGGTTCCCTGTATTCACCTGGCTCTCCAATCACCTCGCTGGGTGCAGCGGCTTGCCTCCTGTCCTCAAATCTCTAATGGATCCAAAGAGTCGGTTTTTCAGTCTACTCAGCTCTTTACCTATTACTGGCACAGAGTCCCTACTCCTAAACTCCTTACACGTGGAACCAGAAACCAGAAGCAGCAGTGTGTGTGTTTTTTTTTTAAGGTTCAGGACTCTGTCGATGGAATGGAATGTTCTGTATTTTTACTTATTTTTTTTTTTCTTTCAGAAACATATGTTACATTTTGAAAGAGGCCTTTGGTGATATTTCATTACTATTGTATATTAAATTAAGTGTTCTTTGCCATTCTAATAGGCGTTTATCAGATACTTTGGAGCATACAACTTAATGACTTCTTCATAAATTATACCTTCTACTTTTATAGAATGCTCCTGTTTGTCTTGACAGACAAATGCTTTTACTGTTATGTTCCACTTTTTAAAGTTATCTTGGCCTCCCTGCTTTCTTTATGATTGCATTCATTTACTCTCTCCCTGCCCAAGCCTTAACTTTTACTTTTTTTAAAAAAAATTATGTGTGTGTGTGTGCAGTTTTAGAATTATCTTTTAAATATCTTTCTGCTTTCTATTTCCACAATAATGTGTCCTAATAAGAACCAAAACCTTAGAGCTTTACAACAATAATCGCTTATTCATTGCTCACTAACTTTGCAGCAAAATTCAACGGCGCCCGGAGCACTAAGTGTGACCAAGAGCTACCCCATGTCTGAAGTCAGGGGAAGCAGCCTAGAGTGCCAGGCTGCGATGGTGCAGGAACGGCTGAGAGGAGCCACCCCACGTCCGAGGCCAGGGGCCAAGGCCAGAAGGAGAAACCCCATGCCCGAGGCCAGGGGTGGCAGACAGGAGGAGCAAGGAGTGGTGGCTGCCTGGATGCAGGAGGGCCTAGAGGAGCCATCCCATGCTGGAGGTCAGGAAGGGCAGTGGGAGGAGATACCCCTCATCCAAGGTAAGGAGCAGGGGCTGCGCTTTGCTGGAGCAGCTGTGAAGAGATACCCCACGCCCAAGGTAAGAGAAACCCAAGTAAGATGGTAGGTGTTGCAAGAGGGCATCAGAGGGCAGACACACTGAAACCATACTCACAGAAAACTATCAATCTAATCACATTAGGACCACAGCTTTGTCTAACTCAATGACTAAGCCATGCCTGCAGGGCAACCCAAGACGGGCGAGTCATGGTGGAGAAGTCTGATAGAATGTGGTGCACTGGAGAAGGGAATGGCAAACCACTTCAGTATTCTTGCCTTGAGAACCCCATGAACAACATGAAAAGGCAAAATGATAGGATACTGAAAGAGGAACTCCCCAGGTCAGTAGGTGCCCGATATGCTACTGGAGGTCAATGGAGAAATAAATTCAGAAAGAATGAAGGGATGGACCCAAAGCAAAAACAATATCCAATTGTGGATGTGACTGGTGATTGAAGCAAGGTCTGATGCTATAAAGAGCAATATTGCATAGGAACCTGGAATGTCAGGTCCATGAATCAAGGCAAATTGGAAGTGGTCAAATAGGAGATGGCAAGAGTGAACATCGACATTCTAGGAATCAGCAAACTAAAATGGACTGGAATGGGTGAATTTAACTCAGATGACCATTATATCCACTACTGTGGGCAGGAATCCCTCAGAAGAAATGGAGTAGCCTTCATGGTCAACAAAAGAGTCCGAAAGGCAGTACTTGGATGCAATCTCAAAAATGACAGAATGATCTCTGTTCGTTTCCAAGGCAAACCATTCAATATCACAATAATCCAAGTCTATGCCCCAACCAGTAACGCTGAAGAAGCTGAAGTTGAACGGTTTTATGAAGACCTACAAGACCTTTTAGAACTAACACCCAAAAAAGATGTCCTTTTCATTATAGGGGACTGGAATGCAAAAGTAGGAAGTCAAGAAACACCTGGAGTAACAGGCAAATTTGGCCTTGGAATACAGAATGAAGCAGGGCAAAGACTAACAGAGTTTTGCCAAGAAAATGCACTGGTCATAGCAAACACCCTCTTCCAACAACACAAGAGAAGACTCTACACATGGACATCACCAGATGGTCAACACTGAAATCAGATTGATTATGTTCTTTGCAGCCAAAGATGGAGAAGCCCTATTCAGTCAACAAAAACAAGACCAGAAGCTGACTGTGGCTCAGATCATGAACTCCTTATTACCAAATTCAGACTGAAATTGAAGAAAGCAGGGAAAGCCGCTAGACCATATATGTATGACCTAAATCAAATCCCTTATGATTGTACATTGGACGTGAGAAATAGATTTAAGGGCCTAGATCTGATAGATAGAGTGCCTGATGAACTATGGAATGAGGTTTGTGACATTCTACAGGAGACAGGGATCAAGACCATCCCCATGGAAAAGAAATGCAAAAAAGCAAAATGGCTGTCTGGGGAGGCCTTACAAATAGCTGTGAAAAGAAGAGAAGTGAAAAGCAAAGGAGAATAGGAAAGATATAAGCATCTGAATGCAGAGTTCCAAAGAATAGCAAGAAGAGATAAGAAAGCCTTCTTCAGTGATCAATGCAAAAAAAATAGAGGAAAAGAACAGAATGGGAAAGACCAGAGATCTCTTCAAGAAAATTAGAGATACCAAGGGAACATTTCATGCAAAGATGGGCTCAATAAAGGACAGAAATAGTATGGACCTAACAGAAGCAGAAGATATTAAGAAGAGATGGCAAGATATACAGAAGAACTGTATTAAAAGGGTCTTCACGACCCGGATAATCATGATGGTATGATCACTCATCTAGAACCAGACATCCTGGAATGTGAAGTCAAGTGGGTAGAAAGCATCACTATGAACAAAGCTAGTGGAGGTGATGGAATTCCAGTAGAGCTATTTCAAATCCTGAAAGATGATGCTGTGAAAGTGCTCATTCAATATGCCAGCAAATTTGGAAAACTCAGCAGTGGCCACAGGACTGGAAAAGGTCAGTTTTCATTCCAATTCCAAAGAAAGACAAACTACCGCACAATTGGACTCATCTCACATGCTAGTAAAGTTATGCTCACAAGCCAGGCTTCAGCAATATGTGAACCGGGAACTTCCTGATGTTCAGGCTGGTTTTAGAAAAGGCAGAGGAACCAGAGATCAAATTGCCAACATGCACTGGATCATGGAAAAAGCAAGAGAGTTCCAGAAAAACATCTATTTCTGCTTTATTGACTATGCCAAAGCCTTGGACTGTGTGGATCACAAAAAACTGTGGAAATTTCTGAAAGAGATGGGAATACCAGACCACCTAACCTGCCTCTTGAGAAATCTGTATGCAGGCCAGGAACGAACAGTTAGAACTGGACATGGAACAACAAACTGGTTCCACTTAGGAAAAGGAGTACATCAAGGCTGTATATGGTCACCCTGCTTATTTAACTTCTATGCAGAGTACATCCTGAGAAACGCTGGGCTGGAAGAAACAAGCTGGAATCAAGATTGCCGGGAGAAATATCAATAATCTCAGATATGCAGATGACACCACCCTTATGGCAGAAAGTGAAGAGGAACTCAAAAGCCTCTTGATGTAAGTATAAGAGGAGAGTGAAAAAGTTGGCTTAAAGCTCAACATTCAGAAAATGAAGATCATGGCATGTGGTCCCATCACTTCATGGGAAATAGATGGAGAAATAGTGGAAACAGTGTCAGACTTTATTTTGGGGGGCTCCAAAATCACTGCAGATGGTGACTGCAGCCATGAAATTAAAAGACGCTTACTCCTTGGAAGAAAAGTTATGACCAACCTAGATAGCATATTCAAAAGCAGAGACATTACTTTGCTGATTAAGGTCCGTCTAGTCAAGGCTATGGTTTTTCTGTGGTCATGTATGGATGTGAGAGTTGGACTGTGAAGAAGGCTGAGTGCCGAAGAATTGATGCTTTTGAACTGTGGTGTTGGATAAGACTCTTGAGGGTCCCTTGGATTGCAAGGAGATCCAACCAGTCCATTCTGAAGGATATCAACCCTGGGATTTCTTTGGAAGGAATGATGCTAAAGCTGAAAGTCCAGTACTTTGGACACCTCATGCAAAGAGTTGACTCATTGGAAAAGCTTTTGATGCTGGGAGGGATTGGGGGCAGGAGGAGAAGGGGACGACCGAAGATGAGATGGCTGGATGGCATCACAGCCTCGATGGACGTGAGTTTGAGTGAACTCCGGGAGTTGGTAATGGACAGGGAGTCCTGGCGTGCTGCGATTCATGGGGTCGCAAAGAGTCGGACACGACTGAGCAACTGAACTGGACTGAACTGACCTCTAGTTGGCTGATCTCGGCTTGATTTGCTTATGTTCATATAGTCAACTGCAAATATGGGAGTTCTTCAGACTTTGTCTATTTTTTTTTCTTATTTACCTAGAGATCTGCTCTTTGTTGGCTGATCTAGAATAGTCTCCATTGGAACAATCTGGTGCAACTCAACTTACATTATGTGTTTTATCCTCCCTTGGGCTATCCCAAGGGCTTCCCAGATGCCTCAGTGGGTAAAGAATGTGCCTGCAATGCAGGAGGCACAGGGGACCCAGGTTCGATCCCTGAGTCAGGAAGACCCCCTGGAGAAAGGAGTGGCTACCCACTCCAGTATTCTTGCCTGGAAAATCCCATGGACAGAGGAGCCTGGTAGTCTATAGTCCATAGGGTGGCAAAAGTGCCATGACTGAAGTAACTGAACATGCACACATGGGCTATCCCAAGCAGGTTGTCTTGGCTTTAGCAGATATGCAAAAGGCATCAAGGGACAACATGTGGCACATTGTGACCTGGCCTCAGTTCCTGATAGACTGATTTGGCTAAATAAAATTATGGATTCAAGCAGTGGGGAAATAACCATGCCTTTGTTAGTATGAACATAAAAAAGTAAATAATTGAACTACTTTTTAAAATCTACAGTAAACATACAATAGATTTTTGTGTCTTAATTGAATACTGGGAAGATTCAGTTTGATTTTATTTCTAATTTTTATTTTTAAAATTTCATTTCTTTTTCATTTCATTATATTATTTGACTGGACATGATGATACTCGTTCTTTACTTTTTATTTTATAATTTGAAAATTCTACTGTATCTATTATATTGTGATCAGTACTTGGTCACTTCAGTCATGTCCAACCCATTGTGACCCTATGGACTGGAGCCCACCAGGCTCCTCTGTTCACAGGATTCTCCAGGCAAGAATACTGGAGTCGGTTTCCATGCCCTCCTCCAGGGGATCTTCCTGACCAAGGAATCAAACCTGTGTCTCTGTGTCTCTTGCATTGCAGGATTCTTTACCCACTGAGCTACCTGGGAAGTCCTCTACTATATTAGTTTTGTACTCATATCAGACACTTGTGTTGAATAGTATATGAAAGTAAAATACTGTTTTCCCTATGAAAGCATTCTGTTCTCCAGTGCTTACATCTGTCATCTCATGTGCATTTTCCCCGTCTTGCTGCTGACCTTTTCATTTCTCTTTTATATTAACTGTTTTACTTTAGTACTCTCACTCTGATCCTACAGTTTTCTCTGTATCTTGGCCTTTTTATTTTGAGAATCTGTATTAATATTTACTTTATACATTAAATTCAGCTTATGCTTATATTTAACTATATAGATATGTGGTTGCAAAAGAGTATGAGAAAAGGGTAGAGGAACTACAACACAACAGAAGGACATTTCAAATAAGAAAATGCTTCAGAACTCACCCTTATTCTTCCCTTTTTCTGCTTTCTGTATCTTGTGGTCCATTTTTTAATCTTTTTTTTTTTTCTTTTGGATTATCATGCAGGCATGCTCAGTTGCTTCATTTGTGTCTGACTCTGCAACCCCAAGGACCATAGCCTGCCATGCTCATCTGTCCATGGGATTTTCACAGCAAAATTACTGGAGTGGGTTGCCATGCCCTCCTCCAGGGTATTTTCCCACTCAGGATTCGAAACCATGTCTCCCGAATTTCCTGCATTTGCAGGTGGATTCTTTACTGCTGAGCCAGCACTTTGGTAAGTACATTTTTTTTCTCAGTGGTTAATATATATTCACTGAGCTGTCCTCATTAGTATAATGGTGAGTATCCCCTCGTGTCTCTTAGGAGACTGGAGTTCGATTCCTGACAGGGAGGCAACATACCCTTGGGGCTTCCCTCGTGGCTCAGCTGGTAAAGAATCCACCTGCAATGCGGGAGACCTGGGTTCGATCCCTGGGTTGGGAAGATCCCCTGGAGAAGGGAAAGGCTACCCACTCCAGTATTCTGGCCTGGAGAATTCCATGGGCTGTATAGTCCATGGGGTCGCAAAGAGTCAGACACAGCTGAGTGACTTTCACTTCACTACATATATATTCTTTTTAAAAAATACTTATTTATTTATTTGTCTGCTCCAGATCTTAGTTGCAGCATGCAGTATCTCCTATCTTCCTCGTGGCATGCCGGATTTTTAACTGTGGCATGATTCCTCTGCATTGGGAGCACAGTGTCTTAGCCATTGAACCAGCAGGGAGCCAAGATGGCCTATGCTATTGTGTACTGGGATATGACTGTGGGTGAGTCATTCGCCCCCTCTGCAGACCCCAAGGAGAAGCTACTGGGCTTCTCTTAGATTAAAGACTCAGATCATCTATTCTGACCCTCCTGGATTCCCTGGAAAGTGAAGTAGAATATGGTTAATATCTTTTATTTTATTTATTTATTTTTTACTTTACAATATTGTGTTGGTTTTGCCATACATCGACATGAATCCGCCGTGGGTGTACATGTGTTCCCCATCCTGAACCCCTCTCCCACCTCCCTCCCCATCTCATCCCTCTAGGTCATCCCAGTGCACCAGCCCCAAACACCCTGTATCATGCATTGAACCTGGATGAGCGATTCATTTCACATATGATAATTTACATGTTTCAATGCTATTCTCCCATGTCATCCAGCCCTCGCCCTCTCCCAGAGTCCAAAAGACTGTTCTGTACATCTGTGTCTCTTTTGCTGTCTCGTATACATGGTTATCGTTACCATCTTTCTAAATTCCATATATATGAGTTAGTATAGTTTATTGGTGTTTTTCTTTCTGGCTTACTTCACTCTGTATAATAGGCTCCAGTTTCATGTACCTTATTAGAACTGATTCAAATGTATTCTTTTTAATGGCTGAGTAATATTGGTTAAGATCTTCTATACCAGCTTTTCTTTGACAAATCCAATGGTCTAATTCTCTCCAAAATTTACTTCAAGGAGATCCTTGCCACTGAATTCCCTTTCATTGATTTCTAGAGATTCAGAGAAAGCCAGAAATATTTGTCTCTATTGTACTCCTTATGCCCTATATGCCTGTCTTGGTTTATAGGAGAATAGATTGTAGCTGAAATAAGAGAAAGAGAAGAAAGATACTTTTAGATGCCTTCTTAGAATCTCTATCACTGGAACCAAACTCCTGTCATAATAACTCAAAAAATTCTGCATGTTCCCTGGTACAGATGCAAGGAATATTTGAGGAAAACGCTGAAAATTCATTTATCTTAAGGCTTCTGCCTTGCTGGCTACAAATTCTGGTTTGCTCCTTTTGGAATCTATTGTCCTTAGGTGTAAGTCAATACTATATCAATCACAGGATTGTCATGAGAATCAATTAATGCAAGAAAAATTCTCTCATCAGTGCCTGACATAAATATGTGCTGAATTGTTACTACTCTTCAGTTCACCCAAAGTATGAATGTACTTACTACACAGAAACCATTGACTATGCACACATTTTGAACTTCATTCTTTCTATGCTTCATATACAAGTATATATATTAAATAAAAATTATTGAAAGTACAGCAATGCATGGAGTTGGCAAAATGTGTATCCTATATCCAAACAGTTGGAATAGTTACATGACTGCAAAGCCATCTTCACAGTCACCATAAATGAAAGAAAAAGGTTATTGTGTGACTTGCCTATAGAGAGTAACATATTACACTATAAAAGTGTAATAATGGAGCTGAAAGTTGTAAAGACTGATAGACTATTTGTATGAACACATAAGTAAGCATGGTTGGATACTGTTGCTTCACACACCCTCATGCACACACAGGCATGCACATACATATCCCATCAGTAATGCCCAGAACTGTAATGAGTAGGGGATTGGTAGTAAAACCATTCCCTTAGGACCATGGCTACATTAGCAGTGCGATCCTGATTTGAATTTTTAAGTACAGGCTTCAAATCTATTAACTTTCATTTCTAATATCAAATTTTTAAGGAAGATAAGAAAAGAGCAGCTGAGCGTAAAAAAGGTCAAATGAAGAATTATCTTAAAATGACATTTTTATGATTATAGCCATGTTTAATAACTTCAAATGAAGAATTATCCCCCATTTGATGTTTTTAAGACCAAGGCAGTGTAAAAACGTCATTTTAAAATGACGTTTTTACAATCAAAGCAATCTGTAAAAATGTCAGGTGAACAACTCAATGAATTAAATGTATCTAAGGATATAAAAAATAGGTTAAAATGTCCAGTGGAGCATTTCATTGACATTTGATGGTTTTTTTCCAGAAAATATTGATCATAAAAATGCAGTAGTTAGTATGTTAGTATCTTTAATTTTGTTAGTTGTCTGTAGAAATGATGTATAAATAAATGTTCTGATCCATCATATCAAAGTGATAGATGATAATTTGACTAGTATCTAAACATCGAAATACATAGTTATTTAAATTTACCTTTGGAACATAGAATTAAATATTGAAATGAAGATATAGACAAATATGGAATTTTGCTTTTTAAAATATATTTTACAATTTTTTCTATTATTATATATGTAAGAACAAAGAATGAGGCGAACATTGTCAAACTTTTCTTACACAAATGATATTTGACAAATTCCAGTAGAACTAAAATTTGTCTACAATTCCCCTCTTTTTCATAAAAAGAGGTTTTGTGGGGATATGCACAAATATACTTCCTGGATGATCATCGTCCAATATCACTTCAAATATCTGTCTATAGCATCACTCCTTAGGAAAATCTTTGGTATTAATGGAAATTTCTATATCTGTGCTATCCATTAGCTTCATGTGACTACTGAGGAACTGAAATTCTTATTTAATTCTGAAGCACATTTAAATCTTCACACGTGCAGATATTTAGGAACTAATTTTCAGGCTGTCAAGTTTTGTTAACTTGGAATACAGTTCAATTCTACACTCAAATTTTCTGATTATGGAGTCTCTAGTAATGTAATAAGTCAGGGAATACTTCTACTGTGTGAAATAACAAATGTTATTTGGCTGGTAATGTACTGTTGCTTAGTCCCGAAGTTGTGTCTGACTCTTTACAATCCCATGGACTGCAGCATTCCAGGCTTCTCCATCTTTCATTATGTCCCAGAATTTGCTCAAACTCATGTTCATTGACTCAGTGATACCATCCAACCATCTCATCCACTGTCATCCCCTTCTCCTCCTGCCTTCAATCTTTCCCAGCTTCAGGGTCTTTTCCAATGACTCAGCTCTTCACATCAGGTGGCCAAAGTATTGGAGCTTCAGCTTCAGCATCAGTCCTTCCAATAAATATTCAGGATTGATTTCCTTTAGGATTGACTGGTTTGATCTCCTTGCAGTCCAAGGGTCTCTTAAGAGTCTTTTCCAGCACCACAATTTGAAAGCATCAATTCTTCGGTGCTCAGCCTTCTTCGGTCCAACCCTCACTTCTTTACCTGACTACTGGAAAAACCATAGCTATGACTATACGGACTTCTGTCAGCAAAATGATATCTTTGCTTTTAATGTGCTGTCTAGGTTCATCACAGCTTTTCTTCCAAGGAGGAAGTGTTTTTTAATTTCATGGCTGTAGTCACCATCTGCAGTGATTTTGGAGCCCAAGAAAATAAAATCTGTCACTGTTTCCACTTTTTCCCCATCCATTTGCCATCAAGTGATGGGACTGAATGCTGTAATCTTTGTTTTTTGAATGTTGAGTTTTAAGCCAGTTTTTTTCACTCTCTTCTTTCACCTTCATCAACAGGGTCTTTAGTTCCTCCTTGTTTTCTGCCATTAAAGTGGTATCATCTGAGAATCTGAGATTGTTGATAGTCCTCCTGGCAATCTTAATTCCAGCTTGTGAGTCATCCAGTATGGCATTTCACATCATGTACTCTGCACAGAAGTTAAATAAGTGAGTTGACAGTATGCAACCTTAATGTATTCCTTTCCCAATTTTGAATGCATTTGTTGTTCCATGTCCGATTCTAACTATTGCTTCTTTCCAGTTTCTCAAGAGACAGGTAAGGTGGTCTGGTATTCCCATCTCTTTAAGAACTTTCCATGGTTTATTGTGATCCAGATAGTCAAAGGCTTTAGCATAGTCAATGAAGCAGAAGTTTGTTTTTTTTTTTTTTTTATTCCCTTGCTTTTCTGTTTGGTCTAAAAGTAAGACCATTAAAGTAGATTGAACATCTAAACCTAGGCTGTCAGGATTAAGCCTATGCAATACAGTATTTTCCAAAATGATTTCAATGACATATTCATACATTTTCATAAATAGAAAAAAAATTCTACAGATGTACTTGCAGTGTCAAGAAAAACTCTAAATGTATCAAAATATCCTTAACCAGATATCATAATTATCCTCAGCCAGGACAAATGTATGTGTGACACACACACACACATACACAGAGTGCATAATTAGAGTTTAACCATAAGTAATTTAAGCTTCCTTCACTTTTTAACTGAAAAGAGTTCTTTACTTTTCCCCCCCTATATCTATGGCATATTTCCATGAAAGTTCTTGATGTAACTAGCAATGCTCACTTACATAAAATGTTTTACCATTTTAGGAAATGTTTCTTCATGCTTTATTGCATTTGAGACTAAGAATAATGAAAAGGGCAGATTTTGAAACTTTTCTTTTCAGATGAAGACACAAAACCTGAATAAACGAAGGCAAATATGTGATGAAGGAAAAGTCACAAACAGTGATAAAGATAGTAACACCTGACATAAATAAGGTTTTCTGATCTATAATCATACCTAATGTCCATGTTCTTCCAGAAAATTGAGCTATTTTGATTATTACTCTTACTTAATAGGTATGAGAGGTAGACACATTCCATTCCAAGTCACTACTGGTTGAGGATATGTTCCAGCTGTCATAACTCCCCGCCTAGTGATGTTTCTAAGAAGTGTGAAAAGACCATGTGCAGATACACAGTACTAGAAAATAGAAGAAGTAGGTTTGGTTGATTGATTACAAATGAGTTACAAAGGATTTCTATGCATCAAATATGACTGAAAGATCAATGCTTTGATAAGTGGAGAAGATGAAAGGAGTGCCAGAGATAATGGGAAATTTAGCACAAGGGAATAGTTAGAGAGCATATAAGAATTCTGCCTGCCTATGTCATCTTGAATTGTAGTTATGCCCAATATTCAGTATTTTTTAATACCCTACCAAATGCATCATGACCCTTATTCTATCTACATTGCAGAGGTTGGACATCTCTAAAGAAGACTCTTGGAGCCATCTTCTGCCTGATGCTGACTTTTATTTGCTTTCCCCCCTATCCGGTCTCTCTCCCTTATCACTCTGCTTTATTATTCTTCTCTGACATAATGGATCAGATACCATCTTTACTTTCCACTAAGCGTTGTGTCTCCAGCACTTTGCATTCACTATTTAATTTATCACTTCCAACAACTTTGTGAAAATAAACATTTATTTTTCACAAAATTTATAAAAATAAAAACTTTGCAAAAATGGCATATTATTGCTCAAATTATACAGATGAATAAACGAAGGTAAGGGGTATATACTACCTTACCTAGAGACAAGTAAATGATGAGCTTTGAAACAAGAACTCAAACACAGATATCACTATTTACACAGTCCCCGTCTATAACAATTATGTTCTAAGTGACATGCTAATAAGCTACTGCTCTTTGATTCTCCCATATGGCCGTTTCCTTAAGATTGACTCAGCAGAAAACTATCAGACCTTTTTCTTTAAAGCTGTAAATAATTGACGTAAAGCTCTGCTAATGGGGCCTTCCCTTGTGGCCCAGCTGGTAAAGAATCTGCCTGCAATGAGGGAGACTTGGATTTGAACCCTGGGTTGGGAGGATCCCCCAGAGAAGGAAAAGGATACCCACTACAGTATTCTGGCCTGGAGAATTCCATGAGGTTGCAAAGAGTCGGACACAACTGAGACACTTTCACTTTCTTTTCTGCCAGTAGAATGAGCATAAATCAATGATGTTTTTAGATAGGTTGAAACAAAGGTATTGTGTCCACCACAGAACTTTTACTGACTTTTGCAAACAAACATCAGGTAACTGTAACCTATACATAAATAAGTCTTCTTCCCTCTCTGCCATTTTTGCTAATGCCAATTAAAACCTGCTTTCCTACTTATATGTTGCCCAGTGTGTACTCTCTGATACAGAAGAGAGTATTCCATGGGAAAGGCTGTCCAGAGAAATTTCTTGTTTACATTTGACGGGGAAATCTTTGACTACCTCTATCAAAAAAAGGAGTTTTCACAACTTCGTGACTCAAGAAGCCATAATTTAATGATCAGTTAAGTTGGAATGAATATTTAGTACTGGATGGACATCAGCATTTCAACAGATTATGCAAAGATATTCTTGGAATTTATGAAGGAACAAGTAACAGCTTCTCTGGTAGCTCAATTGGTAAAGAATCCACCTACAATGCAAGAGATGTGGGTTTGATTTCTGAGTTGGGAAGATCTCTTGGAGAAGAAAATGACAACCCACTCCAGTATACCTTCCTTGGAAATCTCATGGATAGAGGAGTCAGGCGGCCTACAGTCCATGGGGTTGCAAAGAGTTGTACACAACTTAGTGACTCAACAACGACAACAAATGAAGGAACAAATAATTTTAAAATTTTTGATAGAAATCTATGGGTGCTATCAATTCTCCACATTTATTTCAGTGGGTTAATCAGTCAGAACAAATTTGGACTGTTTTTCTGCACAACGATCATCAAATTTGTTAACTAAAATAACTAACATTTAATGATGAATAGCCTAGAGTGCTAAGTAACCTATTCTTAATATTTGATTTTCACATTTTATTCCTGTTACTGTTCCTATTTAGCTGATGAGCTATTTGAGATTTAGGAGATCAAATACCTTCCTAAATCAGAGTTTATAAATGATGAAGCCAAAGTTGAATCCTAGGCAGGTGTGTGTGTGTGTGTGAGTCAGTCACAGAGTCAAGTCCAACTGTTTGTGATCCCATGGACTGTTCCACTAGTACCACCTGGGAAGCTGCACGTAAAAATATGAGTGAAAATAATGAAACATATTTAAAAAGCAATAGACAATGTATTTAAAATACAAAAACTAATCATTTAAAAATCAACAAAATTTATAAAAGCTTCAGTTAGACTGACCCAAAACTGGAGAGAATGTTCAAATTTCTTAAATCAAGAATGCAAAAAGAAACAGCACTTTCAGAAATGAAAAAAATTTCAAGTGATATTCTGGAAAGTTTTATGTCCACAAATTAGATAACCTAGATAAACTTAACATTTCTACGGAAGTAAACCATTGACAGTAATGCAAGAAGAATTGTAATCTGAGAGACCTATTACTCTAGAGAGACTAAATTAGTAATCAATATACAGGCATACTACAGTGAAATCCTGGGTTCAGTTCTAGATCACGGCAGTAAAGTATAGAAGTAAAGCAAGTCACATTGCTTTGGATTTCTTGGTTTCCCAGTGCACATGAAAGTTATGTTTACACTATACTATAGTTTATTAACTCTGCAATAGCTTTATTTCTAATAAAACTATATCTTAATTTTTAAGATTTCTATATCTTAATTTTAAAATATTTTATTCCTAAAATGGTAATCATCATTTGAGTTTTCAGTGAGTCATAATCTTTTTGCAATTATAGCATAAAAGATCCCTGATCACAAACCACCACAACAAATATAATAGTAATGAAAAAAATTGAAATACAGTCAGAATTACCAAAATGTGATACAGAGACACAAACTGAGTGGATGTTGTTGAAAAATGCTGCCTGTAGACTTGCTCAGTGCAGGGTTACCAGAAATCTTCAACCTACCAAAAATACAGTATTTGCAAAGCATGATAATACAAAGTATGCCTGCATTTTCTACAATGAAAAGCTCAACCTTGATAATTTTATTAGTGATTCCCATAAAACGCTTAAAAAAAGAATTAACACTACATCTTAAGTTTCTTAAAACATAAAAGGATGGAACAAACCCCAGGTTATTCTATAAAGTTGATATAACATTAATAGCAACACCAGAAAATATATTACTACAGATTTTAAACATTTTGAAAGGATAATAAAGAAACATAAACATATGATGCAATATAAATTTGACATACTTACGTGAAATGAATGTTTCTTTAAGTACACAAATTGCAAGGATCATTCAAGAGTAAATTAATAAGCCCAATAACCTCATATCTGTTAGATAATTGGACCTGTATTTAAAAAATAAAGAAACAACTACCAAAACTACCTGCAAAATCTCTAGACCCAAATGACTTTATTGGTGATTTCTGCAAATAATACCACTGCTAAACATCCTCTTCCATAATATGAAGAGCAGAAAACACATCTTAACTCATTCTATTCTAGTACAGTGATATGAAAGCCAGACAAAGACACTGAAAGAAAGAATATATAAACCAGTACACTTTGCGAAAACAGATACAAACTTCTAACAGAATTTATTAAGTTCAATTGAGCAATGTATAAAAAAGATGATACCTATGACCAAAGACTTTATATCAGTAGTGTTAGGCTGAATTAACACTCAGAAATCAATTTAATAAAGTCAGTTCAGTTTAGTTCAGTCACGCAGTCATGTCCGACTCTTTGCGACCCCATGGACTGCAGCACCTCGGCCTCCCTTTCCATCACCAACTCCCAGATTTACTCAAACTCATGTCCATTGAGTCAGTGATGTCATCCAACCATCTCATTCTCTGTCATCCTCTTCTCCTACCTTCAATCTTTCCCAGTATCAAGGTCTTTTCAAATGAGTCAGCTCTTCCCATCAGGTGGCCAAAGTAGTGGAGTTTCGCTTCAGTATCAGTCCTTCCAATGAACACCTAGGACTGATTTCCTTTAGGATGTACTGGTTGGATCTTCTTGCAGTCCAAGGGACCCTCAAGAGTTTTCTCCAGCACCACAGTTCAAAAGCATCAATTCTTCGGCGCTCAGCCTTCTTCACAATCCAACTCTCACATCCATACATGACTACTGGAAAAACGATAGCCTTGACTCGATGGACCTTAGTCAGCAAGGTAACATCTCTGCTTTTGAATATGCTACCTAGGTTGGTCATAACTTTCCTTCCAAGGAGTAAGCGTCTTTTAATTTCATGGCTGCAATCACCATCTGCATTGATTTTGGAGCCCCCCAAAATAAAGTCAGCCACTGTTTCCCCATCTATTTGCCATGAACTGATGGGACTGGATGCCATGATCTTTGTTTATGAATGTTGAGCTTTAAGCCAACTTTTTCACTCTCTTCTTTCACTTTCATCAAGAGACTCTTTAGTTCTTCTTTGCTTTCTGCCATAAGGGTGGTGTCATTGGCATGTCTGATATCTCTTGGCAATCTTGATTTCAGCTTGTGCTTCCTCCGGCCCAGCGTTTCTCATGATGTACTCTGCATAGAAGTTAAATAAGCAAGGTGACAATATACAGCCTTGACATACTTCTTTTCCTATTTGGAACCAGTCTGTTGTTCCATGTCAAGTTCTAACTGTTGCTTCCTGACCTTAATAAAGTCTACTGTATTCATAAATAAAAAAATATTATATTTCAAAATATATGCAAAAAATTAATTAAATTCCAACATCCATTCTTCATAACACTATGAGTAAATGGCATTTCCTTAACCTAATAATGGGCATCTGTTTGGAAAAAAAAAGCCCTAGATAATATTAAAATATTTTAATAAACACTCCACCAAAAAAAGATAGCGACAGTGAAATTCACTCAGTCATCTCTGACTCTTTGCGACCCATGGAGCATAGCCCACCATGCTGCTCTGTCCATGGAATTCTCCAGGCCAGAATACTGGAGTGGGTAGCCTTTCCCTTCTCAAGAGATCTTCCCAACCCAGGGATCAAACCCAGGTCTCCTACATTGCAGGAGGATTCTTTACCAGCTGAGCCACCAGGGACATAGCACATGAAATATGCTCAACATTATTAGTCATTAGAGAAATGCACATTAAAATGACAATTAAATGCCAGAACACATTTAGTGTTGAAAAGATTGACAAAGTCAAGCACTGGCAAGGATATTAAAGAACTGGGACTCTCACATCTACTGTTGGGATTGTAAAATGGTACATACTTATTGGCAAGAGTCTGCCAGTTAAAAAAAAAACTTGAGCATGTAGCTATCATATGATTCAATCATCTCACTCTTTGATGCTTACTTAATATGCATGAAATTATGTGCCAAAAAAACTTGTAAACAAATGTTCATAGCAGCTTTATTTATAATCAATTAAAACAGGAAAAAAACAGAAAGTGTTTCACCAAAAGGTAGTATTAACACAAATGTGATACATCCTTACAATGAAACGCTTATGAACAATAAAAGGAATGAACCATTGACATAGGCTAGATGTATGGATTCTCAAATAATTATGTTGAGTGAAAACAGCTGGCTACATATTTTATTATTCCATATATATGTGTCCGTGTCTGTGTTATTTGCTCAGTTGCATCTGACTCTGGGACCCTATGGAGTATAGTCCCCCAGGCTTCTCTGTCCAAGGTATTCTCCAGGCAAGAATACTGGAGCGGGTAGTCATTATCTTCTTCAAGGGGTCTTCCTGACCTGGGGATCGAACCCAGATCCTGCATTGCAGATGGATTATTTACCATGTGAGCCACTAAGGAAGCCCCCATTTATGCTTAGCTATATAGAAAAGGCAAATTAATTTATGATCAGAAAGCAGAGGGATTTCAGGGAAAAGCATAGGGAGGGATTACTAAGAGACACATGGAAACTCTGAGAGATTAGGGCTGTATTCATCTAATCGTGCTAATGTGTCAGCTCAGTTCAGTTCAGTCCAGTCGCTCAGTCATGTCCGACTCTTTGCAACCCCATGAACCGCAGCACACCAAGCCTCCCTGTCCATCACCAACTCCCAGAGTCCACCCAAACCCATGTCCATCGAGTCCATGATGCCATCCAACCATCTCATCCTCTGTCGTCCCCTTCTCCTCCTGCCCTCAATCTTTCCCAGCATCAGGGTCTTTTCCGATGAGTCAGCTCTCTGCATCAGGTGGCCAAAGTATTGGAGTCTCTGCTTCAACATCAGTCCCTCCAATGAACACCCAGGACCAATCTCCTTTTATGCTCAAAATTCTACAAGCCAGCCTTTAGCAATATGTGAACCGTGAACTTCCAAATGTTCAAGCTGGTTTTAGAAAAGGCTGAGGAACCAGAGATCAAATTGCCAACATCCGCTGGATCTTTGAAAAAGCAAGAGAGCTCCAGAAAAACATCCATTTCTGCTTTATTGACTATGCCAAAGCCTTTGACTATGTGGAGCACAATAAACTGTGGAAAATTCTGAAAGAGATGGGAATATCAGACCACCTGACCTGCCTCTTGAGAAACCTGTATGCAGGTCAGGAAGCAATAGTTAGAACTGGACATGGAACAACAGACTGGTTCCAAATAGGAAAAGGAGTATATCATGGCTGTATATCGTCACCCTGCTTATTTAACTTATATGCAGAGTACATCATGAGAAATGCTGGGCTGGAGGAAGCACAAGCTGAAATCAAGATTGCCAGGAGAAATATCAGACATGCAGATGACACCACCCTTATGGCAGAAAGCAAAGAAGAACTAAAGAGCCTCTTGATGAAAGTGAAAGAAGAGAGTGAAAAAGTTGGCTTAAAGCTCAACATTCATAAACAAAGATCATGGCATCCAGTCCCATCAGTTCATGGCAAATAGATGGGGAAACAGTGGAAACAGTGGCTGACTTTATTTTTCTGGGTTTCAAAATCACTGTGGATGGTGATTTGCGGTCATGAAATTAAAAGAAGCTTATTCTTTGGAAGGAAAATTATGACCAACCTAGATAGTATAGTAAAAAGCAGAGATATTACTTTGCCAACAAAGGTCCATCTAGTCACGGCTATGGTTTTTCCAGTAGTCATGTGTGAATGTGAGAGTTGGACTATAAAGAAAGCTGAGTGCTGAAGAATCGATGCTTTTGAACTGTGGTGTTAGAGAAGACTCTTGAGAGTCCCTTGGACTGCAAGGAGATCAAACCAGTCCATCCTAAAGGAAATGTGTCAGGGATGTATAGAAATCTAAAAACTTATCTAAATTTTACATTTTATATTTGTGCACTTTATTGTCTATCAGCTATACTTCAAGGAAAACATTAAAATAACATATGCTATGATCTCATTACAAGGTTTTCTCACAGCAATTATGGTAGACCTTGGAGTTGACCAAAATCAACCAATTGCAGTGGCATGGTAAAAGGTTTTTCCTGAGAAAATGTGAGCTTGAATGATGGGAAGTTTTGGGAGAAGAGTACAGTTCTGTGAGGCAGGTAATTACCTAAACATAAAGCTTTGAATGAATGAAATTTTTTTTTCCTAATAAGATAGATACAGATTCATCATGTTAATTATGGTAACTCAGTGGTAGAAGAATTTGCTTGCCTATTCAGGAGCTGCAGGAGACGTGGTTTTGATCCCTGGGTTGGGAAGATCCCCTGGAAAGGGAAATGGTAACCCACTCTAGTATTCTTGTCAGGATAATCCCACGGACAGAGGAGCCTGGCAGGCTACAGTTCATGGGGTCACAGAGAATCAGACATGACTGAGCATGCAGGCAACCAACATCCTATATTTACAAAAGTGAATAAAAGTTGTGGTTTACAAGTACTCTCTTTGTAAAAAGTAAAGTACTTTTTAAAAAGTTTTAGTTTTGTCCTCTGAGGTTTGCAGAATCTATTAGTTTACTGGGGTTTTTTTGGTTGTTTTTTTTCTTGTTTTTTTTTGGTTTGAGTCACAGTATTGGAGGTGTTTGTATGTATGGCTATATATATGACAGGTATGAATATATTTATTTGACTCTTGAATGCTGTTATCTTTATGTTTTGAATTCCCTTCCCCTGGAAGATCAGAAGATGCTGCCTATTCCAAGCCAGGGAAAAAAAGCCATAAATGATTGATTCTATCAGTTTTCTCAGTTGAAGAAAGAACACCTAAAGTTGCACTACTCATTGTAATGGAAGTACATTAAACATAAACTCTGACAAGAGTTAAAACAGCAAGATTGCACTTACATTGTATAATCACTATACAAAAGGCCAATAATCACTTTGTTCAAAAGAGATAATGCAGTATAATATAAGTAGTAGTTTAAGCAATTATCCAGTAGAACAGTTAATCATCACCCTCAGTTCACAGCCCTTTGTTTCTTACTAATACACATGTCAGATTGTAATTAAATGCACTCACACTGTTCAGGGCAGAGTGAGAGTCCTGGGTTGAAATGTTGGAACCAAGCTGGAAAACACAATGCAGACAAGTTTAGACACCGCTTTTGGACTCTATCTGCTTAGTATGGGGTCTTGCTTGACAAATTGGCTATAGAAGGGTGAAACCACTCTAGAGTAAATTATTTATAGAAGAGAATAATTTATGCCTGTAGAAAGCTTATACTTATAAAGTTCACAAATTTTCCAAACATTAACTTTCTGTGTGACATATCTACCAGATATAAATTTGTTCTAAATCAGATTTATAGGCAATGAAAGTTTTTAAGTACTCTGGCTTTTTAAAATTGACAAAGATTTCAGAAATCTAGGAAGTTTCTCTGTATCTGTACAAATTCTTTTTCATTTCTAACAAAAACAACAATAACAAAAACATAACAGAGCTGCCATTTTGCAGTTACAATAGCAAGAGATGCTTAGGCACAGCACATCACATATTATGGTGACAAAAATACAATAATCAAAAATAGGATTATACTTTTTTGATGAAATTGGTTTTTTAAAACTGTAATTTTAGTAGGCAATTAGGAGTTATATATATTGAAAATTAAAATATTCTGTATAAAATACAATCTATCATAATGTCATAATGAAATGGTCAACTTTTCATTCTTTGAAGATACACACAATTTCATCATTATTTATAGTTTTATTTATGATAATATCCTTAACTCCAACTCAAAAACTTCCCTACTCAACTCTGGACATACACATTCAATTGTCTATTAAAGCAGTACCTCTCAAATTTTAATGTGGATAAAACAGTTGAGCTCTTTCTAAAAATGCAGAATCTGGCTCTGTTGTTCTGGAATGTGCTCTGAGATCATACGTGTCTGAAACACCCTCAAGTGATCCTGATGCTGTTGGATCACACTTTGTTCTGAGGTCCTAGGTAACCCACACATAAATTTCCTACAGGTATTTAAACTCAAGAGTAAAAATCTGAATGAAACCTTTAGCTTTAACCTTAAATTTGTTCCTCTTTAGTGTTCTTTGTCAAGTTTATTTGACCCACTATTCATTTGGTGACTTGGTTGAAACCTATGAGTCATGTGAGATTTCTTCCTATTTCTCATCTGTTATACACAACTTATGACCAAGATTTCTGATTCATCCTCACTGACATTTCTTAACCATCCTTTCCAGTTCCACTTCAATATCCTAATATAGGTCACCATAATTTCTCATGTATTATTTTAGCATTCTTCTAATTGATCTACCTTCAGTTTCACGACCTAATCCATCCTTTATTTGAAGCTGAAAGAATCTCCTTAAATACAATTCTGTTCTCATCAGCCTGTTCTTAGACTTTAAATACCTTCAATAGATTTCCAAAACACCATATTTTGCTTCCTTTGTGGCTCAGCTGGTAAAGAATCCATTTGCAATGTGGGAGACCTGGGTTCAATCCCTGGGTTGGGATGATCCCTTTGAGAAGAGAAAGGCTACCCACTCCAGTATTCTGACCTGGAGAATTCCAGGGACTGTATGGTCCATAGGGTCACAAAGAGTCAGACACAACTGAGTGACTTTCACTTTCACTTTCAGAACACCATATTACCACCTTATTTTCATGTTAAACTATTTCCCACCATCTAATACCCATGCTTGATTGCATCAGAATTCCTTAAATTAATGGATCACTCTTGTTTCTTTCTTCAGGCAATTTTTCATTTTTTCCCTCTCCTCCCCATCACTCTTATGCTCCCTCCAACTCAATATGTCCAAATTGAATCTTCCAATTTGTACTTATGAATTTTCTATTCTATTTTATAACAGTGTCTCTATACTGGGAGATACACTGCTGCTGCTGCTGCTGCTAAGTCACTTCAGTCGTGTCCAACTCTGTGCGACCCCAGAGATGGCAGCCCACCAGGCTCCCCCGTCCCTGGGATTCTCCAGGCAAGAACACTGGAGTGGGTTGCCATTTCCTTCTCAAATGCATGAAAGTAAAAAGTGAAAGTGAAGTCGCTCAGTCATGTCTGACTCTTAGCAACCCCATGGACTGCAGCCTACCAGGCTCCTCCGTCCATGGGATTTTCCAGGCAAGAGCACTGGAGTGGGGTGCCATTGCCTTCTCCAGGGAGATACACTAAATTCTTCTAAAATCTCATTCTTCAGTTTAACTGAGAATATGTTCCTTTAAGTTCTACACTCAAAATATTTATGAAAACTACATTTGCTCTCATTATTTTATACAGAGCTTTCTTCACATATAAATCACATAACAAGCAAATTAGGCATTTAAAGTTTATAATTCAATGATTTAAAAAAATATTCAGAGTTGTATAACATCACCACAATCAATTTTAGAACACTTTATACTAAAATGAAATCTATCACTTCATCACACATTAATCACACACCAATCACTTCTCATTTCCTCCTAACAGTCTTTAACATGCATATTTATATATATTTATAAAGTATATTATATATATGAATATGTGTATGTATGTGTATGTACATAAATATTATATGTATGTATGTATATATTCCATGAAGAGGAATAAAATGTATTCTTTACAATATATTTTATACATTTGATGTCCAAGGTTACCATGTGTCAAAGACATAGATAGAAACTGAACTTACACCCTGACACCCTTGCCAATTAAAAAGAAGAACTAATTAGAATTTCGGCACTCTATTATAGAATAGTTTGAAAATGGAAAGTAATTTTAATCTGAAAAATTAATTTAGATCCTTTGTATATTTTAATGAATATAAAATGCAATATAGTTGAGTCCCTTTTTTCTTAATTATTGTATTAGTCAGGGTTCTCTAGAGAAGCAGAAGTGATAGAAGATATATATATATATTGTACAATTTGTTATAAGAAACTGGCTCATGTGATTATGGAGGTTGGGAAGTCCAAAATCTTCAGTGTGGGACAGTATTGTGGGTCTCTGAGGTAAAGACCCAGAAGAGCTGATGGTGTACTTCTAGTCCAAATGCTGGCTGGTGAAGATCTAGGAGGTCTTGATAGTTCTAGTGAAGGCCCAGGGCAGTCTGCTGGAGCAATTCCTGCTCATGGAGGCTGGTCACTTTGTTCTATTCAGACCTTCAGTTGAGTAAATAAGTACCATTTCTATCACAGAAGGCATTTGTTTTATTCAAAGTTAACATGTTTAAATGTTTATCTCATTCAGAAACACATTCCAAGTAGACACATAAAATTAACCATCACAGTTATGTAAGTTACAAGGTCAAGATTTTCTTCCGTGCCAGTCAAATGAAGAAACAAATTAATCCTTATTAATATAGATCTTAAAGGAAAACAACAAATACTCAACAGTCATGCACAGAAAACAGGATATAATATTGGAGTTTTCCCTTTGTCCTGAAAATGTAGTCAAGGTCCTAAGCTTAGGAAAATAGGCAGCAAAGAAGGCAATTATCAGATAGGAAACACAGCGGAGTATCTGAGGAGTTCTCTGGAGATTGTTCTGGGAACCTAAATCATTAGCATGAGTTTATTTTATGTCAAGGTTATACAATGTCACCCTGTTTATTTAACTTATATGCAGAGTACGTCATGCAAAATGCTGTGCTGGATGGCTCACAAGTTAGAGTCAATGTTGCCGGAAGAAATATCAACAACCTCAAATATGCAGATGACAATACCATAATGGCAGAAGGTGAAGAGAAAATAAAAAGTTTCATGATGAAGGTGAAAGAGGAGAATGAAAAGTCTTAAAACTCAATATTCAAAAATATAAGATCATGGCATTTGGACCCATCAGTTCAGTTCAGTCTCTCAGACATGTCCGACTCTTTGCAACCCCATGGACTATAGCATGCCAGGCCTCCCTGTCCATCACCAACACCCAGAGTTTACTCAAACTCATGTCCATTGAGTCTGTGATGCCATCCAACCATCTCATCCTCTGTCATCCCCTTCTCCTCCTGCCTTCAATCTTTCCCAGCATCAGGGCCTTTGCAAATGAGTCAGTTCTTTGCATCAGGTGGCAAAAGTATTGGAGTTTCAGCTTCAGCAACTGTCCTTCCAATGAATATTCAGGACTGATTTTCTTTAGGATGGACTGGTTGGATCTCTTTGCAGTCCAAGGGACTCTCAAGAGTCTTCTCCAACACCACAGTTCAAAAGCATCAATTTGTTGGTGCTCAGATTTCTTTATAGTACAACTTTCACATTCATATATGACTACTGGAAAAACCATAGCTTTGACTAGACTAGATGGACCCACCACTTCATGGTAAATAAATGTGGAAAAAGTGGAAACAGTGACAAATTTTGCTTTCTTGGACACCAAAATCACTGCCAATGCTGACTGCAGCCATGAAATTAAAAGATGCTTTCTTCTTGGAAGGAAAGCTGACAAACTTAGCATATTAAATAGCAGAGATATCACTTTGCCAATGAAGGTCTGTTTAGTCAAAGCTATCATTTTTTCCAGTAGTCATGCATGGATGTGAGAGTAGGACCATAAAGAAGGCTCAGTGCTGAAGAATTAATGCTTTCAAACTGTGATGCTGAAGAAGATTCTTGAGTCCCTTGGACTGCAAGAAGATCAAACCAATGAGTCTTAACAGAAATCAGTCCTGAATATTCACTGCAAAGACTGATGCTGAAGCTGAAGCTCCAATACTTTGGCCACTTGATGGGAAGAGCTGACTCACTGGAAAAGACCCTGATGCTGGGAAAGATTATGGTCAAGAGGAGAAGGGTACAACAGAGAATGAGATGGTTGGATGGCATCACTGACACAATGGACATGAGTTTGAGCAAACTCCAGGAGATAGTGAAGGATGGGGAAGCCTGGGGTGCTGCAGTTCATGGGGTCTCAGAGAGTTGGACATGATTTGGTGACTGAACAACAATTTTTAGTCCTACTTCCCAAAGATGGGGAAGATGAAAAGATATTTAACATTTTTCTCTGAGATTTGAGAAAATTTCTAAATAAATAATGGAGCTTACTCCTGGTGGCTGAAGATAAGAAATTTACAAAGTAGTGAATCCCAGTAAAGCCAAAGAGACTGTATTGCAGTGTACCTGGGAACATGATCTGGGTTATTCCTATTTCAGTCTAAAACTTTGCAGTCACACAAGCAAGCAGCAGAAGAGTCCATTGGTTCTAGTGGCTATGCAAGGTCAATAGTGTAGGCTAGAAAAGAGGCAGGATCAATATTGTTCTGCAAATGGCTGCTGAGTCAAGTGGGGGTCATGAGTCAAGTGAGGGGTCATCTACTCCTAGCAGGGGCAGGGGAAGAAATGTCTCTTAGAAAGGTTTCTTTTGTGCAATCTGGAGAGTTCTGCATACAGTCTAGCAAAAAGACACATGGAAGAACAAATCTGACTCCATATTAGGTTTGTTTGTTTTACTTTAACCTTTATATTCTATTGCTTTTACTACCTATTATCCTGAAATATACAGTAGAGTCCAGTCTCAAGGTTCTGATCTGTAAATGCATAACACTTTTCCATTCATACAGAGATTAAAATTTGCAGAGCAGAGAATAACATTTGTATTGTTGGACGTTGACAGGAGCATCATGACCTGACCCAAGTGGACAGCTGCTAGAACAATGGATTCTAACACCAAAAAGTTTGCAACAACTAATTGTACCCCTTCCCCTTTTAATATAAAAGAAGCCTGAATTCTAATCTGGGTAAGATGGCTCTTTGGGACACTAGTCCACCATTTTCTCAGTCTGTGGGATTTCTGAATAAAGTCACTATTCCTTGCCTCAACAACTCATTTCTAAATCTATTGGCCTATTGTGCATTGAGCAGTAGGAGCTTGGACTGGCAATGAATGTGAATATGTTAGTTCTTCAGTCATATCTGACTCTGCAACGCCACAGACTGTAGCCCACCAGGCTCCTCTGTCCGTGGAGTTCTCCAGGCAAGAATACTGGAGTGTGTTGCCAATCTCTTCTCCAGGGGATCTTCCCAACCCAGGAATCAAATCTGGGGCTCCTGTATTGCAGGCAGATTCTCTACAGTCTGAACCACCATAACACACACACCGAGAATCTATTTGGAATCACCAAATTAACAGAGGAGCATCAAAAAAAAAAAAAAAAAAAGGAAAATGGACTGAATTTTTTCAGAACAGGTCAATAATCCATCCTACACGGAAAAAATAGATGGTTCAGGGAGAAGTCTTAGAGCCAGAACACACAACACTACTTCAAATTCAAGCAATAGGAGTTCACAGGAGGAAAATTTTGAATTGAGTTTGATGCTGAAACTTTACAACAAACTAGAATTAATTTTAACTAATGAAACGAGATTGTATTGTTCACTTAGCAAGTGTGAAAACTTTGCAATCACATTCAGATCCAGAGGAAAACAGATCCAATATAGTTGAACGTGGAGATTGGAATAAAGAAAAGTGATACTGTCTGTCATGTTATAATACTCACAATTTGGTTGACAAGACAGATGACAAAAATCATGTATAAGATGGAAGATATTTCTGAAAATTAGTGGGCAGAATGATAAGGAATGTGAATAAGAATATACCACAAGACTGTCCATGGTTTTAATACACAAAGCCCAATGAAAAACTCCAGAAACCTATCAAATTCAAATGACAGAATCATCTTAGTTTTCCTTTTGACCTCAAACAGCAGCACGAGTTGCTCCACCTGCTCTGTAGGAAGAGAGCACTGGTTCTCAGTAGCCAGATGTGTGGTTTAGAGGAAAGTTGTGTTCTCTGGGTGATATTTAGTAATGTTTAGAGCCATTAATGGTCCTCATGGATGCAGCTAAATATCCTCCAAGGTACAGGACAGCACCTCACACACACACAGACACTGATCTGACTCAAATCGCGGTAGTGCCAAGGTGGACCAATTCTGAATTAAAGCAACAATTTATGAACTTACTCAGATCCATAACAGTGATGCATTAGCAATACAAGTTCAGGGGAGCAGTATGGGTTAGGGTATGCTTAAGGAATGTTCTGTGCTTCCCAGGTGGTGCTAGTGGTAAAGAACTCTCTTGTAAATGCGGGAGACATAAGAGACATCAGTTTGATCCCTGGGTCAGGAAGATACCATGGAGGAGGACATGGCAACCTATTCCAACATTCTTGCCTGGGACAGCCCACAGGCAGAGGAACCTGGTGAGCTACAGTCCATAGGGTCTCAAAGAACCAGCCAAGACTGAAACAACTTAGCATGCAGCATGCACACAGGAATGATCTGGTTGTCATCTCAAAATAGACATTCTAATCAGCATAAAATTATTGATATGTTGTATCTGAACTCTAATAACCAAAATAAACCATTATATCTCTTTCCTAAAGGTGTTGACAGCGTACTTGATAAACCAATTTAATTCAGTTAGATTTATAATAGCACTAGAGTAGGATTTCCCTGTTCACTCAGCTGGTAGAGAATCAGTCTGCAATACAGGAAACCCTAGTTTGTTTCTGGGATCAGGAAGATCTCCTGGAGAAGGGATAGGCTACCCTCTCCGGTATTCTTGGGCTTCCCTGGTGAGTCAGACAGTAAAGAATCCACCTGCAATGCAGGAGACCTGGGTTCTATCCCTGGATTGGGAAGATCCCCTGGAGGAGGGCTTGGCAATTCACTCTGGTGTTCTTGCCTGGAGAACCCCCATGGACAGAGGAGCCCAGTGGGCTACAGTCCATGGGGTCACGAAGACTCAGATACAACTAAGCGACTAAGCACAGCACACAGCACGTGACTAACAAGACAAAAATTGAATGATCATTCTAATCTAAGTTTTTTTACCTAATTTTTTTGCGAGACTAGTATTTTTAAAGTTTTTTACTTATAGAAATATTTATCAAAATATTTTTGAAAACATTCGGTACAGGCACTAAGCAAGATTACAGGTAAACAAAAACAGACAAAACATACTCCTTAATTTCAAAAGGTTTATAAATAAATGGAATTGAAATATTAAGATTATTTGAAAGAAAAACAAACAATAAAAAAAGATTAATCTAGTTTTCACTTTTGATTACTTGTTTTCTTGAAAAAAAATTTTTTTGATTGGAAACATTAAAAATAACTGTAGGAAAGTAGAAACACACTTAAAGGTCATATTTTTATATTAATAATTCTATAACTTCCATGAAAATATAATTGACATAATAAAGTTTAGAAAGAAGAAAAATTAAGCTTAAAGTATCTTGACTGCATTTATTGTCACATTTCATTCTGAAGTATGTTATTGTATAATGAAAACTGATGAAAAATAATATTAAACTTTCTCTGAAAACCATTTTCCTATAATACACTTTGTAATTTGCAAGACGTGCCTTCATAGATCTTCATTAAAAATAAACCTAGATTCATCTGTGCCTCTATTTTTTCTTTGTAAATAAGATCATCTATACCATTTTTGTAGATTCTACATATATGAGTTAATATACAATATTTATTTTTCTCTTGCTTCACTCAGAATAACAGTCTCTAGTTATGACACAGTTTCATCCTTTTTAATGGCCGAGGAATATTCCATTGTATAACAGTACCACAACTTTGTTATTCATTCTTCTGTTAATGGACATTTAGGTTGCTTTCACATCCTGGCAGGGCTTCCCAGGTGGCACTAGTGAAAAAGAATCACGATGCCAATCCAGGAGACATAAAAGACTCAGGTTCTACCCCTGGGTTGGGAAGATCTCCTGGAGGAGGGCATGGTAACCTATTACATTCTTGCCTGGAGACTCCCATGCACAGAAGAGACTGGTGGGCTACCATCCATAGTGTTGGACAGAGCTGGACATGACTGAAGAGACTTAGCATTCATGCCCACACATATTCTGGCAATTGAAAGCAGTGCTGCAATGAACATTGGAGTGCATGCATCTTTTGAATTCTGGTTTTCTCTGGGCATCTGCCCTGGAGTGAGATTTCTGGGTCATATGATAGTTCTATTTTTAATTTTTTAAAGAACCTCCATGCTGTTCTCCTTAGTGGCTGTATCAACTTACATTCTCACCAACAGTATAAGAGAGTTCTCTTTTCTTCAAACCTTCTTGAGGATTTATTGTTTGTAGATTTTTTGATGATGACCCTTATGGCCAATGTGAGGTGATGTTTCATTGTAGTTTTGATTTGCATTTCTTTAATGAATAGTGAAGTTGTTTCCTCCCGGTTTACTCACATGCTAGCAAAATAACGCTCAAAATTCTCCAAGCCAGGCTTCAGCAGTATGTGAACCATGAACTTCTAGATGTTCAAGCTGGATTTAGAAAAGACAGAGGAACCAGAGATCAAATTGCCAACATCTGCTGGATCATCAAAAAGCAAGAGAATTCCAGGAAAACATTTACTTCTGCTTTATTGCCTATGCCAAAGTCATTGATTGTGTGGATCACAACAAACTGTAAAAAATTCTTAAAGAGATGGGAATAACAGACCACCTAGCCTGCCTCTTGAGAAATCTGTATGCAGGTCAGGAAGCAATAGTTAGAACTGGACATGGAAAAACAGACTGGTTCCAAATAGGGAAAGGAGTATATCAAGGCTGTGTATATTGTTACCCTGCTTATTTAACTTATATGCAGAGTACATCATGAGAAACACTGGGCGGGAGGAAGTACAAGCGGGGATCAAGATTGCCAGGAGAAATATCAATAATCTCAGATATGCAAGTAACACCACACTTACGGCAGAAACTGAAGAAGAACTAACAAGCCGCTTGATGAAAGTGAAGGAAGAAAGTGAAAAAGTTGACTTAAGGTTCAACATTCAGACAATGAAGATCATGGCATCTGGTCTCATCACTTCATGGCAAATAAATAGGAAAGCAATGGAAACAGTGGCAGACTTTATTTTTCTGGGCTCAAAATCACTGTAGATTGTGACTGCAGCCATGAAATTAAAAGACGCATGCTCCTTGGAAGGAAAGTTATGACCAACCCAAACAGCATATTCAAAAGCAGAGACATTAGTTTGCCAACAAAGGTCCATCTAGTCAAGGCTATGGTTTTTCGAGTAGTCATGTGTGCATATAAGAGTTGGACTATAAAGAAAGCTGAGTGCCTAAGAATAGATGCTTTTGAACTGTGGTGTTGGAGAAGACTATTCAGAGTCCCTTGGACAGCAAGGAGATCCCACTAGTCCATCCTAAAGGAAGTCAGTCCTGAATATTCACTGGAAAGACTGATGCTGAAGCTGCAACTCTAATACTTTGGCCACCTGATGCAAAGAACTGACTCATTTGAAAAGACCCTGATGCTGGAAAAGATTGAAGGTGGGAGGAGAAGGGGATGACAGAGGGATCACAGACTCAATAGGCATGAGTTTGAGTAAACTCTGGGAGTTCGTGATGGACAGGGAGGCCTGGCATGCTGCAGTCCATGGGGTCGCAAAGTTGGACAGGACTGAGTGACTGAACTGAACTGAACAGTATGATTAGTGATGCTGAGCATCTTTACATGTGTTCACTGGTCATCTGTATATCTTCTTTAAAGAAATGTCTATTTAGGTCTTTATCTTTTAAATTGAGTTACATATATATATATATATATATATATATTGAGCTACATAAGATCTTTGCATATTTTGGAGATTAAATCTCTTGTCAGTTGCTTTGATTGCAAATATTTTCTCCTATTCTGAAGGTTGTCTTTTTATCTTGTTTATGTTTTTCTTTGTTATGCACAAGCTTCAAGTTGATTTATGTCCTATTATTTATATTAGTTTTTATTTTCATTACTCTAGGAAGTAGGTTAGAAATACAGGACAAATGTATGGATATCAAGAGGGGAAAGGGAGGGTGGGATGAATTGGGAGATTGTGGTTTCCCTGGTGGCTCAGTTGGTGAAGAATTCACCTGCAGTGTGGGAGACCTGAGTTCAGTCCCTGGGTTGGGAAGATCCCCTGGAGAAGCGAAAGGCTACCCACTTCAATATTGGGGCCAGTAATTTGTCTTTGGTATGAAATAATTATCTACTCCATAGCTGAATAACATATTTACATTATGTGTTCATAAAATAAATAACTAATGAGAACCTACTTATAGCTCAGGAAACTATTCACTGATACATGGTGACCTAAATTGAAAGGAAATCCAAAAAGGAGGATATATATCTGATCCACTCTGCTGTATAGCAGAAACTGACACAGCAGTGTAAAACATCAATGCTCCAGTAAGTCAAAATCTAGATGGTTTTGGAAACTGGGTGTATTAAAAAGTAAACAAACAGATATTCTAGATAAATATTCACTCAAATAATGTATTTCCAGTTATAACTATATTAAACTTGGCATTGAAGCAGTGAGACAATTTCTATTCTTAAATTTTAATGCCATTAGTAGTTAGCTTGCTGTTTTCTGATATAATTATATATCACAATTTCTTCCATGTCAAAAAATGTGTTTTTCTTCAGTTATTAACAAGACTGTAGCTTTTCATTTAAACGGTGTAAGAAAATAACATCAGAAATACTGTAATAGACTTTTGATGATATATATTGCATTTGTGCTCTGTGACAACATAGAAGATTGGGATGAGTGAGAGATGGGAGGGAGTTTCAAGAAGGATGGGGTACGTGATACCTATGGCTGATTCATGTATGACAGAAATCAACCCAATATTGTAAAGCAATTATCCTTCAATTAAAAATAAATTTGAAAAGCATATCATTTTATATAGCTGAATTCACTCTGAGATTTTTAAATATAAGCACTGTGTAGTACATTGCTGTGAACCCATAAACTTCATATTCTCTTACCTAAGTGATGATTCATTTTCTCACAAGGAAAATTCGTTAGAAAAATAATACTTCAAAATATTTCATTTACCACATTTGTGGCCTCCATTTATTTATTCTCAGCACATATATTAATGATTTCAAGTCATTATGTAAATTTACCTTTCAATTTTCATAGTGTTTTAGATTTCTTTCATAATCCATGAGAAACTCCTTAATTATACAATTATAGACAGAATTGAAGAAGCTAGGAATGGCCTTCATGGCAATGCTTTGTCTGCTCTAGTGACAAGAGAGGGTCAATAGAAAATCTGAAATGTAAGAAATGTTTTCATAGGTGCCAAATCTGTATGAATTCTGTACATAACATTGTTAATTTTTTTTTCAGTTAGGGTAAAATGTTTTCTTCATCTGTCTTTGATGTTTTGTATAGATTCATATTCTGTATTTTGCTATAAACAGATAAATGTTTTGTAAAATCTTCTTTCACATATATTTTAACTCTCTCTATATGTGTGTATGTGTTTGTCTAGTTAGACTACATCTCTGTGTATCTATATTATATATATATATATATATACATTTGTACTCTGGGCATTTTATTTCCCAGTGGGTAGCATAAGACAGTCAGGAAATACAGACTTATAATGCATTTTCACACACAAAAATATATTTTTCCTTTTATGTATAAGAATATTAAACTACAGATGACAACCTTTCTAAGATTCAGTGATTTCTAAAATGTGGTGAAAATAAAAGGAGCAGACACAGCTATATTCAATCTAAAAGTGAAAATAATCAAGAAAAAGTAGTCAGGGCTGTTCAGGTTTACAGTGGTCTTTTAGTAGCTTCATCTCAGCAATTAATTTCATCCATAGTCTAAGAAGCCTTTTATAATTAATTTCTCAGCATTTACCACATACAAGCCATCACTTTAAAGTGCTATGTCATTAACAAAATCCCATTTTTTTTCATAAAGAATAGGCATACTGATCTACATTTTTCCATGCTGCCAAGGCAGAATGGACTCGAGGGATATTATCTTATTCAGAAAGAACCTTTCAAGGTTGAATAAAAGAAATGGTGCAGGGTCCCTGGGAGAGGGAAGTGATCATCATTTTCACCTTCAACTCCTCTTTGATGTGGCAGAGTCAATTTTTAATCAGCAGCCATCAGACTGGGCTTCATTTCGCCTTACAAAGTCCTATTACTCTGCCACTTTCTGGAAGGAGGTGATAAGGACAATGCTCTTCTTTTTCTCTCCATAGAGCCCTGCATATGATGAGTCCCTTTGGAGAGACTTGATAAAAAAATAAAATAAAATAAAATAAAAAGAGTGAGTATGTAGGGATAAAGGTCACCTCTCTGTCAGAATTAACTCTTCAAGACAACAAACTTTGATTTTCCTGTGTTTGTTTTTAAGAACTCTCCTATTGTCTTTGGAGGCAATTGCAGTAATAAGTCGAAGTGGGAGAAAGAGGTTAAATGCACACAGCTTTTCATGAGAATAGTATTTAGGCTTATTTATTAGTCTTCCCCAGCTAAACACCATAGTGGATACGATGCTAATGAATACTGTAGGTATTAGTGACATGTAGGAAAAGCGTACAATTAAAATCTACTTCTTTGAGCAGCACACCTCAAAGAAATCATTTATCATCAGAGCGCACATAAGTGCCACACAGGCACAGTAAGAGAAAATCGCTTCTTTGCATTCAGCTAAATTGAAAAATGAAAAAAAAGAAAAAAAAAACACTATTTTGTCCCTCTGGAAGTGTTTTTTATGTTAAGTAAACCTAAATTATTTTTTAAACTATGCACTCATGTGGAAAAACCTCTATAATCTCTTAGTATCATTTATTGTAGTTAGCAGTCTTAATTGCCTAACTGAAATGGATCAGAGTTCTGGGAATTACTCAATAAAATGATGTTACTACTCTCCAGCCTTTCCATCCTTTGATATAATCTCATTAAAAATATCAGGCCTCTAGGTGAGGGAATACATATGGATAGTAAATGCATGTTAAGCAGGCACACCCAAACTGATGACCTAGTTATTATAGAACAGAGCAGCAGCAGATGAATTTTAATTTTGAAGTACAGCAACTGCTTTCTTGGTTAATACTATAATTATTAACATATTTTTGGAATGAATCTGCTTGTTACCCTTGAAAAAGATAATAACAATGAACCAACCAAAATACTGAAATGACATTTTTTGGAATAAAATAAACTCTTATTTTCCAGAAGACCACACAAGTGAAAAAACACACGTAGTTTCATTAACTATAATTACTGAAAGGAGATGGGAAAAGACGTGTGCCAAATCCCTTTTTGTGTGTGTGTTCTCAAAATGTAGCTGGGTTGAAAAAATATAAACCCTAGAGGAAATACACTCATCACCCAGCCAAATAAAGGGGGAAGGAATGGAGGGGAGAGTCATGCTGAGTCCACCATATGAAATAATTAGATTTTTATAGAATTGGATTTCCTGTTATAAATTGGAAAGTGTAGTTCCACAAAGTCTAAGAGCATAGAGAACATAAAACCCATCCTGGGCTATGCAGTCCAATGTGTGGTAATAACAAACTGGTCTCTCTTTGGTAGTGAATAACACAGCAGAGAGAAATAGCACCAGGACAAAGATGTGTTGTTGTTTAGTTTTTAAAATGAAACTTCAATATTCATTTTCTAATAACTCATAATTTCAAGGGGTCCTAAAGTAAATGTTGCTGTATATATAGTGGTAAAATGATAGAGTGTTGTTACGACTTGGGAACAATTTGTGGAGTAAAGGATTATCTCCTTTTTGGTTATATAAGAAACTCTATTCTGATTAATATATATTTTTTCAAATTTCTTGCCTCCATATACTCACTCCAGCTTTTATTTTGTTATCCTAAAATTTGCTTTGGGAAAACGTGTGGGAAGTGATATGTGGGAAGATTCTTTTCAATTTAACACATTGGTCAAAAGTTGATGGGCTAGTAGAAAAAAGTTCAAGAAATGTATCTGTATTATACAGATCAGTGTGTCGCAAAATCATGTTGAATGGTAAAATGAGGAAATCATTATCTTTTGGCTGTGTGTTCATGCTCAGTAGCTCAGTTGTGTACAACTCTTTGCAACCTTATGATCTGTATCTCTCCAGGCTTCTCTGTTCATGGACTTTTCTAAGGAAGAATACTGGAGTGGGTTGTCATTTCTTACTCCAGGGAATCTTCCTGACTCAGGGATTGAACCCACGTCTCTTGCATCTCCTGCATTGGCAAGTGGATGCTTTATCACTGTGCCAGCTGGGAAGCCTATCGTTTGGTTACAACTGCATTCAGCAAAACAAAGGAATTGATTTTTTATATCACAGTATTTCCAAGAGATGAATAGCAGTTATTATAGCTGTTCCAGTTATTTCTATTCATAGCAGAGACCAAGTTTTTAAAAAGGTAGAGTTTACCAAGAGGAAAATAAATAAAAGTATACCGACATCCATAGTCAAAGACATTAAAGTAAGACTGACAAATAGGGGGAGGGGTGGGGAGAGAAGTTCCCTTTAGGACACATTTCTTTCAAGCGTGCATTTTAATACATATGCCTGCAAAGGGAGTATGGGTCAGGTAGAAATTACCTCCTCTTAGAACATCTGTGTATCCTTAACTTTTACCCTTTTCTTATTGTTTCCAACTTCCAGACATTTTTTTTTTTTTCTTTAACACCTCGGCACTTGTCAACACAGAGATCATTGTTCAAGCCCCATGTTAAATTCTTTTAACACTTTCCTTCTTTTGCTCCCTAAATCTATTCATTCTTCTCCTGGTAAGCCTGCACAGGTACCCCTCAAGGACTCCATTCTCTGTCTCTGGCACAGCTACAAATGCAGACTGAAGAATCCAGAAACCCTGAGGGGAAGTCTGCACCCCATAAACATCCATAATAAATTTTCTCTTCACCTTCAAGGTTTATTTCTTTGAACAATTTGAAGGATAGAGACTAGAATTTTGTAAAGCCATTTCTCTTGTTTCTTGTGCCTATTCTGAAAAGAAGTTACATATTGCCAAAGTTACAACTGTCAGATTAATTTGGAAAACAAGAAAAGGGAAAGCCTAGCATTACTAATTATCATGCAAAAATGTATTATAAATATTTTATAGACTATTGATATTTATCAGAAAAAGGCTTAATAGGATCAACACAGACCAGCGACTGTGATATATTTTAAACAAATGGACCCTAAGAAAAAAGACTAAAACAAAGTGAAAGGATCAGAATAACTACAAAAAAGGAAATTATTTCCTTTCTTTGTGCGTGTGTGTGACACATAGATATTGGTAAAGGTGTTAAAGGTTCACCCTTTCTAGAAACCCCCAAACTCTTTTTTTCCAACTGGGAATAATTTGGTAAATATTTATACTTTTCTAATATTTACATTTTAAGTCACTGTACTTTAACACACACATAGGCTGGACCACTCATTTCAGACAAATTATCATTCCATATACTAAATGCATGTATATATGTAAGTAGGTGTATACACTAAAACCAGGACCTCAAGTAATGGAGTGAGAGCGGGCATTTTCAGCAGGATCATTTGACTTAGGCCTCAGGACTAAGTGTATCTCAAACTTTGTTGAACTTCAGTAGCAAATTGTGAAGGGTACCAGAATAAGACATCATTATGACAAAAGTCTTGGGTGGGTCTACCTGGCATGGCTCAAAACTTCATTGAATTACACAAGACCCTTCACTGTGACAAGATTTTGACCCAAGAAGGATCACAGTGAAGAGTTCTGACAAAATGTGGCCCACTGAAAGAGGAAATGGCAAACCACTCCAGTATTCTTGCTGTGAGAATCCCTTGAACAGTATGAAAAGGCAAAAAGAAATGACACCGAAAGATGAGCACCCCAGGCGGCAAGGTGTCCACTATGCTACTAGGGAAGAGTGAAGGGCAATTACTAATAGCACCAGAAAGAATGAAGCAGTTGGGCTAAAGCAGAAATGATGCTCAATTGTGGATGTGTCTGGTAGTGAAAGTCTGATGCTGTAAAAAACATTATATAGGAACCTGGGATGCTAAATGTAAATAGATGTGATCCAACAGGAGATGGCAAGATTGAGCATTGATATCTTAGGAATCAGTGAAATAAAATGGATGGAAATTGGTAAATTTAATTCAGATGACCATTATATCTACTGCTGTGGACAAGAATCCCTTAGAAGAAATAGAGCAGTCCTTAGAGTCAACAAGAGTCTAAAATGCAGTACTTGGGTGCAACCTCAAAAACAACAGAATGATCTTGGTTTGTTTCTAAGGAAAACCATCCAACATCACAGTAATGCAAATCTATGCCTCAACCACTGATGCCAAAGAAGCTGTAATTGACTGGTTCTATGAAAACCTACAAGATCTTCTATAAGTAACACCAAAAAATGACTGGATCATAGGAGGTTGGAATGCAAAAGGAAGAAGTCACAAAATATCCATAATAACAGGCAAGTTTGTCCTTGGAATACAAAATGAAGCAGGGCCATGGCTAACATAGTTTTGTCAAGAGAACACACTGGTCATAGCAAATACCCTTTTCCAACAACCCAAGAGATGACTCTACACATGGACGTCACTAGATGGTCAATACTGAAATCAGATTTATTATGTTCTTTGCAATCAAAGATAGAGAAGATCTATACAGTGAGCAAAAGCAAGGCCTGGGGCTGACTGAGACTTTGAACATGAGCTACTTACTGCAAAGTTCAGACTTAAATTGAAGAAGGTAGGGAAAACCACTAGGACATTCAGGTATGACCTAAATTAAATCCCTTATCATTAAACAGTGGTGAAAAATAGACTCAATGCATTATATATGGTAGACAGAGTGCCTGAAGAGCTATGGACAGAAGTTCATAAAATCATACAGGGGGCAGTGACCAAAATCATCCCAAATAAAAAGAAATGCAAGAAGGCAAAATGGTTGTCTAGGAGCCTTTAAAAATAGCTGAGGAAAGAGGATAACCAAAAGGCAAAGGAGAAAGGAAAGATATAACACAACTGAATGCGGAGTAATAAAGAATAATAAAGAGAGATGTTGGGTTGGTGGCTCAGACAGTAAAGAATCTGCCTGCAATGCAGGAGACCTGGGTTCGATTCCTGGGTTGTGAAGATCCCCTGGAGAAGAGAGTGGCAACCCACTCCTGTATTCTTGCCTGGAGAATCCCATGGACAGAGGAGCCTGGCTGGTTACAGTCCATGGGGTTAAAAAGAGTTGGATGTGACTGAGCAAATAACACACGCAAGGAGAGATAAGACGGCTTTTTAAAATGAATGAAGCAGTTAAGTGCTGCACTCAGTATGTCAGCAAATTTGGAAAACTCAGCATTGGCCAAAGAATTAGAAAAGGTTAATTTTCATTCCAATCCCATAAGGCAAGGCCAAACAATGTTCAAATTATCCTATGACTCACGGAAAAGACTCTGATGCTGGGAATGGTTGAAGGCAAAAGAAGGGGGTGACAGAGGATGAGAAGGTTAAATAGCATCATTGACATAATGGACATGAATTTGAGCAAACTCTGGGAGATATTGGAGGACAGAGGAGTTTGTGCTGCAGTTCTTGGGGTGGTAAAGAGTCAGACACAACTTAGCGACTGAATAACAACAAATGACAAAAGTTGAACCTATTTAAAATCTAAGAGCCCTAGTCAGGTCTAATTCTTATTTCTTGATTGTTTGCTTTTTTGATACTGAGCTGCTTTCAGTTCAGTTCAGTTGCTCAGTCGAGTCCAACTCTCACATCCATACATGACCACAGGAAGAACCACAGCCTTGACTAGATGGACCTTAGTCGGCAAAGTAATGTCTCTGCTTTTCAATACGCTATCGAGGTTGGTCATAACTTTTCTTCCAAGGAGTAAGCGTCTTTTAATTTCATTGCTGCAGTCACCATCTGCAGTGATTTTGGAGCCCCCAAAAATAAAGTCTGACACTGTTCCCACTGTTTCCCCTGTTTCCCCATCTATTTCCCATGAAGTGATGGGACCGGATGCCATGATCTTCGTTTTCTGAATATTGAGCTTCAAGTCAACTATCTCACTCTCCTCTTTTACTTTCATCAAGAGGCTTTTTAGCTCCTCTTCACTTTCTGCCATAAGGGTGGTGTCATCTGCATATCTGAGGTTATTGATCTTTCTCCCAGCAATCTTGATTCCAGCTTGTGTTTCTTCCAGCCCAGCATTTCTCATGATGTACTCTGCATATAAGTTAAATAAGCAGGGTGACAATATACAGCCTTGATGTACTCCTTTTCCTGTTTGGGACCAGTCTGTTGTTCCATGTCCAGTTCTAACTGTTGATTCCTGGCCTGCATACAGATTTCTCAAGAGACAGGTTAGGTGGTCTGGTATTCCCATCTCTTTCAGAATTTTCCACAGTTGATTGTGATCCACACAGTCAAAGGCTTTGGCATAGTCAATAAAGGAGAAATAGATGTTTTCCAGGAACTCTCTTACTTTTTCCATGATCCAGCGGATGTCGGCAATTTGATCTCTGGTTCCTCTGCCTTTTCTAAAACCAGCTTGAACATCAGGGAGTTCATGGTTCACGTATTGCTGAAGTCTGGCTTGGAGAATTTTAAGAATTACTTCACTAGCATGTAAGATGAGTGCAGTCTTGCGGTAGTTTGAGCAAAGGAGAAAAGGAAAGATAAAGCATCTGAGTGCAGAGTTCCAAAGAATAGCAAGAAGAGATAAGAAAGCCTTCTTCAGCGATCAATGCAAAGAAATAGAGGGAAAAAACAGAATGGGAAAGACTAGAGATCTCTTCAAGAAAATTAGAAATACCAAGGGGACATTTCATGCAAGGATGGGCTCGATAAAGGACAAAAATGGTATGGACCTAACAGAAGCAGAAAATATTGAGAAGAGATGGCAAGAATACATGGAAGAATTGTACAAAAAAGATCTTCACGACCCAGATAATCATGATGATGTGATCACTAATCTAGAGCCAGACATCCTGGAAAGTGAAGTCAAGTGGGCCTTAGAAAGCATCACTATGAACAAAGTTAGTGGAGGTGATGGAATTCCAGTTGAGCTATTTCAAATCCTGAAAGATGATGCTGTGAAAGTGCTGCACTCAATATGCCAGCAAATTTGGAAAACTCAGCAGTGGCCACAGGACTGGAAAAGGTCAGTTTTCGTTCCAATTCCAAAGAAAGACAATGCCAAAGAATGCTCAAACTGAGCTGCTTTAGGTGCTTATATATATTGGAGATCAATCCTTTGTCAGTTGCCTCATTTGCAAATATTTTCTTTCATTCTCAGGCTTTCTTTTCATCTTGTTTATGGTTTCCTTTGCTGTGCGAAACTTTTAAGTTTAATTAGATTCTATTTGGTTATTTTTGTTTTTACTTTCATTACTCCAGTCAATGGGTCAAAAAAGATCTTGCTGCTATTTATGTCAAAGAGTGTTTTGTGTTTTTTTCTCTAATAATTTTATCATTTCTGGAGTTAAATGTCCATTAGCAAAGGAATGGATAAAGAAGATGATGTACATATACACAGTGGAATATTATTCAACCATAAAAAGAACAAAATTGGGTCATTTGTAAAGATGTGGATGAACCTGGAGAGTGTCATATAGAGGGAAATAAGTCAGAAAGAGAAAAACAAATAACACATATATGTGCATAAATATTTGGAATCTAGAAAAATAGTGCAAGTGATCTTATTTGCAAATCAAAAATAGAGATGCAGATGTAGAGAACAACTACACGGATATCAAGAAGGAAAAGGTGGGTGGGTAGAATTGGGAGATTTGTAATTACACATATACACTATTGATACTACACATAAAATAAGTAACTAATGAGAACATACTATATAGGACAGGGAACTCTACTTGATGCACTGCGGTGATCTGAATGGGAAGGAAATCCAAGAGAGGGGATGTTATTTTGTATATATATGACTGATTCATTTTGCTGTACAGTAGAAACTAACACAACATTGTAAAGCAATTACAATTAAACTTAAAAATTAACTTAAAAATAAAGTCCAGGCAAATCTGAGGGTAGGGTTGACTCAAGATCCAAAACATGAAACCCCAGGGCCTGAGGGAGGTTCCAGGATGATCTGCCTTACTTTTCTCTCTGGTTTGAATATTTCACAACTCAGGCATCTCATTGTTTCAAAGCTGGTGTCTATTTACATACAATGTTTTTCCTTCTTGAAATGCTCTTATAACACTTTCCCTTCTTGACAAGCACTCCTCCATTCTTTAAGGGCTAAATAATGTACCACATTCCCTGTGATTTCTTCCTGATCCCCAAGATTCCTCCTTTCAGCTCTGATTTGGCATTGATCTCTCTGTGGAATAAATCAGTCCTCCACTTACACAGATTGGAAACTGAAGTTTACTTGCCTGAAGTTTACTTGCCTCTGAATTTATATTCAGTCCTAAATAGAGTAGTAGTTTCACAACAACTGGAAAATTTATTTTTATTCCCTTGTAGGTCTATGTCTGTACAGTCTAACCTTGGTGAAAAGAAAAGGAAGAAAACGGAGGAGCAGTAGAGCAAGCAGCAGAGTATTTGTGGCCTGAAAGAGATTGATAAGGGTGGTGAACAGTGCTCGAGCATTTTGAGAATCAGTTCAGCCTGCCCACAAACTCTGCTGGAGATTGGCCATCAGCATCTCCTTGTAATATATATATATTCTTAGAGGATTCTGTGATAGGTACCAATACATTTTTCTTTTTTTTTTTGCTCCCTTGTTTATGGGAGAAATAAGTGAGGAAAGTTAAAAGTTAAGCAAATTTAAAAATTTAAATAAAAAGCAATATGAGATAGCAAAGTCATACCATTTAGATAATATCAATAAAAGGATATACATTATAAAAATTAACCAATAATCCATCTTATATTGATATATATATACATATTTTATATAAGTAACTATATATATATAAACAATACACATTGTAAAATTCATATAAAATGCATTCCTGGACCAGTAATACAGAAATGTAATATAATTATAATATATTTGCCAATAAAAGTACAAAAGTAGTGGATGGGAGCAAAGGGTGTAAATGGACCAAGGAAATGACTACAGGTGATAATATAAGAGCTGCTGCTGCTGCTGCTAAGTCGCTTCAGTTGTGTCCAATTCTCTATGACCCCATAGATGGCAGCCTACCAGGCTCTGCCATCCCTGGGATTCTCCAGGCAAGAACACTGGAGTGGGTTGCCATTTCCTTCTCCAATGCATGAAAGTGAAAAGTGAAAGTGGTTGCTCAGTCATGTCTGACTCTTAGCAACCTCATGGACTGCAGCCTACCAGGCTCCTCCGTCCATGGGATTTCCCAGGCAAGAGTACTGGAGTGGGGTGCCATTGCCTTCTCTGAATATAATAGTGAGTTATATACAAAGTTAATACAATATGTAACAAATCTTCATTATTTGCTTTATTTTGGGAAAAATAAAAAAATTCTAAGTTTAATCAATGAATTTAATGTGATGTTTCTTTACAAAGAATTTTTCTATTTCATACCTTCTTATTACACAGTAGTCATTTTCATTTAGCTTTGAGAAATGCTGCTTTTCACTTTAAAATATGGGATTTAATTTATTAAAATACACAAGTTCTATATTTGTCATATTTCTCCAATCACTTTTAATATATATTTTAAAATATTTAAATTGAAAATATATATATTGAATTTTCAATATTCAATTGAATTTTAGAGGAAATATTTAAATAGGTCAATACAATAGGTCCTGCTATTTTTTCTTTCCCTTTGGGATTACTTTCTACAAAATTACCAAATACTCTCTTTGCAATAACTTGCTAAAGTACTGGTTTATATCTTTTTAGTAAGAACTTGAAAAATAAGTTACAGTGCTTTTTTTTTTTAACACAAAATAAGAACATTTGTGAATGTTGCATTCTAGTCAATATTTCTCATGCTTTTAGCCTATCACCTTATAAAAAATTATGTCTAGACAATGGAATCTTTGTTACTTTGCATAGCTTTTAAACATTTAATGTAGAATATAATCTTTAAAATGTCTTGCTTTATTAAAAGGCGCTGTTATATTTTTAACCACAAACTTGTGCAAGTGTGTCATAAATACTCAAATTAGAGTATTTCAAGCACTATGTGCATCACACGACCTCATTTAAGTTGAGGATCACTTCAAGCGATAGCAAAACTTATTTTTGAATGGAGAAGAGTATTATGGACAAAACTTTTCCTGTGTAATCATTGCAGACATGTTAGTTTTCATGACAAATATAGAACAATTTTAGTTGGCTATATGAGAAAAATAGAAACTTTATTGGCCTAGATGTAGTTTCACATTACAAGAGGAAAAAGTCATATTCAATTAATTTTTCATGTATCTGGACAAAACCCCTCTTAAAGAAATAGACAATTATTTGATTCTTTATCAAAGAAAATGTTATTTCTGGAAAAGCAGTCTAAGCCTACTTCTTTACATTTATTTTTGAAGGTTGAAAATTTTTCTTTCTACAATCAGTAATCATTACCTATTATTAAACACTTACTATACACCAGTCAGTCAGGTCAGTTGCTCAGCCCTGTCTGACTCTGTGACCTCATGGACTGCAGCACGCCAGGCTTCCCTGTCTATCACTAACTCCCAAAGCTTACTCAAACTCAAGTTCATTGAGTCAGTGATGCCATCCAATCATCTTATCCTCTTTCGTTCCCTTCTCCCCCTGTCTTCAATCTTTCCCAGGATCAGTGTCTTTTCAAATGAGTCAGTTCTTCACATCAGGTGGCCAAAGGTTTGGAGCTTCAGCTTTAGCATCAGTCCTTCCAGTGAATATTTGGGATTGATTTCCTTTAGGATTGACTGGCTTGATCTCCTTGCAGTCCAAGGGACTCTCAAGAGTCTTCTCCAACACCACAGTTCAAAAGCATCAGTTCTTTGGCACTCACCTTTCCTTATGGTCCAACTCTCACATCCATACACGGCTACTGGGAAAACCATAGCTTTGATTAAACAGGCCTTTGCCAGCAAAGTCTCTGCTTTTTAATAGGCTGTCTAGTTTGTCATAGCTTTTCTTTCAAGGAGCAAGCATCTTAATTTCATGGCTGCAAGCACCATCTGCAGTGATTTTGGAGCCCAAGAAAATAAAGTCTGTTACTGTTTCCATTGTCTCCCCATCTATTTACCATGAAGTGATGGGACTGGATGCCAAGATCTTCATTTTCTGAGTGTTGAGCTTTAAACCAACTTTTTCACTCTCCTTTTTCACTTTCATCAAGTGGCTTTTCACCTTATTCCCATTTTGATATCATACCTTTTCTTTTTCTCTAATGGAAAATGTCTTCCTTTCCATTAGTGTTGTTATTTTATCTCTAAAGTCTTCATTCATGAGTTCATCCATCTCTCTGTCTAGTATTGCCATCAATCTACTTATGATGCTAACGTCAAATACTAAGTGAAAGTGAAAGTCGCTCAGTCATGTCTGACTCTTTGCGACCTCATGGACTATACAGTCCAAGGAATTCTCCAGGCCAGAATACTGGAGCGGGTAGCCTTTCCCTTCTCCAGGGAATCTTCCCAACCCATGGATCAAACCCAGGTCTTCCACACTGCAGGTGGATTCTTTACCAACTGAGCTATCAGGGAAGCCCATGTCAAATACTATGCTAATGTCAAATACTAGGGCAGTCTAACTGCTGTAATAAATAACCCCAACATGGTGAAATGGATCAAAGTCAATAGAAGTTTATATCTTACTCAGGTAAATAAATGGCCAGGTTTGCAAGTCATTCCTTACCTGTAGAATCAATCAGGGACCCATGCTGATAGAAGTCCTAACATCTTCAGCTTGGGCTTACAAAGTGTCACTGGTGATCATCTGCATTCTAAGCAGCCAGATGCAGAAAAGAGCATGAACAAGACAGTTCCATATTTAAACTTCCTGGCCCAGAATAAACATGCATTCACTTAGGTTCATATAAGACTAAACGAATTAGCTGCTATCAAATTCTTTATCTTTGCAGTTCTTCAAACTGAATGATGAATCTGTGCAATGAAAAGGGAACTATTAACTGTGGTAGACAGTCCACTGTCTCTGCCATTTACAGTTTGCTTCTCTCTGTCAATGCTTGACAACAAACTATTTTGTCCCCTAGCTTTTCCATTATTATGCATTTCATTCACTTAACATATAAGTAAGCTATATCAAGAATCATGTCTTTGTTTTTCTCTTACAATGAGATCTATATCTCCTATAGCACCTCATACAAACACAGTAATAGACACACTCTATGCATAATATGTGATAAATTATTATATGAAAATGTCTAGCAAAAGGCATGAAACACAGTAGGAGCTCAATAAATGTGTGATGTATATTCCTCATTTCACCATTAATTCATTTTTTAAATTCAATTTAACCAGGGCTTGTTTTCAGATTTTGAAATTAAAATATGTGTAAGACACAGTTCTTGCCCTTAAAAGGCTTATTTTCTCTCAGTCCACAAAAATTTGAAATATGAGTTCTTAAAGGGAGTCTAATCATTTCCAGAATTACTGAATCTTTCCAATCTTTTACTACAATATATAATATCATCACTGGTATTCATATTCCAAAACCTACAATTGAGTTGTAATTCAATTCATGCCTATGTTTGAGCAAAACATTTCTAAATACATACACATTTAAGGGTAGTGTATACATAATTCAAGTCTTTCAATTTTAGACTTATTTCAATTCATTTAACTAATTTTTCATTGGAAAAGACTCTGATGCTGGGAGGGATTGGGGGCAGGAGGAGAAGGGGACGACAGAGGATGAGATGGCTGGATGGCATCACCGACTTGATGGATGTGAGTTTGAGTGAACTCCGGGAGTTGGTGATGGACAGGGAGGCCTGGCGTGCTGCAATTCATGGGGTCTCAAAGAGTCGGACATGACTGAGCAACTGAACTGAACTGTACTAATTTTCATTCTTATCTATATACTTCTCATTAATTGTAACCCAGATTAGAATAATCTAATTGTTTGAAATATTTTCCAAATTTATGCATTTCAAACTTTGATGTCACTGTTTTTAGAATCTTTTTTCAAAGGAGAATGCCAATAATTTTCAAAACAAAATTAGATTGTGTTTTATCTAATATGTCATGATTTAAATACTGAACACACACATACTTCTCCTGCAGTTATCCATAGTGCAGGCATTGTCTGGCATATAAGCAGGACTCTTGTATCGGGGTACTCTGTTTTGCTCCATTCTCCCTGGAAGCGTGCTTAGGGGATCTAGCTCCAGTAAGATGGTTTTGTGAGTCTCAGTGTTTCTGCATCCAGTTTTACAAAGGCAAATTTCTAGTCCAAGGTAAAGGATCTCTTCAACTCTCTTTCCAACTCTCCACTCTCCAATTCTGTTGTTTAGTTGTTAAGTTATGTCTGACTCTTTTGTGACATTGTGGACTGTAGCCCACCAGTCTCTTCTGTCCACGGGATTTCCCAGGCAAGAATACTGGAGTGGGTTGCTATTTTCTTCTCTAGGGCATCTTCCCAACCCAGGGATTGGACCTGCATCTCCTTCTAGAAAAGAAACAGGAAGCAGGATAGAAGTTAATATCCCCTGATCTCAATAAAAATCCTTGGATAACTCTGAAATGTAAGGAATTTTACTAACATCAGGGGATATTAACTTCTATCCTGCCTTCTCTCTCTCTCTCTCTCTTTTTTTTTCCTAGCAAGAGTAGAAGCCCTTAGCATTGAAAGGCTTGAGTATACCATTTGTAAATTATGCTAGTTCAGAAGGTTTGGCACTTGATTAAATGTGATAAGGACAGGAAAAGGTTTGGATCTAGGATGGCTGTACATCTGATGGTGAAGAAAGCAAGATATTTGTTCTTTGTTTTGTTTCTATAAGGAGGGTATATTATATAAAACTCAGAAGTCTATCTATATTTCATTCAGCCCAAATAATATTTACCAGATTTTGGTCTTCACAAATGACTGCATGTAGAAGCCTCCTAAACTCCTGTTCTATCACATTTAATCAAGTAGAATATCTTATAGATTTCATTTCTTAAAATATGCTTTCCTTTTTCTCTTTTATCTGTCTTCATTGACGTAATTCAGGACTACTTAATATTTTGGCTGTCCTGACTACTTTTATTCCCACCATACCTTATCTCGTCATTTTCTATTACGGTTAACTTTCAGTTCAGTTCAGTCACTCAGTTGTGTCCAACTCCTTGCGACCCCATGAACTGCAGCACACCAGGCCTCCCTGTCCATCACCATCTTGCGGAGTCCAACCAAACCCACGTCCACTGTGTCAGTGATGCCATTTAACCATCTCATCCTCTGTTGTCCCCTTCTCCTCCTGCCCTCAATCTTTCCCAGCATCAGGGTCTTTTCAAATGACTCAGATCTCCACATCAGATGGCCAAAGTATTGGAGTTTCAGCTTCAACATCAGTCCCTCCAATGAACACCCAGGACTGATATCCTTTAGGATGGACTGGTTGGATCTCCTTGCAGTCCAAGGGACTCTCTGAGTCTTCTGCAACATCACAGTTCAAAAGCATCAATTCTTCTGCACTCAGCTTTCTTTATAGTCCAACTCTCACATCCATACATGACTACAGGAAAAACCATAGCCTTGACTAGATGGACCTTTGTTGGCAAAGTAATGTCACTGCTTTTTAATATGCTGTCTAGGTTGGTCTTAACTTTCCTTCCAAGGAGCAAGCATCTTTTAATTTCATGGCTGAAGTCACCATCTGCAGTGATTTTGGAGCCGAGAAAAATAAAGTCAGCCACTGTTTCCACTGTTTCCCCATCTGTTTGCCATGAAGTGATGGGACCAGATGCCATGATCTTAAATCTTTTGAATGCTGAGCTTTAAGCTAACTTTTTCACTCTCCTCTTTCACTTTCATTAAAAGGCTCTTTAGTTCTTCTTCACTTTCTGCCATAAGGGTGGTGTCATCTACATATCTGGGGTTATTAATATTTCTTCCGGCAATATTGCTTCCAGCTTGTGCTTCTTTCAGCCCAGTGTTTCTCATGATGTACTCTGCATATAAGTTAAATAAGCAGGGTGACAATATACAGTTAACTTTACAAAAGCTAAATATTATCATGTTTCTGTTTTGTTCAATGTTTTCAACAGATTAATATGAATTATAGGATAGTGATTAACACCAATATCATGACTACAACGCTGTTCCTGATTTAACCCTTGGGCAAAAGCTTTGACTTTTTTTCCTGCCACTAACTCCTCCACTCATTTCCTGGTTATTTTAGTACTTAGTAATTCTGAATTTCTCAGAATTTTCTGCATACATCACATTGTAACTTACTGTGTGTCTTAGACGGTAAGTTTGTATTTTCTATCGATAAAGCCTCAATGGGTCTCTCCTCATCTTTCTTGATAATTTATTGCCCCAATTAATTTTAGAGTTATTGTGATAATTAATTAAAATAATAAATATCAGAGCTTATTATATCCTGTAAACACAGTAAATATACACTATACTCAGTACACAGTAAACATAGCATAAACATAGTAAACAATAATGAAAACAATAATCATTTCACTTTAACATGGGTCTCTTCAATATATCAAAACATTAATTCTTTCATAAAAGGCAAATAAGCCCTTCTATAATATTACAGTGGTTGTAGGTTACAGTGGTTATTTCTCCAGTCCTGGAAATTTCTCTTGGATAACCAAGTCATCTCTGAACCACTTGTTTTGTTCAAGACAGCCATCATGGAATGCTTAGACTGACAAATTGTTCATCTCTCATCTGTAAAGCTCAGTACCACTTAGGTAGCTAACCATCGGTATTTTCGTGCATAACCTAATGGAAACATCTACCATGTTTGCAAAGTTTCTCAAATTAACAAGTCACCATGGCAAAAGTTTAAATAGCTTTAATATATTTCTAGGAGTTTTTCTTTTGAAATTCTCAGGAGGTTGCCTAATAATAAATGTTCTATAGTCAGTGTCATCTTATCTTCCTCTTCAGATTTCCTTTGTGAATCCTGTTTTCTTATAGACTTGAAGGAGTATTACATGCTATCTTATTCAGTTCAGTTCAGTTCAGTTCAGTTGCTCAGTCGTGTCCGACTCTGCGATGCCATGGACTGCAGCCCACCAGGCTCCTCCATCCATGGGATTTTCCAGGCAAGAGTACTGGAGTGGGGTGCCATTGCCTTCTCCATTTAAGATGCTATCTAGGTCAAATGCTAAATATTACATTGGCTTTCTTTCTTTCTTTTTTTTTTTGATGCATAGTTTTGTTTTTTTTTTTGTCTGTTTTACATTTCCTTTCCTCAAGCTGCATTCATACTTATCAACATAATCAGTTCAGTTCAGGTGCTCAGTCATGTCCAACTCTTTGTGACACTATGGACTGCAGCATGCCAGGCCTCCATGTCCATCACCAACTCCTGGAATTTACTCAGATTCATTTCCATTGAGCTGGTGATGCCAACCAACCACCTCATCCTCTGTTGTCCCCTTTTCTTCCCACCTTCAATCTTTTCCAGCATCATGGTCTTTTCAAATGAGTCGTTTCTTTGCATCAGATGGCCAAAGTATTGGAGTTTAGGCTTCAGCATCAGTTCTTCCAATGAATATTCAGGACTGATCTCCTTTAGGATGGACTGGATGGAGCTCCTTTCAGTCCAAGGGACTCTCAAAAGTCTTCTCCAACACCACAGTTCAAAAACATTGGTTCTTCAGTGTTCAACTTTCTTTATAGTCCAACTCTCACATCCATACATGACTACTGGAACAGCTTTGACTAGATGGGCCTTTGTCAGCAAAGTAATATCTCTGCTTTTTAATATGCTGTCTAGGTTGGTCATAGCTTTTTTTTCCAAGGAGTAAGCGTCTTTTAATTTCATGGCTGCAGTCACCATCTACAGTGATTTTGGAGACCAAAGAATAAAGTCTCTCACTGTTTCTACTGTTTCCCCATCTACTTGTCATGAAGTGATGGGACCAGATGCCATGATCTTAGTTTTCTGAATGTTGACCTTTAAGCAACTTTTTCAGTTTCCTCTTTCACTTTCATCAAGAAGCTCTTTAGTTTTTCTTCTCTTTCTGCCGTAAGTGTGGTATCATCTGCATATCTGAGGTTACTGATATTTTTCCCAGCAATCCTGACGCCAGCTTGTGATTCATCCAGTCCAGCATTTCCCATGCATATAAGTTAAATAAGCAGGGTGACAATATACAGCCTTGATGTACTCCTTTTCCTATTTGGAACCAGTCTGTTGTTCCATGTCCAGTTCTAACTGTTGCTTCCTGACTTGCATACAGATTTTTCAAGAGGCAGGCCAAGTAGTCTTTTATTTTCATCTCTTGAAGAATTTTCCACAGTTTGTTGTGACCCACATAGTCAAAGTCTTTGGCATAGGCAATAAAACATAAGTAGATGTTTTTCTGGAACTCTCTTTTTTGATGATCCAACGGATGCTGGCAATTTGACCTCTGGTTCCTGTGCCTTTTCTAAATTCAGCTTGAACATCTGGAAGTTCACAGTTCACCCTCTGTTGAAGCCTGGCTTGGAGAATTTTGAGTATTACTTTACTAGCATGTGAGATGAGTGAAACTGTGTGGTAGTTTGAGCATTCTTTGGCATTGCCTTTCTTTGGGATTGGAATGAAAACTGACCTTTTCCAATCCTGTGTCCATTGCTAAGTTGTTCAAATTTGCTGGCATATTGAGTGAAACACTTTCACAGCATCATCTTTTAGGATTTGAAATAGGTCAACTGGAATTCCATCACCTCCACTAGGTTTGTTCGTAGTGATGCTTCCTAAGGCCCACTTGACTTCACATTCCAGGATGTCTGGCTCTAGGTGAGTGATCACATCATCATGATTATCTGGGTCGTGAAGATGTGTTTTGTATAGTTCTTCTCTGTATTCTTGCCACCTCTTCTTAATATCTTCTGCTTCTGTTAGGTCCATAACATTTCTGTCCTTTATTGTGACCATCTTTGCATGAAAAATTCCCTTGGTATCTCTAATTTTCTTGAAGAGATCTCTAGTCTTTCCTATTCTATTGTTTTCCTCTATTTCTTTGCATTGATCACCGAGGAAGGTTTTTTTATCTCTCCTTGCTATTCTTTGGAACTTTGCATTCAAATGGGTATATATTTCCTTTTCTCCTTTGTCTTTAACTTCTCTTCTTTTCATAGCTATTTGTGAGGCCTTCTCAAACAACCATTTTGCCTTTTTGCATTTCTTTTTCTTGGGGATGGTCTTGATCTCTGCCTCCTGTACAATGTCACAAACCTTCATCCATAGTTCTTCAGGCACTCTGTCTGTCAGATCTAGTCCCTTGAATCTATTTGTCACTTCCACTGTATGATCGTAGGTGATTTGACTTAGCTTATACCTGAATGGTCAAGTGGTTTTTCCTACTTTCTTCAATTTAAGTCTGAATTTGACAATAAGGATTTCATTATCTGAGCCACAGTCAGCTCCTGGTCTTGTTTTTGCTGACTGTATAGAGTTTCATCTTTGGCTGCAAATAATATAATCAATATGATTTTGGTATTGACCAGCTGTTGATGTCCATGTGTAGAGTCTTATTTTGTGTTTTTGGAAGAGGGTGTTTGCTATGACCAGTGTATTCTCTTGGCAAAACTCCGTTAGTCTTTGCCCTGCTTCATTTTGTACTTGAAGGCCAAATTTGCCTGTTACTACAGGTATCTCTTGACTTCTTACTTTTGCATTCCAGTCCCTTAAAATGAAGAAGACATCTTTTTCGGGTGTTAGTTATAGAAGGTCTTTTTGGACTTCATAGAACCATTCAGCTTCAGCTTCTTCATCATTAATGGTCAGGGCATAGACTTGGATTGCTGTGATATTGAATGGTTTGCCTTGGAGATAAACAGAGATCATTCCCTCATTTTTGAGATTGCATCCATGTACTGTATTTTGGACTCTTCTGTTGACTATGATGGCTCCTCCACTTCTTCTAAGGAATTCTTACCCACATTAGTAGATATAATGGTCATCCGAGTTAAATTCACCTATTCCAGTCCATTTTAGTTCACTGATGTCTAAAATGTCGATGTTCACTCTTGCCATCTCGTGTTTGACCACTTCCAATTTGCCTAGATTCATGGACCTAACATTCCAGGTTCCTATGCACTACTGGTTTTTACAGCATTGGACTTTACTTCCATCACTGGTCACATCTCCAACTGGGTGTTGTTTTTGCTTTGGCTTTGTCTCTTCATTGTTTCTGTAGTTATTTCTCCACTGATCTCCAGTAGCATATTGGGGACCTACCAACCTGGTGAGTTCATCTTTCAGAGTCCTATCTTTTTGCCTTCATACTGTTCATTGGGTTCTCGAGGCAAGAATACTGAAGTGGTTTGCCATTCCCTTCCCCAGTGGATCTTGTTTTGTCAGAACCTCCACCATGTCCCATCTGTCTTGGTTTCCCCTTCATGGCATAACTCATAGTTTCATTGAGTTAGACAAGGTCTTGTTCCATGTGATCAGATTGGTTAATTTTCTATGATTGTTGTTTCCAGTCTCTCTGTCTTCTGATGGAGGAGGATAAGAGGCTTATGGAAGCTTCCTCAAGAGAGAGACTGACTGAGGGGAAAACTGGGTCTTGTTTTGATGGGCGGGGCCATGCTCAGTAAATCTTTAATCCAATTTTCTGTTGAAGGCTGAGGCTGTATTCCTTCCTTGTTTTTTGACCTGAGGCCAAACTATGGTCAAGGTAATGAAGATAATGGCAACCTCCTTCAAAAGGTCCCATGCTACACTCAGTGTCCCCAACCCAGCAGCAGGCCACCACTGATTCACACCTCCAATGGGTCACCATAAACACTTTGTATTTTCAAACTTTTCTTAATTCTAGTGTCTTTTAAAGTATATTGATTTTCAATGTAGTGGTTTTATAAAGAGTATTATTTAAGAAATTTAAAATAATGATTCTTAGAGATTTCATAGGTTATTCTCTGAACCTGCATTGCCTTGAGGGTTTGCTGCTTGTGTCTAGGTGCTAACCACATGAGTCCTTATATAACTATGTGCAACAATGTCATCAAAATTCTCCAAATGTGTTCTTGTGTGAAGAGTTGACTATCATATTTAATATTGATTTGAAATGCATCCTTCTTGGAGTAAAATACTCAAAAGTAAATCCTTTTTTTCATGAAATGTAATTAAGAGTTTGCAACTTTGATTATTTTGTTGTGCTTATGTCATGAAATTCACAATTTAAGTATTGCTTTATAAATCATTAAACTTTTAATTTTAATTAAAAAAAAGTATTTAAAAAATCACAGGTATGGACCTTCTTGCTGATCCAGTGGCTAAAACTCCACACTTCCAATGCAGGAGGTTCAGAGTTCTATTCCTGATCAAGAAATTTGGATCTCATATGTCTTTGAGGTGTTGTGGAAAGAAAGAAAGACAGGAAGAAAGAAAAAAGATGTTCATGTTGATGTATGGCAAAACCAGTACAGTATTGTAAAGTAAAATAAAGTAAAATGAAACTTGAAAAAAAATCACAGGTATAAGGAATAATGATAGTTATTATAATGAATTTTGAATTTGCCAGGACCATAGTACTAGGTTGGCCAAGGTCACGAGTCCAATTAAGTCACCTAAAAACCTAAAAAAAAAGAAAAAGAAAAAGAAAGAAAGAAAGAAAAAGTGTAGGTATCAGGCAGAAGTTTCTTTCGTGGAGTGGTGAGAAAGTGCTATTGAAGAATTCACATTATTCTTTCAAAGCTAAAAAGCGTTATGTGATAACCTGGAAAGAAGAAAGTATAGTAAAGAGAACATTTTCCCCTAGAAAAAAAATCTTGCAAAATTTTCAAGCGTTATATAAACTCTGAAAGGGAGATGAATTACCTATTGCTTTTAAATATCAACTGACACTATAAAAGTAAGTTGTGAAAAGATAGCCATTTTTAATCAGTGGAAAGTAATCTAGCAATCTACTAAAGTGATAAGCAGGAAAAGAAAATGTCTCAGTATTCTATGCTCAAAGTCAATAAAACAATTAAACGCAGTGTCATGACTCATTGCCTAGAAGTGAATGTATCATGGAAATAGCTTACTTTTTTTTTCTTTGATGTAAAACATTGCCTTTCTATCCTCTTGCAAAAATTAGCTAAGTATAAATGCATATTTTCATCACGCCTAAAGTGAGTGCCACAACTTCAAGGTAGAATGTAATCATGTGATTGAGACTTGCTATAATAAAGTGGAAAGACTTAATCACTTAGGGATACCTGGTTATGTTGGCTCCCATCCCCTAGCATAATCTGTGAGATTTAAATGTATGCATGTGATGGACAGACAGATGTTAGTGGCAATGAACTTTGTTTCACACAATACACATGCACACATATAATCTCCAAACTTTGTTTCTGTTCTGTTTTTTATAATTTTTGGATAAATGGCTGAAACCTTTAATGCATAAAAATGAGAGTGTTAATAGCCTTGGTAGCAGCAAGAGGAAATAAAACTGCAAGCAGCAGACTTTTTTTCTTTTCTCTTCTAATACTGTTTTGTCATGATAACACCTGGTTCCACCTGAACTTGACTTTATCTCAAACCTTGAGCTAACCATTGGAAGTCCTTCATTGGAAAGACTGATGCTGAAGCTGAAACTTCACTCTTTTGGCCACCTAATGTGAAGAACTGGCTCATTTGAAAACACCCTGATGCTGGGAAAGATTGAAGGCAGGAGGAGAAGGGGACAACAGAGGATGAAATGGTTGGATGGCATCACCGACTCAATGGATGTGAGTTTGAGTAAACTCCAGGAGTTGGTGATGGACAGGGAGGCCTAGTATGTTGCAGTCCATGAGGTCACAAAGAGTCAGACACAACTGAGCAACTGAACTAACTGACTTGCCTATAGTAAGTGTTCAATAATAGATAATAATTACTGATTGTAGAAAGAAAAAATTTCAACTTTCAAAAATAAATGTAAAAAAAAGTAGGCTACAAAGTGTCAGACAAGACTGAGGGACTGAACTGAATGGAGCTAACCAATGTGTTTTTCTCACGGAAATGACTTTCTTAAGATATGCTAATGAACTATGTATTTGCTTGGAAATTTCTATGTATTTGCCTTTCTTCAAGATTCATGTCAATTGTTTTATGGCCCAGGATGACTCACCTTGTGCCAGTGCTATATCAAAATGCATGTGTGGGTGAGGGGCCTGGTGCAACTCTTTCAGTTTTCAGGTGTTTCCTTTCTCTAATTAACAGCTATAATCAGTATATAATTCCTTGCTAAAAACTATCAAGGGGGCACTCTTTCTGTCTCCTTATATCTATGTCAGAAGCTTTCTCTATCTCTTTTATACTTAAATAAAACTTACACAAAAAGCTCTGTGCGATCAAGCCTGATGATGAAGTCACTGGCCCTGGAGTGAATTCCTCTCCTCCAGACACCATGAATCCTGGCGTTGTTCATGGCTCATAGCATGAAGCTTTCAGAAGCACAACCATTTTTATTTTTATTTTTGAAATAGACATGTGAAGCCAAATCAAAATTTGAACAATGTATTATCTAAAGAACCAACCAGTAACAATGCAACCAGCTGCCTTCCAGAGATAACTCCGTGGGCACCAGCGGAGACCAAAAGCAAAATAACCAACTACATCCACAAAGGACAGGATAAGCTTTAAGTCATCTTGTATTCATTCATTCTACTCTGTTTGATGATGCACAGATCAAATTTTTCTAGCACACTAGACTCAATTTTGAAAGCATTATTGCACTTACTGAAATTTTAAGGACATTTCATTTGACATTAAATGAAAAATAAAAGTATAGAGTTTTTTAAGTAGCAGTACTATGATGTAATCTCTCTAAAAACCATTATGTTGATACCAAGAACAATAGCAATTAAAATATTATTTAAAACAAGTGCATAAAATAGAGAGCCAATGAAAACTTGCTGCTATGACTCAGAACTCAAACTGGGGCTCAGTAACCACCTAGAGGAGTGGGATGGGGAGAGAGGTGGGAAGGATATTCAAGTGGGAGGGGACATGGGTAAACCTATGGCTGATTCAGGTTGATGTTTGGTAGAAACCAATGCAATACTGTAAAGCAGTTATCCTTCATTAAAAAATGAATTTTTTCAAAAATTATCTTTGCAATAACAAAACAAAATGTATAATATTTTAATTAGAAAAGATTTACCAAAATGGAAGGTTACTTATCTAAAATAAAGTTATGTAAAAAATGCTTAGTTAATTAAGACAATGCTTTGATTCCCTCATATTTCACGATAATTTCCTATTTAAATGGCACAAAATGAGAATTTTGGGTAATGTTAAAAAAGCATGTTAATTTCTTCATAAACATGGAAAAACATAAAATATGTAAGATGTCTAATTTTTGAATAGAAGTGATATTATCTGTATGCAAAATCAGCACAAAAGAATTATTTGCTTATAAGAATGTAGAATCCTTGGTTGTGGTTGACAGCTAATTCCTCTAGTCTCCTTTTGCCCTGCAGCTATTAATGCATGCTGATCTTCAAGTATTATTGGGAAAAAATAGACATACCCATGAAAAGAACAAAAATAAAGCTATCAATTTTAGGCTGATTAAAACAAAATAGTTAGAAATGCACTCCTGCCATTGAAGGAAAGAAAAAGAGCATAATGGTGGCCAGCCATTTTGTATGAAAAACAGACTATCATACACACCCAAAAATGTGTTATAAAGTACAGATGTTTCCTTAGATTAGAAAAATAAAGTTTGCTTTTAGCATATGTAAGCATACCATATGGAATTCATTTTCATCACTCCGATGCTTTTAAAAAAATATTTCTTGAACAAATACTTTGGGAGTTTGATATGGAGATGTAAAAATTTCTAATGTATGTTTTTATTCTTTAGTATTAGAAGAGTTCAAGGCAATAATTTAGGAACTTAATACAGAATGGCATAGTTAGAAACTAAATGGAAAGCATAAAATTTCCCTTTTTTTTTCATGAATATATGTCTTTCCACTATTCTTTTTTTTCCTTATGGAAAGCTTCATGTGTATATAAATTAACTCTCACATTTTAGTTGATATATTCTTCTCCTTGACTGCTTTTAGTACATTCCCATAACTCTGAAATGGCCTCTCCAAGACTAGCCGTAGCCTACAATTAGTCTTCTCTCACATTTTCAAGACAATTTATTTTTTATTTTTTTACTTTGTAATCTAGTTGTTTTCCCTCAAATATATTTTAAAGTCTAAGAAATAAATTTTAAAAAATTAAGATGCTAATTTTTTTTTTCTTTGTCTAATTTTGTTATGTTCTCTGCAACAGTATGGTTAAGACTGAATCTCTACGGTTTCATTCATTAAAATAATTTCAAATATGTCAACATTAGTAAGTAAAAGTAAATGTCGCTCTGTCGTGTCCGACTCTTTGCGACCCCATAGACTGTAGCCTACCAGGTTCCTCTGGCCATGGGATTTTCCAGGCAAGAATACTGGAGTGGGTTGCCATTTCCTTCTCCATTAGCATATTTAATTCAAGTCTTTCCATTCCATCGTATTTTATTTGTTTTAACTTCTTTTCAACTGGCTACTTTTGAGTTTCTTTTCAATTAGTTACTTTTCCTTTGCCATTCTCCCATTCAAGCCTCTGTTAAGCTATATCTCTCCCATGTTGGGTGAAGAGTTTTTTTGAGATTTTCTCATAATAAAAAGAGACTTAAAATAATTGGTAGAAGATATTCTTCATTCTAAGTTGCATTAATAGAGAAAGCCACCTCTTCCTTTTATGCTTCCCCCCCGCCCCCAAAAAATGTCTTCTGTGTTAGAAAAGTGTGACAAATTTTTGAACCTCACTGATTGGGTCAAAATTTTAAAAGTTCTTTAACATAAAAATCATCCTGTTAAAACTGAAAATTTCTAGATATATTTCCTAAAAATTCTAACTCAATAGAACTGTAGGAAACCAGAGAACTTGCATTTTTATAGTGCACAAGTTACTACAATGAATGCATTTGAATTACACTGTGAGAAACACTGAGCTAGATGGATACACTTCAAGTTCATATTTTCATATAAGTAGTATTCTTTATTCCCAAATTCCCAAATAACTATTTCTCTTTTCCTGGCTTATTTTATTGTGTACATCAAGCATCAGTAATATCATTAAGTCATAAGACATTTATTTTAAAAAGTAAGTCATATATAATTTATGAGTTGCCAATGTGTATGATAGAGAACATTTGCATATATACTGCTTTGTACACCTGTATAAAAATAACATAATACTCTCTTTTAATTGTAAAGTAATAATGTGTTTATAGTTGCAACCTGGTGTTATGGAAATTGCATTACAATTTAAGCCTTTGCATATACTTTCCATATATTTATATTTTGGTAATGAGTTTATTTTCATCAATAATCCCCAATTGAGCTGTGGAGGAATTATCACCTTTATTTATAGAAATAAATACCCTTTCAAACATTTGGCATTGAAAATGCAGTGTCCATATGGGAGAAGGTCATTGTTTCTATCAGCTTTGGCTGTCTTTCCTTTGAAACTTGGCTTTCCCTATGGGATTTTCTTGCTTGGGTTATTGTGACCATTAAAAACTAAATGTCATGTATCCATAGCTTCTTCTTCCAAGGAGCTGGCTAAGCACAGATTTTATAAAAGGCAAAACAAAGCAAAAATTAGCAGATAACTCATATTACAACTTGTATTATTTTGATATAATCAATGATAGAATATAGATCTCTCTCATCAGTTGCTATCTAGCACAAGTTGGCCTGTAATAATCCTAGTTAATACCAGTGTAATGATTGATGGCCTTCCTTCCAACCTCAAACATCCTTGTTGAGATGATCAGTTGCATATTTTCTCTACCTATATATGACTTTGAATGCAACTTTTACTTTATATAACCCAGAAATTTCTCATTTTGTATTTCCCAGTAGAACCCTATATAGAAGAAACAATTTTATTTCCATGACTTATGAAATATGGATTCTTATGGAGTATATTCTATTTGAAATTAAGACTAAGAGAGAAATTTAAACTCGATGGCAATCCTAATATCTTGTCCATTCAGTGTCAACTTCTCTTATATAATAAATAGGAATTTGATATTTGACTTTAAAATGTGACTTGGTTTGTTAGCTAACCAGTAAAAATGAACTGCATAATATAAGGCTAAAATGACTGAATCATAATGATCGAAGGAGAGAGTAAAAGAAGAGACTCACAGTCAAGAGCCAGGTCCTGTATGCTCTTTAAGTTGAGTAAGATTTTGGGCTTATTGTGATAGGAATCAATTAGAGGGCTTAGGGGATTAATACTTTATCATTTACATGTTAAAATTATTTCTTAGAAGAATAGATTGCATAGGACGAGAAGATTACCAGAAGCCAATTACATTAAATTAGGTAATAGACGATGGTGTCTTTGACTAGTCTGGTAATAATGAAAATAAAGAGTATATGCAGGTCAGGAAGCAACAGCTAGAACTGGATATGGAACAACAGACTGGTTCCAAATAGGAAAAGGAGTACGTCAAGGCCGTATATTATCACCCTGCTTATTTAACTTATATGCAGAGTACATCATGAGAAACCCTGAGCTGGAAGAAGCACAAGCTGGAATCAAGAGTGCTGGGAGAAAGATCAATAACGTCAGATATGCAGATGACACCACCCGTATGGCAGAAAGTGAAGAGGAACTAAAAAGCCTCTTGATGAAAGTGAAAGAGGAGAGTGAAAAAGTTGGCTTAAAGCTCAACATTCAGAAACTAAGTGCCAGTGGATCCAGGGTAATTCGAAGGTGGGGACGGAGTCGGCATCCTGGAAAAAACTTATTTAATTACAGATATAGAGGGAGATTAGAAACAGATAGTGTAGTAGGAGAATTAATGGAGAAAAGAGGCTGAATAACTGGTTTACGTGGAATACTAATCACCACCTATGTAGGCCACAGGCGTCTTTCCATTCTCCAGAGGGAGAGGAGGCACTGAGGCCTCCCCGGTCTGATCTTAGAAGCCCCAGCAAAGTCAGTAGGCTTGGTGGGTACCCTCGTACCAGATGGGAATTTAGCCAGGAAAACAGGGAGCAAGAAAGAAACGACATGGGGGAATCAGTCTTTCCAGAAACTGATCCGATTTCTTTATTTTTCAGGTTTGTTTATATACCTTTTTGTTATACATAGGGATGAATACAGAGTCATGCGGGGGTCAGCAGACCTGACCCTTGTCACAATCAGGTGCTTCATATAAAATTATACAAAGGTCTTATGAGTTTCATCATCTTCTGGCCATGAGGTCTGCTGACATTTTATGACCCTTTCTGATACTGGTCAGTTAACCAGAAAACTTATTTTTCCAGGGGCGATTTTTTTCTTAAATCAGGCACCACCCTCCAAATAAAGTTGCATTCCTATAGGATGAGGGTGTAGTGAGTTACAATTAAGAAAGGAATTTACTTAACCTAAGGTTTAACATGATTAATCTTAAAGGTTAATAATTTCTCTTATATGCTAGTTATATTCATTATAAGGGCAGGAATATGGAGATTTAGCAGCAAATATTGGCTCAACAAATGTAAACCCTTCACCAATGTTCCCCTTAAGATCTATTTTGTCTTAAGATAGTGATAAAGTTACATTTTTACATAGCATAGTGATTTATAGTGATTTATAACAAAGTACAGTGATCTATAACAAAAGAGAAGATTCATTAAATCAAAAAGTCTAGTATTGCTAATTTCAAAAAACTACTATCCTTTTCTATATTCCAAATACATTGATTAATATATTCCCAGGTGCCTAAGGATATGGAGGCCTAATGGCAATCATTGACTCATCAATGAAAAAAGCCCTATGCTAATACTCCAAACTCTCTGTGCTGTTTATGGTTGAGAGGTTGTCACACGAGCTAGTCTGTCAGCAGAGAGGTTTGACTTGAGACATCCTTGTCACACCCAGGGTAGGGAATTAGCAGTAATTATTGGCATGACAAATGAAAAAACCCTTCACCAATATAATTCCTAATCAACCCACTAATACTATACAATGATCTTCTAACTTCTCAAAAGAGTCTGTACTTAGAAAGTTTTAAAACATCCCGTGCCTCTCACATTTGGGAGGCTGTAAACAATCACATGTGGCCGGACGAGCCTGATCAGGCAGGCCAAAGAAACTTCAGAGTTCATAAGTTGAAACACTCTTGTCATGCCCAGGAATTTTTATTAACTGGAGCCACAAGTTAACTCCTTCTCAGAGAGAAATGGTTATGGGAGAGAGCTCCCCATAAAGTACTCTGGTTTTGGGGGTAGATGCTCGGGAACAGGGGGTTTCCTGAGGCTTGATCACGCCTTTGCGTATGCCAAGCTTCCTTCCTCATGACCTTTGCCATGGGCGGAGTTCCTCACGCTGGCTCCCAACAACTAAGATCATGGCATCTCGTCCCATCACTTTATGGGAAATAGATGAAGAAACAGTGGAAACAGTGTCAGAATACTATTTTGGGGGGCTCCAAAATCACTGCAGATAGTGATTGCAACCATGAAATTAAAAGATGCTTACTCCTTGGAAGCAAAGTTATGACAAACCTAGATAGTACATTGAAAAGCAGAGACATTACTTTGCCAACAAAGGTCCGTCTAGTCAAGGCTATGGTTTTTCCAGTGGTCATGTATGGATATGAGAGTTGGCCTGTGACGAAAGTTGAGCACCGAAGAATTGATGCTTTTGAACTGTGGTGTTGGAGAAGACTCGTGAGAGTCCCTTGGACTGAAAGGCGATCCAACCAGTCCATCCTAAAGGAGATCAGTCCTGGGTGTTCATTGGAAGGAATGATGCTGAAGCTGAAACTCCAATATTTTGGCCACCTCATGTGAAGAGTTGACTCATTGGAAAAGACCCTGATGCTGGGAGGGATTGGGGGCAGGAGGAGAAGGGGATGACAGAGGATCAGATGGCTTGATGGCATCACTGACTCAATGGACATGAGTTTGAGTGAACTCTGGGAGTTGGTGATGGACAGGGAGGCCTGGTGTGCTGTGATTCATGGGGTCTCAAAGAGTCAGACATGACTGAGTGACTGAACTGAAGTGAACTCAACGGAAGTACATTTAAAACCAGTTTGAAGACAGAGTTGTTAAAATTTGTAGAGGAACAGATGTAGAAAAAGCATGGAAATAGAAGAATCGGTAAGACTTTTCATAAGACAGTAGGTTTAGGACAGAAGAGAAGTCACAAGTTCTGCTTTGATCTCATTAGTTTTGGTATATATATTAGAGATCATGTTGAAACGGTGCTGAGTTTATGAATCAAATGTTTCAGATACAGTTTGCGACTGCATTGCTTCAGTCGCGTCCGACTCTGCACGACCCCATAGATGGCAGCCCACCAGGCTCCCCCGTCCCTGGGATTCTCCAGGCAAGAACACTGGAGTCAGTTGCCATTTCCTTCTCCAGTGCATGAAAGTGAAAAGTGAAAGTGAAGTCGCTCAGTCGTGCCTGACTCTTAGCGACCCCATGGACTGCAGCCTACCAGGCTCCTCCATCCATGGGATTTTCCAGGCAAGAGTACTGGAGTGGGGTGCCATTGCTTTCTCCTCAGATACAGTTTAGGAAGGACTAAAAGATAAAACTCGAGTGTTGTTGGTATATCTTGAGTCTGTTCTAGGGTTGGCCTTATCACTCAGTCATCAAACATTCTACAGAGGATGTCCAGGGCTGTGAGGTATTCTCTTTCTATTCCTTGGTTTGTTTTTTTTTTTTTTTTAACTCATCTGTCTTATGGTCTTACACTGAAGTGTACTGAGGTTGCCATTTTTCTAACAGATAGAATAAAATAAATATTACTGTCATACAATAATGATGTACTTTAATTACTTTATGTAAATAGTTTTTCAACTACACCCTTGAAACAGACTCAATGTATCATCGAATATTCTCTGCTTCCTCTTGGTGCAAACTGACTTATGGTCTTGGTGTGTTACATGCTCACACATGTTAGCTACTTCCTTATTTACCTGAGCAACCTGAACCTTAATGCTTAATAGAAGTTGGTTGTATTTTTTTATCTTTCTTGTGGCAGTTTTACCAGTTATCTAGTTACAAAATTTAACTGAATGTTTAATAGATTGATGCTACATATATATAAAAATAGAAATTTAAGTTCAGTGGTTTGAAATAATTCAACAAAGTTAGGTAACTCAAAAATTATTGCTGTCAAACTAGGTGTGGAGAAAAAAATAAAAGACTGAAAATATTATGAAGTCTGAAACCTGCTTTGTAGGTGTTTCAATTCTTATTCTACTTTAAAGAAACTGACACTAATACTGAGAGATATCATATTATTAGTACTTTATGCAAGAGCAACAGCTCAGAAATGAGAGTAACTAGAAGTATACTAACAGAAAGTATTGACTTTATAGAAAAAGATTTATAAGTTAATTCATATTTACATGTATTAAGTTAAAGCAACATGTTTATATATGTACCATGTTTATATTTTGCTGCCTTTATGCTTTTTTTAAACTGACTAGCTACTGCTTCAGTAACATCAGATAATGATTTTTTACTGAAATTCAAAAATTATCTGGACTAGACTGTTAACTTCTAAAATTTAAAGGACTTTAAAAAGCTATAAAGACAAACATTTTGAAAGATAAACCTTCAAAAATCCTGCAAATATATATTGCAAATATCGCTAAACTACTTGGCACTGAATCTCATCTAACAGTTTCATATTTGGTTACATTTGTGCACATTCACCAACTACAGACCTACATCTCCCACTAACCATTGGAACTCAGCAGTTTCAGGCGTTGCTTTTCTTAAGGACACAACTACACTTTCAATGTTTACCTAATATGATATTAAGCGTATGAGACTCACAATTCCTTGAAAAGCCTCCTATCTTCATTTCCAGTAACAATTCTTGCTCCTGCTTTTTCTCTTACATCTCTGGATGTATGCTAAGTATTTTTTTTTTCCTGCCCCTAAAACAAATCAATAGGTTCTTATACCTTCCTGCTTATTTCCTCTCCCCTCCCATCTAATCTTCTAGTCTCAAAGGAAAAAACATATAAGGTACACACAAATGAATATGACCACAAATAGGCACTCTAGTCCTGAAAAAGTGCACAAAGAAGACAGATGCTACGTGATGTAATCATGCATTTTACTGTTTCAGTTATTAGGAAAGAGGGGAATTCGTTAAAAGAAAGGTAGATCAGTGAAAGAGCAGAGAGTACAGAAGCAGACTCACATGTATTTGCACATCTGATTTATGAAAAAAAGCAGAATTCTTCTTAAATTCAGCACTCTTCTTCATTTTTCTTCAGCACAATCTTGAAGTTAATTTGTTCTGAGCTCATTGTATACCTGTGTGAAGAAAACACTTGATTTCTACATCTTATCAGTGATAAAACTATAACTCCAGGTGCATTTTGAATTTTAATGAAAAATGAATAAATAAAATAAAAATGAAGTTTTACAGAGTAAATTAAAATAAGCAAATCTTTCTGGCTTTAAAGCTAATAAAGATTTTATGAAAGGGGCAAAAGGAAAATGATTTTGAATTAAAAATTTTTAAATTTAGAATTTTTATTTATCAAAAGGTAACATGCAGGTCAGGAAGCAACAGTTAGAACTGGACATGGAACAACAGACTGGTTCCAAATAGGAAAAGGAGTACATCAAAGCTGTATATTGTTACCCTGCTTATTTAACTTATATGCAGAGTACATCATGAGAAATGCTGGGGTGGAAGAAGCACAAGCTGGAATCAAGATTGCCAAGAGAAATATCAATAACCTCAGATATGCAGATGACACCACCCTTATGGCAGAAAGTGAAGAGGCACTAAAAAGCCTCTTGATGAAAGTGAAAGAGGAGAGTGAAAAAAGTTGGCTTAAAACTCAACATTCAGAAAACTAAGATTATGGCATCTGGTCCCATCACTTCATGGGAAATAGATGGGGAAACAGTGGAAACAGTGTCAGACTTTATTTTTGGGGGGCTCCAAAATCACTGAAGATGGTGATTGCAGCCATGAAATTAAAAGACACTTTTTCCTTGGAAGGAAAGTTATGACCAACCTAGATAGCATATTAAAAAGCAGAGATATTACTTTGCCAACAAAGGTCCATCTAGTCAAGGCTATGGTTTTTCCAGTAGTCATGTATGGATGTGAAAGTTGGACTGTGAAGAAAGCTGAGCATCAAAGAGTTGATGCTTTTGAACTGTGGTGTTGGAGAAGACTCGTGAGAGTCCCTTGGACTACAAGGAGATCCAATCAGTCCATCCTAAAGGAGATCAGTCCTGGGTGTTCATTGGAAGGACTGATGCTAAAGCTGAAACTCCAATACTTTAGACAACTCATGCAGAGTTGAATCTTTGGAAAAGACTCTGATGCTGGGAGGGATTGGGGGCAGGAGAAGGGGATGACAGAGGATGAGATGGCTGGATGACATCACCGACTTGATGGACATGAGTTTGGGTGAACTCCAGGAGTTGGTGATGGACAGGGAGGCCTGGTGTGCTGTGATTCATGGGGTCGCAAATAGTCGGACATGTCTGAGCGACTGACCTGACCTGAACTGAACTGAACATTAAGATAATGAAAAATGCAAGCCACTCAATGTAAAAAAGATATTTTAAATACTTCTATCAAAGAAAACATTGATATTCTAAATGTGCAAATCACTTCTATAAATCAATAAAAAAAAAAGCAGTCACTCAGTCTTGTCCGACTCTTTGCGATTTTATGGACTGTAGCCCACCAGACTCCTCTGCCAAGGAATTCTCCAGGCAAGAATATTGGAGTGGGTAGTCATTTCCTTCTTCAGGGTATCTTCCAGACCCAGGATTGAACTTGAGACACCAGCTTCTGCTGCTGTTGCTACTAAGTCACTTCAGTCGTGTCCGACTCTGTGACCCCATAGGCGGCAGCCCACCAGGCTCCCCTCTCCCTGGGTTTCTCCAGGCAAGAACACTGGAGTGGGTTTGCATGTCCTTCTCCAATGCATGTAAGTGAAAAGTGAAAGTGAAGTCACTCAGTCGTGTCTGATTCTTTGTGACCCCACGGACTGCAGCCCACCAGGCTCCTCTGTCCATGGGATTTTCCAGGAAGGGTACTGGAGTGAACCACCAGAGAAGCCCGTAAATCAATATGAACAACAACAATTCAATATTTTAAATGGGCAAGACACCTAAACTGGCATTTCACAAGAAAGATAACATGTAAATATTCTTGTTATTAATCAAGAAAATGCAAATTAACCTAGTAGACCCATTGTAGTATGGTGGAAGTTCTAAAAGTCTGAATATACTAAATGTTGAAAAGTAGGTGAAACAAATGTTTCTTTCATATATAGCTCCACACACACATACACATATTCTGAAACCCATGTTAGGTCTTAGTTATATAGCCAGTAGAAATGTACACACCCGTGAGTCCTGTAGAAAATGTTCCAACAATATTTATTATAAAAGACCCAAAATGAACATTTTCCAAATGGGTAAAAATGAAGACATTCCAAATTGGTAAAATCATTGAAACTGTAGAAACAAAGTGGTTAAATCAATTATGATTGCATCTTATAATTGAAAACTATAAATAGCAATTAAATTTACAAACTGAAACCAGGCAATACTAAATGTATAAATTTCACAAACATAATACTGAGTGAAGGAATTCAGACTGAAAAAAAAGTCTATAGTATTTTTCTAATGTTCACTATATGTAAAATTCAAATACAGGTAGTATGGATATATGGTGTAAGATTTCAGGGTATTGGATACTACTGGGAAATTGGTGGGGCAAGATGTTGGAAGGTGTGAAAGGGTCTTCTAGGATAATGGCATTGTATTAGTATTGAAGTGTAAATTTATAAATTATGCAGCTTTCAATCAGTGTAAATTATATGCAGGGTAGAAAACCACATATTACTCTTTAAATATCTAAGCTTCATTAAACAGTTGGTGGTGGTGGTTTAATCCCTAAGTCGTGTCCAACTCTTGCGACCCCATGAACTGTAGCCCTCTAGGCTCCTCTGTCCATGGGATTTTCCAGGCAAGAAAACTGGAGTGGGTTGTCATTTCCTTCTCCAAGGGATCTTCCTAACCCAGGAATTGAACCCAGGAATCCAACCCAGGTCTCCTGCATTGCAGGCAGATTTTTTACGTACTGAGCTAAGAGAGAAGCCCAAGCAGAAACAACCAAGAAGGTCCCACTGAGATTTGAACTTGGATCGCTGGATTCAAAGTCCAGAGTGCTAACAATTACACCACAGAACTTTAATGAAAATATGTTTGACTCCAAGTTATCTATTTAATTCAAGTATTATCTTGAATTTTTTTTCATAGAATGATATTTATAACTATATTAATTTTAAACTTTTAGTATCTGTTTAAAGAAATTTGTTCAAAGACCTAAAGAAGCTTGCATTTTCATCTAAATTAGCAAAAGTTATTTTTTGGTATTACAAGAATCTCTGGCATAATATGAGTTTTGAACATGGAAAGAGCTATTTTAGAGAATTAATAGATCTCATTCCTAGCACTGCCTCAAAAGATAGCAGGTTCTATGAACCATTCTCAAAGACACAAATAGGGGAAAAAATTATTATTCTCAATGTAAAGAAATGTCAAAAAGAAAGGGTGGAATCTCTGAAACTGTAGACTTAAGACTAGTGAAGGAGAACTTCCAAAAATATCTGTATTGTTCAGTAGTTTCAATTAAGTAGTTTACAAAATAAAGTTATGCCCAAATGCTTCAAACAAGTAGTTTACAAAACAAAGTTGTCTAGTGAGGAATTTGATCTAATTGGAAGTCTTTTTATTTATTCTATAAGTGTGGATTATATATCTTCTATCAGGCACAGTTTCAAAAAATAAGAATAGAGCTATGAATGAAATGGACAAAAATCTTTGTTTGCTTTCCATAAATTAAAACTGATGTGGGAAGCCTATGACTAAAATTTTAAAAAATTAGATATATACATATGGTATATTATAATTAGGTGAATATCATGCATTAAGTCTCATAAATACATATATGAATTTATATATATAATGCAAGTATTAAGTGCCAAGGAAAAGTAAAACAAGAAGGCAATGTTAAGGTATTATGGATGGAAGGAGGGAGGAGAGGAGATGAAAATTAAATAGGTTGTCAAGAAAGGCCTTGCTGAGGAGGTGATGAGAAATGTTGGGCTGGAGGAAGCACAAGATGGAATCAAGATTGCCAAGAGAAATATCAATAACTTCAGATATGCAGATGACACCACCCTTGTGGCAGAAAGTGAAGAAGAACTAAAGAGCCTCTTAAAGGAAGTCAAAGAGGAGAGTGAAAATGTTGGCTTAAAGTTTAACATTCAGAAAACTAAGATCATGGCATCTGGTCCCATCAATTCATGGGAAATAGATGGGGAAACAGTGGAAACAGTGTCAGACTTTATTTTGGGGGGCTCCAAATTCACTGCAGATGGTGATTGCAGCCATGAAATTAAAAGATGCTTACTCCTTGGAAGGAAAGTTATAACCAACCTAGACAGCATATTAAAAAACAGAGACATTACTTTGTCAACAAAGGTCCGTCTAGTCAAGGCTATGTATGGATGTGAGAGTTGGACTATAAAGAAAGCTAAGTGCCGAAGAATTGATGCTTCTGAACTGTGGTGTTGGAGAAGACTCTTGAGAGTCCTTGCACTGCAAGGAGATCCAACCAGTCTATTCCAAAGGAAATCAGTCCTGGGTGTTCATTGGAATGACTGATGTTGAAGCTGAAACGCCAATATTTTGGCCATCTGTGCGAAGAGCTGACTCATTTGAGAAGACCCTGATGTTGGGAAAGATTGGGGGCAGGAGGAGAAGGGAACATCAGAGGATCAGATGGTTGGATGGCATCACTGACTCAATGGACATGAGTTTGGGTAAACTCCGGGAATTAGTGATGGACAGGGATGCCTGGTGTGCTGCAGTTCATGGGGTTGCAAGGAGTCAGACATGACTGAATGACTGAACTGAACAGAACTGAGGAGGTAATATATAAATAAATAACTAAAAAAAGTGAGGAGGTGAAATAGGCAGAGGAGATAGAATTCTGAAGATCCTAAGGCAGGTGCTTGGCAGTTCTATTTAACAAGTTACCTGAGAGTAGATGGACAGGTTATTGTTAGTCAGTAGCACCAGATTCCTCTATCCTTCACTATCACCTGGAGTTTTCTCAAATTCCTGTCCATTTATGACTTGATAATGCTATCTGTCTCATCCTTTGCTGTTACCTTTTCCTTTTGCCTTCATTCTTTTCTATCATCAGGGTCTTTTCCAGTGAGTTAGCATTTTACATCAGGTGGCCAAAGTATTGGAGCTTCAGACTAAGCATCTGTCTTTCCAATGAATGTTCAGGGTTGATTTCCTTTAGAATTGACTGGTTTGGAACCCCTTCATGAAGCACAGCCTTGTTGTGGTGAAGGTGCTTGCATAACTCAATGAAGCTATAATCCATGCCATGCCATGCCATGCAGGGCCACCCTAGATGGATGGGTCATAGTGAAGAGTTCTGATAAAGCATGGTCCACTGGAGAAGGAAGTGGCAACTGACTCCAGTAAACTGGAAAACTCCGTGGACAGTATGAAAAGGCAAAAAATTGACAGGTAGGAGTAAGCAAATATGAGTAATAAGATACCAGGTCTCTGAGGTTCCTGGATTGCTCTGTCACGTGGATCCTGTCTGGCCTTTATAAGGATGTCAAACATTGGACATTTCTGATGAGAAGAAAAAAAAAAATATATATATATATATTTTAATTTTTAACAAGATAGCTCTGATGGCTGTGTGGAGAATAGATTAATGGATAGCAATCATGTGATCAGGAAAACCAATAAGGAGTCAATGATAAAATTTAAAGCAAGAGGTACTTCCCTGGTGGTCCAATGGATAAACCTCCAAGCTCCCAATGTAGGGTTCTATCTCTGATTAAGGAACTAGATCCCACATGCTGCAACTAAGACCTGATGCAGGCAAATAAATAAATACATAAAAACATCAAAGCAAGAGATGATGGTGACTTGAAGTAGCACCTTTATGGATGCTGTGTGAAGATAGAGCTCTGATATTGTTAATAGAATGAGCTCATGATGGTTCTTAAGATTTGGGGCTGGAACATGTAGAAGAATGGTGTCATTCACCTACCTGAAATGAGAAAAATGAGAGAATTGAAGGTCTTTAAGAGGTGATTGTAAGGAAGACCAGGAGCTCAATTTTGAACTGTTCATTTTGAGATAACCACATGACAGTTAGCTCTACAAATCTGTAGGTGATGGGAGAGATTGAGGCCAAAAATAAAGTTTAGTACTCATCTGCTTTAAGCAATGTTTAAAGTTCAAAGATTGTATGAGATCCATCAGAGAATACCTCTGGATAGAAAAAATAAAAAGATGAAGAGGAACATTAATGACTGAGCCTGGGGGCACATTATGTAGAGACCAGGATGGTACAGGAAAGAGTAAACAGAAAGACCAAAGCATGGTGAAAAAATGTTGAAAAGATAAGGCAAGTAAAGAAGTGTTTCAAGGTAGAGTGAGCAATGAAGTAAGTCAAGTAATGTTGATTAAATGAGAACCTAGTACTGTGGAGTTCACTGGAGACTTTGTTCATGAGAAGTGAATGGTTGGGATTGAGAGTCTGATTGGAGTGGGTTCAAGAAAATGGGGTAAGAGCTTTCAGAGGTAGTGATTACTGATACCATCAAAGAGGTTTTCTATATATGTAAAAAAAAAAAAGATCGAAGAATAACTTTAAAAAAAAGGCAAGAGTGGAATGTTCAAGATAGATGTAGTAACAGAACACAGTGGAAAAATTGTAGGTATAGGAGAAGAAATCCTTAGATATTTGGAAGTAAAACAGGATTGAGGTACGTGTGATGGAATTAAAATATTGCTGCTTGTGCAGCCTCATAAATAAGGAGGACATAGGAGTTCACTGAAGTTGTTGCTGGCATTTACGATTTCATATGTTAAAGGTATTAGAAAAAAATAACCCCAAGCAAAACAAAGAATCAAGTCATGTTTGAGGTTTTGGAATATAAATGCATTGACATTATATATCAACTCTAAGCTTAGTTGTTTAAATTTTTGAATAAGTATGTTTTTATGATGTTTTAGAACCACATTTGCAATTCTCATCTCTTTCCACACACTGTGAATCATTCCCACATGCAGAGCTTCCATTGACTTTCAAAAATTCATATGCAAGCAATAGGACTCTGTTAAAAATTGAACCTAAAGAAAATGTAGATATTGCAAATATATTGGGAGAAGAGTACAACATATTTTCAGTGGGTATTTGCAGATATATGGAAAATCCAGTCTGGAAATGTACCCTTGCACAAACAAGTGGAATGGTTATTGAATATTTTGCAAAATGCACTCAGGCCCTATTTATCTTACTAGTCAATGCACCTGTGTCATTCATATATAAAGCAAAAGTAGAATCACGTACCCTACTTACTTGTTGAAATATGTCAAGATTTTGAGACATTTAAAATGGTTATAAAAGTCATTTTGTCAGATTTCTATGCATATATGCAATCAGATATGCTCAAAATATTTTGAAATTTAAGTCAATTAGCTAAAGGATTTTGACTCTTTTGTAAAGGATTTTGACTCTTGCTTGGCTTCCCTAGTGGCTCAGAGGTTAAAGCGTCTGCCTCTAATGTGGGAGACATGGGTTTGATCCCTGGGTTTGATCCCTGGGTCGGGAAGAACCTCTGGAGAAGGAAATGGCAACCCACTCCAGTATTCTTGCCTGGAGAATCCCATGGATGGAGGAGCCTGGTGGGCTACAGTCCACGGGGTCGCAAAGAGTCGGACACGACTGAGCGACTTCACTTTCAACTTTGGTACATGTTTATTCATCAAATGTTTGTTCAATTATTTCATCATGGGAACAGGTAAACATGAGAACTAACAGGACAGAAAGACAGTTATGAAAAGAAGTGTTATGCCATACTGATATGTATGTACATGTTAATGTAAATTTTATATTTGAAAAACAATATACATGTAAGGGGATTGGGAAAAGAAAATATAATAACCTATACTTTCTTAACTGATAGTGATAGTTTTTTGCTATTAAGACAAACTAAAATTTGAAAAGATCTATTTGGTCTATAGTTCTTACTATTAGACTCACTATAAAATAAATAACAAAGGTGGAATTGCCTCACAAAAAAGCAATAATTTTTTTTCATCATTCCCTGTAAGCTTGCTCTATGGTCTAAATCTATATAAACTATAGGCGATTTATGAAGAACAAGCAACTTTGTTTTTTAAGAAAGTTGTTTTATTTTATCTATTAATAAATTAGCTCTCAGATTTTAAATATACAATTATAACATTCATGTTCTCCACAATTTATTCCCATTTCTCCTTTTTTCTACCTCTCTCTGTCTCTGCCTCTGTCTGTCTCTCTCTTACCTTAGCTCTCTTCGCTGCCAAGGTAACTTAAAAAAAAAAAATTAAAGTGCACTACCATGGCTCCATACCAAAAATATATTGCTGTGCATTCAATTGCAATATTCCTCCTGAGGCCAAAACATTATTTCACAAAGAATAATACTATGCAAAATAACAGGAAACATACTGTGCATAATGTCTTACATATGAAACACTTGGTGCAGTTACCAAAACATTGGTTTTGTGTATGCAAATCTAAATAGCCATAAAGAAATGACAACAAAACAGTTTGTGGATATATTAAATATATTTATTTTAGTTATGAATGCTTTATCAATCGCTAGACTTAATTTCCCTTAAGAAAAAGTTGCAGGGTTATACTTTTAGCATATTGGAAAAGTTTATAGATTATAATTTTACCCAGAGTCAAAAATATTAAAAGATGAATATTAGTACACATAAAATTTCTTCTGCTGACTATTAACTAGCATAAAGTCACTTATTTGAAAGCAAATTTCTCAAACTATGGTTGCAATATATAATGAGGTCATAGGGGAAATATACCATGCAGGTATGGAAAATAGTCTGCAATATGTTACTTATTTGCACATATTTTGTTTGTTTTCAAGAATTTCACCAATGTTCATTTAGTTTTGTTTTTCACTTCTCTATTGAAATATAATGAATATACAGCACTGTATAACTTTAAGGTGTACAAATAATGATTTCACTTACATACGTCATGCAGATGATTACCACCATAAGTTATTGAACATCCATATTCTCATATAGACCCAAAATAAAGGGAAAAATTTTTTTCCTTGTGATGAGAAGTACTAGGGTTAAGTTTCTTAAATTTCAAACTGTATATAACATGTAATAGTATTAATTATACTAATGCTACACATTACATATTTAGCACTAATTTATCTTATAACTGGAATTTTTTCCTTTTATTTTAGACAGCCTTTATCCAGTTCTCTCTCTTTTGACCCTCTGAGTCTGGCATACTCAAAATGACTATTTGTAACATTGTATTAATATTACCATGTTCATTACTATTTTCTATTTGTTGCCCTTTTCCTTTGTTCCTATTTTGTTTTCCAATCTTTTTCCTCCTTTTCATGGTTTTAATTGAGTATTTTATGTGATTCTATTTTCTCTCCTTTCTTAGTATATTGGTTATATTTTTAAACTTTTTTTTGGTTGTCCTAGACTTTGATATATTAATATATAGATAATCTATGTCCATTTTTAAATAGTACTATATTACTTTATATTACTTTACAGCAAGCATAAGTACCTTATAGTAACAAAAATCTTAATTTATCTCTCCCATTCTTTGTATTATTGTTGTCCTCTACCAACAAATTTCCTCAATTGTTTTGGCCTTAGAAAATCTTTCTCATTCACTCTTGAAGAGTAATCTGCCACGGTATAGAATTCTAAGTTGCTGTTTATTTTTTTCTCTCAACACTTCAGATATCTCACTGGATCTTTTTCTAGTGTTGTCTTTGAAAGGTATATGTAATTCACATATGTGCTTTTTAGATTTTCATTTATTTTGAAGTTTGAAATAATATATAAGGTTCTTTTCTGGTTATTTTTGCTTCTCTGAATTCTGTATGCTTCTTTTTTTTTGGAGAAGGAAATGGCAATCCACTCCAGCACTCTTGCCTGGAAAATCCCATGGACAGAGAAGCCTGGTAGACTACAGTCCATGGGATCGCAAAGAATCGGACATGACTGAGCGACTTCACTTTCACTTTTTATTTTTTTGCATTTATCTTGCTTATTGTCTCTGAGCTTCGTGGATCTGTGACTTGCTGTCGGACATTACTTTGAGGAAATTCTGTCATTATTGTTTGAAATATTCTTTTTGTTCCCTTTTCTCTTTCTCCTCCTTCTGGTATTCCCTCTATATATGTTACATCTTTTGATTTTATCCCACAGTCCTTGGACATTCTGGGTTTTTGTTTTGTTTTTGTTCTCTTTGATTTTTTAATTTTCAATAATCCTATGGATATTTCTTCTAAATCTGAAACTTCCTCAATCATGTCAAGTCTATGAACAAGCTATTGAAGGAATTCTTCATTTCTGCTACAACATTTTTTATCTCAAGTATTTCTTTTTTACTATTTTTAAGGGTTACCCTCTTTCTCCTTACCTTGCTCATCTGTTCTACTATAACCAGCTCTTAACATATTAGTCATAATGTTTTAAATTCCCCATCTGACAAATTACAACATCTTTAACATGTCTGGTACTAATGCTTGTTCAATCTCTTTAAATTGTGTTTTGTTTTTGTTGATCCTTGCAATTTTTTTGAAAGGTGAATTTGAGATACTGGGTAAAATAAGTTTTGTAGATAGTAGTATTGTGGTAAAGTTTTGGGAAAAGGGAAGCATTCTATGGTTTTATGACTTTAATATTTTAATGAGATGATGCCTCTGAACTATGAACTTCACAAATTTCTCAACGTTCTTTTGACTATTTTTCCTTCCCTTAGTTGGAACAGCATGGCTCCAGGTCAGTAAGCCTATGATAATATCCCAACAGTTTAAATTTGGTTAACTAGTTTCCCCTGAGGGAAGGAATTGATTAAAAGAGTCCTGTGCTTTATATTAAAGTGGTTATTGCCCTCTTCTTACAGAAATAAGAAGGGATTCTTCTCAGCTATTTACTATGGGAATCTTGGTGTACTGGGAGTACATATTACAATATTGTGAAACCACCGTTATGACTGGTTTTTCTTGCAGTTTTTAACACTGAGCTGCCCACCCATGAAATTTGAGCATTTTTAAAATTATAGTTCAGATTTTCTTCCTCTTGCCTTGATTCCCAAAGCAGTTTATGCTCTTGAATATCTTTTCAGATAAGCAGTAATAACATATTTACATATCTTTCTCTCTACTCATGAAGGCAGCAGTTTGCCCTGCATCCTCCCCTATCTTATGCATGCAAGAAGAGTTGGTGGAGGTTTTTTTTTTTTTTTTTTTTTTTTCAGTCTGTTTAACTTTTACTTGTAGATAGAATGGAATATTACCTTTCAAGATCTTTACAAATGGAACCAGAAATCCCATTGGAGAATTTTGAAGAAAGAAGAGACATAATCCCTTATGTTCTAAAAAATCATTTTACTGCTTTTTGGAAAATATACAGCTGACTACAAAGAACATCACTTTGTTGACAAAGGTCCATATAGTCAAAGCTATGGTTTTTCCAATAGTCATGTACAGATGTGAGATTTGGACCATAAAGAAAACAGCACTGAAGAATTGATGCTTTCAAACTGGTGCTGGAGAAGACTCTTGAGAGTCCCTTGGACAGCAAGGAGATCAAACTAGTCAATTCTAAAGGAAATCAACCCTGAACATTCATTGCAAGGACTGATGCTGAAGCTGTAATACTTTGGCTACCTGATGTGAAGAGCACTCATTGGAAAAGATCCTGATGCTGGGAAAGATTGAAGGCAAAAGAAGAAGGGGGCTGTAGAAGATAATATGGTTAGATAGTATTACTGACACAATGGACATGAGGTTGAACAAACCCCAAGAGATAGCGAAGGAGAGGGAAGCCTAATATGCTGCAGTTTGTGGGGTTGCAAAAAGTTGGACATAACTTAATGACTGAACAACAAGAAAGAACAAAGGCAGGTAGATAAGAAAACCATTGCATCACCAAAGGAGAGATAATGTGGCTTGAATAAAAATGGACCAATAAAAGTAATAAGAACTTGTTGCCTCTTGGATCAATTTTTAAAGTGGAGTTGATGGTATTTTCAGATAGTGTGGCCTGCAAAGGGTAAAAACTAATAACTAGTAACTGTCATAGAGTTTTTGGCTTTACTGACTGACCAAATGGTGATGCCATTTCCTGAGATGGAGAAAGCAGTGGGAGAGGAAATCATGTTTTAGACATGTTAAATTTGATATTCTTTTTACACATCCAAATAGAAATATGTTAAACACCTAGTTGAATGTATTAGGTCAATGCCTAGGGGAAAAGGTAGGAAAATATCAAAATTATCAAATGAAGATGAGAAAGGCATAGCTGGAGGTAGAATAAATTCCAAGTAAATTTAATATCTTAAAAGTAAAGCAAAGAAGCATTTTGAGAAAGAAGATGTGATCAATTTCTTCAGTTGCTTCTGCAGAGTGGGCTAAGATGAATACTAAGACTTAAATATTGGATTTGGCAAGATGGAGGTAGTTGTTGGCAGCAGTGACAAGAGTGGTTTCAGTGGTTGAGAAAAGAGTGGGAGGTAAAAATGAGGGAGGATTTCAGCTGAAGTGATACATTAATTCATAGCAACATCCATATTGCAAGAGTGAGTTACCATTTCCTTCCTTCCCCACAGGAATTTTTTGCTTTGTGGTATTAAAACCATGTGGTTGTCTAGAGATAATTATTCCCTTGCCTTTATATTACTCTCAACACTTTGTTGGACCTTTTTGTTTAGGCACCAATGGTTATAATTCAGCAAAATAGGTCTATAGTATTTTGACTCATATATGTCTCCTTTCCTCTTCTCCTCTCTCTTCTCACCTGTCTTCCTTCTCCCTAAATTCTTTTTCCATTTTATTCCTCTTCCTGTCTCTCTTCTTTTATCTGTAGGATAAAGACATGTATTAAGGACAGTTGTATCTAACAGGTTCCAAAACTGTTCTCAGGAAACTATTGTTTTCTCAAAACTATAACTTCATGACTTAAACCATTGTTCTATATTCCTTTAGAATGCCCTCCTTTCTGGGAGGCTCTCCATTCTGAATTTACTTCTGATAGACTATTTCCAAACTTCCTTGTCAATGCCTGAATTTGCTTCAGTAAACATCGAAGTAGACATTGGAAGTCTCTGACTGAAACTGTAATCCATTGAAAGTGAAAGTGTTAGTCACTCAATCATGTCTCTCTCTTTGTCACCCTGTGGACTGCAGCCCACCAGGCTCCTCTGTCCATGGGATTTTCCAGGCAAGAATACTGGAGTGGGTTGCCATTTCCTTCTCCAGGGGATCTTCCAGACCCAGGGATCCAATCTCAGTCTTCTGTATTGCAGAGAGATTTTTTACCATTTGTGCCACCAGGGATAGTTTTACTTTATTAATTTGTAATTTAATTACACTGTCATTTGAGAACATACTTTATGTGACTTGTATTCTTTTAAATTTATTCAGGTGTTTTACATTAAAAATGTGATTTATCTTGGTGACTGTACCATCTGAGCTTGAGAAGAATATATATCCTATTATTGCCAATAAAGTATTTTATAAAGATCAATTGGATCGAGTTAATAGCACTGTCAACTATGTTTTGCTGATCTCCTGATTTCTTGATCTATTAAGTACTGAAAGATGGTGCTGAAGTCTCAAACTACAATAGTGGTTTTGTCTATTCCTTCAGTTTTAGCAATTTTGGCATCACATATTTTGAGACTCACTTCTTGAGGACTGACTCTTTTATCATTATGAAAAAAGTTTGCTTATTCCTGAAAAATATTTTTTTCTGCAGTCTACCTTGTATGAAACTTACAGAGCTACTCTTGCTTTCTTTGCATACTGTTAACAGGATCTTTATCCATCTGTACCCATTTTTTAACCTATCAGTCTTTTTATTTAGAATGGATTTCCTAAGACAACATATCATTGTCCTTCTTTTTAAAATCATTATTCCTTATGTAAACCCTTTTAATCTAGTATCATCTCTTAATGCCTTGAAATTAGAATACTTAGATAGTTCATATTTAAAGTGATTATCATTATATTTGAATTGATATCTCATGTTTGTAACAATTTCCTCTTCATTGTGTTGATTTTTTGTTTTCTTTTTCTTCTTCTCTGGTTTTAATGGAGCTTTGCAAATGATTTCCTTTTAACTACTCTCCTAGTATACAAAAAAATGTTTCAGTGTTTTCCTTAGAGTTTCAACATGCATTTTTGAATACAGTAAGTTCATCTTCTGATAATACTGTACCTCTTCATGTGTTGTGTAGGAAACTTAGAGTATTCTAACTTATTCACTTCTATCCTTTATGACATTACTATTATTTCACTTATCCAAGCATTATCTTTCAGATGAATTAAAAGAAAAAAGCATAATTATGCTTTAGTTTCATCATTTATTCTTCAGTAATCTTCCTTTCTTTATGTAGATCTGAGTTTTGACCTACTTCAATTTTCTTCTCCCTGCTAAACTTTTCACATTTCTTGCAAGGCGAGTCTACTGCCAGTGGAGTTCCTATTTTTGTGTGAGAAAGTCTGTATTTCTCCTTTACTTTCAATGAATACTTTCACTTGGCATAGAAATCTAGGTTGTTTCCTTTTTTCAACACATCAACTATTCTAATCCACTCTATTCTTGCTCCCATGTTTAACTATAATATGTCTACTCTAATTCTTATCCCTGTTTCTCTGTATGTAAGATTCTTTCTTCAGATTCTTTTAAGATAATCTCTTGGTCCTTTGGTTTTCTGAAGGTTGTTTTACATGCTAACTGAGGTTCTTTGGGGTATTTATCTTTATTGGTGTCCTCTCACTTTCCTAGATCTGTGGGTTTGTGTCTATGATTAATTTTAGAAACTTCTTGGGTACATGTTGTATTTTTTTGGAATTATCACACAATTATTGAATGTCCTGTTCTGTTTCTTTTTTAATCCATTATTTTTCCATGCTAATTTAGCTAGGAAATTTTTTTTTGGATTTAATGCTTTATGTAGCTACAGACACTAGGCTTTAATGTCCTTTAGTTTCCTTGCTTCTGTTTCCTTTGAGTTTGACTTTGGTAGGATATGATAAAAAAAAATACAAATGTATATTTCGTCTCAAAACAAAGAGATGAAATTTGAAGATACCAGATATGAGGAGGAACTTCACATCTAGAGGAATGAGTGAGATGATGTCAAAATAACAAGGAAGTTGTACCACAAGACATATCTATATCTGGACTTTTAATGCCTGGACAAGCCCAGAAGTAGAATCCCATGTGGCATACAGTAAGAAACTGAGCTCTTCTTTACATCATCTTTATCTTGATATCTACCCTTTTTATATGGGTCTTATTTGGCTGGTAGTAAGGTGCATATGAGGGAATTATCTATAATACGAGAGTTAAATTTCAATATTTCAACCAGTCTGTGTTTCCAGACATTGACATTCACAAATGTATCTCTAGTAGTATTACATTTTCACCACTTTTTGCTAAAACAGAGAGGCAAGTTGCTGGAGTAGCAGCATCATCCTTCTGCAAGCTAGAATAAAATGACTTTGATGCAGTATTTTTCCTGAAGAGTTGACTTTTATTATGGAGAATGCTCTGTTTGTATTTCATAATGACTAGTACTTGCTCCTGACTAGCCCCATGAAGAGTTATTACATGAATCGTTACTATAAGAACTTGATAGGATTAATCCCACAAAAGTGCAGGGATCCCTATCTGATTGCAACCTCCTTTCTGACTGTAATGATAGTTCCCACTAATCTCCCACCCATTTGTCAAATTTAAAGTGTTGTTAGCTTATGACTCCAGTTACTTCAGCTCTAGGTACATAGAGTTCAGTTGTCACTGTGGATTTTCACGTCATTCTAAGTCTGGCAGTGGCCATTTATCCTACATTCTCAGTTTTCTGATGGGTCTGAGAAAATTTATTACTTTTTGGTTTGCTCACTTTGTCTTATTGTGAAGATGTTAGTTATGACTTCTAAGCTCTTTGCATGTAGGAGCTGAAAGTGGAGGTTCACAATTAATATTTTGAATTTTGTAACATACCAAAATACACTGGAAGATAAAAATTTTAAATATGTTATACTCAAAATTATTAGCACTGACTCTACTATGTATGGTTGTTGTTTTTCAGTCACTCAGTCGTGTCTGACTCCACAACCCCATGGACTGCAGCACGACAGGACTCCCTGTCTTTAGCTATCTTCCAGAGCCTGTTCAAACTCATGTCCATTGAGACAGTGATGTCATCCAACCATCTCATCCTCTGTCATCCCCTTTCCTCCTGCCTTCAATCTTTCCCAGCATCAGGGTCTTTTCTAATGAGTCAGCTCTTTGCATCAGGTGGCCAGAGTATTGGAGCTTCGGCATCAGTCTTCCAAAGGATATTCAGGACTGGTTTCCATTAGGATTGACTGGTTTGATCTCCTTGCAGTCCAAGGGACTCTCAAGAGTCTTCTCCCAACACCACAGTTCAAAACCATCAATTCTTTGGTGCTCAGCCTTCTTTATGGTTCAACTCTCATTTCCATACATGACTACTGGAAAAACCATAGCTTTGACTAGATGGACCTGTTTCAGCAAAATGATGTCTCTGCTTTTTAATATTCTGTCTGGTTTGTCATAGCTTTTCTTCCAAGGAGCAAGCATCTGTTAATTTCACAGCTGCAGTCACCATTTGCAGTGATTTTGGAGCCCAAGAAAATAAAGTCTGTCACTATTTCCATTGTTTGCCCATCTATTTGCCATGAAGTGATGGGACCGGATGCCAAGATCTTAGTTTTTTGAATATTGAGTTTTAAGCCAGATTTTTCACTCTCCTCATTCACTTTCATCAAGAGTCTCTTTAGTTCCTTTTCATTTTCTGCCACAAAGGTGGTGTCATTTGCATATCTGAGATTACTGATATTTTTCCTGGCAATCTTGATTCCAGCTTGTGCTCATTCACCCTAGCATTTCACATAATGTACTCTGCATATAAGTTAAATAAGCTGGGTGAAAAAATACAGCCTTGATGTACTCCTTTCCCAATTTGAAACCAGTCCATTGTTCCATCTCTAGTTCTAACTGTTGCTTCTTGACTTGGATAAAGATTGCTCAGGAGGCAGATGAGGCATCTCTTTAACAATTTTCCACAGTTTGTTGTTATCCACACAGTCCAAGGCTTTAGCATAGTCAATTAAGCAGAAATAGATGTTTGTTTGTTTTTTTTTCTGAAATTGTCTTGCTTTTTCTGTGGTCCCCTGGATCATACTATCCATGGATTTTGCTATTTCCATGTAACATTATGAAAGATTGTTTGTACTTTATTAACTCCTTTATACCAATTAAATAAATGTTACCATATCATAACATTTTAAAATTGGCATTTTTCTGCCCTAACCCATATAGCTCAGTGGGCCATATTCAAACTCTACCAACATTAGTAAATACAATATTGTACTATTCCAAATTGCAGAAAAGTTCAGGTATAAGATAGTTAAGTAACAAATGATGTCAAACTTAAAGTAAGTGATGATACTGGTGCCAGGAAACCTCACAGAGCTGGAATTTTCTGTCTATTTTTGTAGTTTATATAATTTTCTTTAACTGAAAATTCTGGTTTCTAACTGAAGTCTATTTCTGTGTTTATTTTTGATATCCATTCATTGGAATTATAAATGTATAGCTGTTGCATAACTCATTAAGTATGTGCAAACAAAATAAATGAAAACAAATGCTTTCATTAACACAATTGCTCTACAACATTTAGTTCAAATTTTTCTGTATTGGCTTTCCACAGATAAGAAACTTGGGAAAGGAGAAAAATAAAGTCAAATACAACAATATCCCTTCTTTAATTCAAGAAACCAAAAGTAGGAGAACTGATACTTGTGCTCTAAAAAAATATAGACAGTAGATACTAAAGATGCAGATAGCATAAATATTAACAGTAAATATTTACTGTTACTGTGACATTCAAACATATGCCACAGGCCTTTCAAGTGTTTCAAAATTCTCAAATAAAAACACTTTTTAAAAAGACTATGAGCTGTGCCTTTGTAAAATATGCTTCAGATTATTTTAGAACATTGTGAAAATTAAGAAATTTTATTGCAAAGGAAAACCCTGTTAGGTCATCAAGAGAAAACAACTCTCTGGAAAGTGTCCTTTTATTCTCTTCCAAGAAAAGATTAAATCACATTCCTATACTAACTGTATTGTATGTAACCCCTTGTCTAAAGTGGGATTTTTTTTTTTTTTAACTTAGGGCTATCTAGCCAGGATACATGATAAGTGAAAGACAAGGTGGTAGGAGAAGGGGGCAGGTGAGCTGATAGAACTTTTGCTTGTGTCCCAGAGTCTAGCATATGAACACACAGAAATCCTGGATGGAATGTGACCAAAAAAAAAAAAAAAAGAAGAAGAACAGAAATATACTGTTGGTCTCAAAACAAAGAGATGAAACTGGCAGGTGACATAAATGTGGAAGGACCTAAGCCTAAAGTAATGAGAGTGCACTGATACCATAACAGTTCCTAGGAAATGCTTGACCAGATATGTCTGTTTGTACTTTCAATGCCCAGACAAGGCCAAAGGTAGATTCTCAGCTAACACAGTAGGCTGGACCTGGTGTACCTACAATAAAACTAGGCACCAGAAAGGATGTTCACAATACTTTTGTCCACTGTGTTAATTTATGAGGGCTGCCATAGCAAATTACTCTAAAGTTGGTGGTTCAAAACAATAGGAATTTATGCTTTTACAGTTAGGGAAGCTAGAAGTCAAAAATCAAGATATCAGCAGGGGAAAAAAAAAAAGATGCCAGCAAGGCCATGCTTCCTGTTGCTCTAGGGAAGACTCTTCCTTTCTAGTTTTTGGACTCTCCTAGCAATCTTCAAGGGAGAAGGCTATGGCACCCCACTCCTGTACTCTTGCTTGGAGAGTCCCATGGATGGAGGAGCCTGGTGGGCTGCAGTCCATGGGGGCGCGAAGAGTCAGACACGACTGAGCGACTTCACTTTCACGCATTGGAGAAGGAAATGGCAACCCACTCCAGTGTTCATGCCTGGAGAATCCCAGGGACGGGGGAGCCAGGTGGGCTGCCGTCTATGGGGCCGCACAGAGTCGGACACGACTGAAGCGACTTAGCAGCAGCAGCAATCTTCAAATTCCTGGGCTTGCGGCTCCATCACTCCATTCTATGCAACCATCTTCACATAGCCACTGACATTGTGCGTGTCTCCCTTTGTGCTCTCTTTTCCTAAGGAAACCAAACATCGAATTTCGGGCCTTCCCTAAATTCAATGGGGCTTCCCTGGTGGCTTAGTCAATAAAGGATTTGCCTGCAATGCGGAAGACGTGGATTCGATCCCTGGGTTGTTAAGATCCCCTGGAGAAGGCAACGGCTAGGCACTCCAGTATTCTGGCCTAGAGAATTCCATGGACAGAGGAGCCTGGCAGGCTACAGTCCATGGGGTCACAAAAAGTCGGACATGTTGAGTGACTTTCGCTAATTCAATAGGATTTAATCTCAACACTTTTAATTAAATGCATCTGAGAAAACTTTATTTCCAAATAAGGTCACATTCTGAGGTTCTGAGTTGACATGAATTCTTGAGGGACAGAGTTTAATCCACATTGCTCACTACACCAAGAACATGGTGGTGGAGTAGAACATTCAGCCCAACTGGGGCTTCATTTAGAGCTATCCAGAGAAATTGCAAACCTGTCTGCCAAGTTACCTGAATTTACATCATTTTTAGTCTAGAACACCAGTACTGGATAGTTACATAAAATAGGCATGTCAAAAAAGCCCCTAGTACCTTATCAGATATAAGGGAGGTTTCCACACTTCTAGACCCATGAAGAATTCCCAAATAATTTGAATTCATTCTGTTGATGATTGCTAAAGCTTTATGAAATGCCAGGGCAATTTAACTTTACTTATTTCATTATTGTTACCAAGTGCAAGCTCATGCTGCTTGCCACATGACGGGACAGTAAATCAAAAGACAACATGTTGGAGCAAGGAATAGCAGCTTTATTCAGAGAGCTAACCAACTGAGGTTGTGGAATAGCATCCCAAAGAACAATTTTACTTGATTTACAATTCAGGTTTCTTTTATATTAAAATGGTGGGAGGGGGTAGAGTGGCTGACTAGTTGTTGCAAACTTCTTGGAGCCAGCCAGACCCTGGAGGGGATGATTTAATCTTTTTGTTCTAGCTGCTGTCTGGGGCTTCCCTTAACATTTAAAAACTAAGATCATGACATCCAGTTCCATAACTTCATGGCAAATAGATGGGGAAAAAGTGGAAACAGTGGTAGATTTTATTTTCTTGGGCTCCAAAATTACTGCTGACAGTGACTGAAGTCATGAAATGAACAGACACTGGCTCTTTAGAAGAAAAGTTATCACAAACCTAGACAGTGTATTAAAATGCAGAGACATCACTTTGCCAACAAAGGTCCATATAGTCAAAGCTATGGTTTTTCCAGTAACCGTGTGTGGGTGTGAAAGTTGGATCATAGAGAAGGCTGAGCACCAAAGAATTGATGCTTTTGAGTTGTGGTGCTGGAGAAGACTCCTGAGAGTCCCTTGGAGAGCAAGGAGATCAAACCAGTCAATCCTAAAGGAAATCAATCCTAAATGTTGACTAGAAGAACCGATGCTGAAGCTGAAGATCCAATACTTTGGCCACTTGATGTGAAGAGCTGAGTCATTGGAAAAGACCCTGGTCCTGGGAAAGATTGAGGGCAGGAGGAGAAGGGAGGGACAGAGGATGAGATGATTGGATGGCATCAAAGACTCAATGGACTTGAGTTTGAGCAAACTCTGGGAGATAGTGAAGGATTAGGGAAACCTGATGTGCTCTATTCCACGGGGTCAAAAAGAGTTGTACACAACTTAGCAACTGAACAACAACAACAAAGCAGCTGTCCATGTAGGTCTCGTCAGGATGTTCCTGTGAACCTCCAACAAGACAGTTTAATTTATGTTCTGCTACTTTTTATTTCTATTTGAATGAAAAGAGTGATATATTTAAAGGTCAAGCATGGGAGACAGAGACTTGAGAAAGGGCTATTATGTATATTTCAGGCTATAGCCAACAGTCTTTTGCAAAAATCAACAGAGCAGAAAGTTTAGAGCTGAAGGAACAGATTCAGTATGGAGTCAGATTTGTTCTTGTCTGTTACCTATTAATTTCTTATTTCTAATTGTACATAGAAGACAAAAGGTATGAGAAATGGACAAGAAGTGAAATTGTTTTGGTTCAAAACCTATATTTGATAATGACCAGTTGATTAACTCCATGGCATCCTAGCTTCCTCACTAATAAAATGGAGATTATCATAACTCTTTTGCTTACAACACAGATTTTGATGAAGGCAACATGAAACAGTGAATTTGCAAGCCTGTTGAAAACTGAAGGATGCTATGTGGATAAGAGCAAGGAATTAAGGGCTTTGGAAACTGCCCATCATGATTGCAAAAGAAATCTGCACAGTCAATGTTTAAAGGTTAATAGAGCCCAAAAGATTGAAGTCTAAGTAGAAAAACCCTATAAGTGGTGAAAGACTTTCCTCAAAGGAACAGCAAATACTTCCATAAACTGCATTATTTCAAACAATGAAGTAAAATCAGAAAAATGAACAATGAAGATAAGCATGTTCTTTATAAGGTGAGCTAACTGGGTTCAATTATCGTCAAGCTTTGAATTATGCTTAAACATTGGTGCCCAAGTTTATTTTTAGCTTTGTGGATAGCTCTGTCATGGATTTCTCACTGGCTTCTTAAGTAGTTTCATTGGCATGTCCTGTAAGTCACATTTAGCAAAAGAAAATCTGAATCTTTACTAACATTAAAATTCTTGCAGGAAAGTAAAAAGCTGCTCATTAGCTCAGTTCACAGATTTTGCTTTCTGCAACAAAGCATTGCCCACTAACCTACACACTATAAAATTGCTATTGGAAAGTTATTTTTCTTACTGGCATTAAAAAATAAATTGTTGTTCAATGCTAAGTCATGTCTAAGTCTTTGCAACCCCATGGACTGCAGCACACCAAGTTTTCCTGTCCTTCACTATCTCCCGGAGTTTGCTCAAACTCGTGTCCATTAGGCTATGATAAATCATAATAGAAAAAAATATTAATAAAATCTAATGTATCACATGTGTTAAAAAAGATTTTGGAAGAAACATAAAAAATAAAAATTAAAAACACTAGGAAGCTTCTGCATACGCAAACTTGTTTTGGTATTACTGTTATCTTGACTACAATAGCATAAGTGAAACAGTAACTTTTTACCACTGGAAAAATCTCATGCTTGTTTTATCCCCACAATGCCAAGGCCAAACAACCAGATACTTATTTTACTAAATACTAGGACTATAACTCTCAATTCCTCGTTTAGACATCCTGTCTTATGATTCCATTTGACTACTTCTTTATTCATTTTCTCCAATCAAGAGTAGACTCAACAGGAAATCTGCCTGGAAATAATTAGAATGATATATGCTTTTCCTTGTATCTTTCTTACATCTTACGAATGGAATAAGTAACACAATCTTTAGCATATAATCAAAAGTTTATACTGGTGCTCACACCTCTTCGGTCCAGCCCATAAATCATCAATCAAGACTGTCTCCTCTATTGTGTACACATTAGTGAAATTGAGTATGCCAGCAAATTCACATCAGGAAACATCCATAATGCCATATTGTTGGAGCGCTTAAGAGCTCCATCACTGATATAATGTGAAGAGGCAAATTCCCAACAAGAAACTTTTGGTGTCATATTTCCAGCTCTTCTCCCTCTTGCTCTCCCCTACTCCAGACCTTCTTGAGGTCTATTTTTCCCATTTGTCTTCCCATTGCTTCATATTTCACCATTTTCCAAACTCTTTCATGGAGACAGTCTGCTTGGTTTTAATATTGAATTACTCTATGATTTATTTCTTGTATCTTTCTCTTCTTGATCATGAATTTTATGCCAAAAGACTGGTTCTACACCATCCAAGAGGCGCTGAGCTATAATCTCCCATGCCTCTTCTTCTGATAAGAAACTTGTGTGAGTCACTGTACTGAGATTAAAGATTAAAATATTAGAAAGATAATTTTGGCTTCCTAGGGGCTTTCAATAGTGAACACATAATTGCAGGAGAGACCCGAGAATATGTAATTCTAACATAATGCAGAAAATTGCAAAAATAAAATAGTAGGGTTTTCTGAGGCCTATGAGAAAAGAAGGAGAAATATCAATTTTGTTTAATTGGTGAAAAGTTAAATATATAAGCTGAAAATGTTTGAACAATGTATAAGGGAGTCCCATGACTTAATTTAGATTAAGGGGTTTTAAAGGATTAGCATCATCATATCTGTCTGTTATGAACAGTATGAAGAGGCAAAAAGGTATGACACTGAAAGATGAACTCCCCAGGTCGGTAGGTGCCCAATATACTACTGGAGAAGAATAGAGAAATAACTCCAGAAAGAATGAAGAGACAGAGCCAAAGTAAGAACAACACCCAGTTGGAGATGTGATTGGTGATGGGAGTAAAGTTCAAAGCTGTAAAAACCAATAGTGCATAGGAACTGGAATGTTAGGTCCATCAATGAAGGCAGATTGCAAGTGGTCAAACAGGAGATGGCAAGAGTGAATGTCAACATTTTAGGAATCAGTGAACTAAAATGGACTGAAATGGGCAAATTTCACTCAGATGACCATTGTATCTCCTACTATGGGAAAGAATCCCTTAGAAGAAATGGAGGGGCAATCATAGTCAACAAAAGAGTCCAGAATGCAATGTGTGGATGCAATCTCAAAAATGACAGAATGATCTCTATTTGTTTTCAAGGCAAACCATTCAATATCACAGTAATCCAAGTCTATGCCCCAACCAGTAATGCTGAAGAAGCTGAAGTAGAACGGTTCTTTGAATACCTATAAGACCTTCTAGAACTAACACCCAAAAGACATGTCCTTTTCATTACAGGGGACTAGAATGCAAAAGTAGCAAGTCAAGAGCTACCTGGAGTGACAGACAAATTTAGCCTTGGAGTACAAAATGAAGCAAGTCAAAGGCTAACAGAGCTTTGCCAAGAGACTGCACTGGTCATAGCAAACACCCTCTTCCAACAACACAAGACAAGACTCTACACATGGACATCAACAGATGGTCAATACTGAAATCAGATTGTATTCTTTGCAGCCAAAGATGGAGAAGTTCTATACAGTCAGCAAAAACAAGATGCAGGAGCTAACTGTGGCTCAAATCATGATCTCATTGCCAAATTCAGACTTAAATTGAAGAAAGTAGGGAAAACCACTAGACCATTCAGGTGTGACCTAAATCAAATCTCTTACAATTATACAGTGGAAGTGAGAAATAGATTCAAGGGATTAGATCTGATAGACAGAGTGCCTGAAGAGCAATGGATGGAGGTTTGTGACACTGTACGGGAGACAGGGATCAAGACCATCCTCAAGAGAAAGAAATGCAAAAGGGCAAAATGGTTTTCTGAGGAGGCCTTACAAATACCTGAAAAAAGAAGAGAAATTAAAGGCAAAGGAGAAGAGGAAAGATATATCCATTTAAATGCAGAGTTCCAAAGAATAGCAAGGAGAGATAAGAAAGTCTTCCTAAGCAATCAATGCTAAGAAATAGAGGAAAACAATAGAATGGGAAAGACTAGAGATCTCTTCAAGAAAAATTAGAGATACCAAGGGAAAATTTCACTCAAAGATGAGCACAATAAAGGACAGAATTGGTATGGACCTAACAGAAGCAGAATATATTAAGAAGAGGTGGCAAGAATACACAGATGAACTATACAAAAAAGATCTTCATGACACAGATAACCATGAAGGTGTGATCACACCTAGAGCCAGACATCCTGGAATTCAAAGTCAAATGGACCTTAGGAAGTATCACTAGGAACAAATCTAGTGGAGGTGATGGAATTCCAGTTGAGCTATTTCAAATCCTAAAAGATGATGCTGTGAAAGTGCTGCACTCAATATGCCAACAAATCTGGAAAAGTCAGCAGTGGCCACAGGGCTGGAAAAGTTCAGTTGTCATTCCAATCTCAAAGAGGCAATTCCAAAGAATGTTCACACTACTGCTCAATTGCACTCATCTCACATCCTAGCAAAGTGATGCTCAAAATTCTCCAAGCCAGGCTTCAACAGTATGTGAACCGTGAACTTCCAGATGTTCAAGCTGGTTTTAGAAAAGGCAGAGGAACCAAAGATCAAATTGCCAACATCTGCTGGATCATCAAAAAAGCACGAGAGTTCCAGAAAAACATCTACTTCTGCTTTATTGACTATGCCAAAGCCTTTGACTGTGTGGATCACAAGAAACTGTGGAAAATTATTCAAGAGATGGGAATACTAGACCTCCTGACCTGCCTCCTGAGAAATCTGTATGCAGGACAAGAAGCAACAGTTAGAACTGGACATGGAACAACAGACTGGTTCCAAATCGGAAAAGAATAAGTCAAGACTGTATATTGTCACCCTGCTTATTTAACTTATATGCTGAGTACATTGTGTGAAATGCCAGGCTAGTAGAAGCACAGGCTGGAATCAAGATTGCTGGGAAATTTATCAGTAACCTCAGATATGCAGACGACACTACCCTTATGACAGAAAGCAAAGAACTAAAGAGCGTCTTGATGAAGTGAAAGAAGAGAGTGAAAAAGTAGTCTTAAAACTCAACATTCAGAAAACTAAGATCAAGGCATCTGGTCCCATCACTTCCTGGCAAATAGATGGGGAAATAATGGAAACAGTGAGAGACTTTATTTTGGGGGGCTCCAAAATCACTGCAGATGGTGACTGCAGCCATGAAATTAAAAGACGCTTACTCCTTGGAAGAAAAGTTATGACCAGCCTAGACAGCATATTAAAAAGCAAAGATATTACTTTGCCAAAAGAAGTCCATCTAGTCAGAGCTATGGTTTTCCAGTAGTCATGTATGGATGTGAGAATTAGACTGTAAAGAAAGCTGAGTGCCAAAGAATTGATGGTTTTGAACTGTGGTGTTGGAGAAGACTCTTGAGAGTCCCTTGGACAGTAAGAAGATCCAACCAGTCTATCCTAAAGGCAATCAGTCCTGAATATTTATCGGAAGGACTAATACTTTGACTACCTAATGTGAAGAACCAAACATTTGAAAAGATACTGATGCTGGGAAAGATTGAAGGTGGGAGGAGAAGGAGACAGCAGAGGATGAGATTGCTGACTGGCATCACTGATGGGATGGACATGAGTTTGAGTAGGCTCCAGGAGTTGGTGATGGTGTGCTGCAGTCCATGGGGTTGCAAAGGATCAGACACAACTGAGCCCCTGAACTGAACTGATCAGGCTGATAAAAATAGGAGACTCAAATTTTACAAGATTATATGGAGAAATATTGTTTGTCACTACTCTGACCTTGAGTACAGTTTATTTACTACACAATTAGAAAAGAGGAAATATAATTTAAAACTAAATCTTCACTAAACATTTCTGCTTATGCCTACTCCCATACTATGCAGTACAGTGGACTGGGGAAGTATGCTTACATTTTAGCAACTTCTGAATACCTTCAAAACTTTGTAGTATTTGAATATTTGCTGATCTCCTGTAGCATAATTTATGGAATATTTTAAGTTATATGCCTTTTCACTTAGCCTAAGGCTTCCCTGGTAGGTCAGTTGGTAAAGAATCCACCTGTAACACAGGAGACCCTGGTTCCATCCCTTGATCAGGAAGATACGCTAGAGAAAGGATACATTACCCACTCCAGTATTCTTGAGCTTCCCTCGTGGCTCAGCTGTTAAAGAATCTGCCTCCAATGCTGGTGACCTAGGTTTGATCCCTGGGTTGGGAAGAGCCTCTGGAAAAAGGAATGGCTACCCACTACAGTATTCTGGCCTGGGGTATTCCATGGACTGTATAGTCCATGGGGTCACAAAGAGTCGGACACAACCGAATGACTTTCACTTCACTTCACTTAGGCTGGGATGAGGCAGTGAAGCAGTACTAACTGTGAAATTATGAATTTTATGTGATATTTGCATATATATAGTATATATAATAATTATAATGTAGTTAGAATACTATTGACAACACAAGTATAAATAATCTCCCACACTTTGTAACTCAGACCTCAGTGTGGGAAATGGTGGTGTCTCTAAGTAGTGTCTCTAAGTCAACAAAAGTCTCCACTTGTCCACAAATGTAGGTAAATGTAGTTTATCCTATAAAGACTGCCATTTTGATCATTTGATCTTTTATTCAAGGAGTACTAGTCATTAAGAACTGAATATTGGATATACTTCTCACAAGCTGTGTGACTTGAGGCAATCTGCTTAGCCTCTGTGTGTCTCCATTTTGTCTTGTGAAAGTAAGAAAATGATATTTGCCTTTCAGAGCTGTTTTTAGGATTGAATGAAACCATGTATTCCAAGCCTTAGGCATGATCCTTGGCACACATTAATAAACTATAAAATGTAGATGCTTCTGTTATATTTGAGTTTTCTAACAAAGTGGAAAATTGTCTCCAGAGAAAAGCTGATGAATTTCATTTGTGTTACCTGGTAATCATTTTCTTGCCACTTCCCATTAATTGATAAATTTGAAGCAGAAAGAGTCCTTTTGATATGAATTCATGAAAATTATGAGGACTGTGCGACTTCACTTTCACTTTTCACTTTCATGCATTGGAGAAGGAAATGGCAACCCACTCCAGTGTTCTTGCCTGGAGAGTCCCAGGGAGGGGTGAGCCTGGTGGGCTGCCGTCTATGGGGTCGCACAGAGTCGGACACGACTGAAGTGACTTAGCAGCAGCAGCAGCAGCAGCAGAACAAAATCATTACAATAAACTTCTTTAAGTAGCAGGGAATGACAGAAAGATAAGAGAATACAGGAGCAGCTTAAGATGATGACCATTTACTGTGTCTCAAATGTGTATAGTGTCTTACTTAATTCTCTTAATATTTCACAAATTATATCATTTAATAGATGAGGAAACTGAGGTTCCAAGGGCTTAAGTAACTTGTCAAGATTAGAGCACAAAGATACTGGGTTGGAGGCACATTTGAGCACAGTGTGTAAGTTCCTTATATGCTATTCAAGTAATCTTTGGGTAGCTTTTGACATGTCTTCTAAGAGATTCAAGAACCAGCACTAGAGAGGAAAGAGCTAAAGGCAAATTTTATTTCCTGGACCCCCTTTTTTTTTTTTCCAGGGACATGGTAGAGTAAAGTTCCAAGTCTAATAGGTCCTATTAGGAAAGAAGAATGGAGGCAATTTGTGAGGAGAAGAAAAATCCATCATGAAAAACTAGCCTCTTTTTCCTTACACGTACATTCAAAGCAATCCTATAAGCATGTCAACTTAAATGAAATAATTAGTGTAAGAGCTTCAACATGAGATACAACACGATGGCAAAATTAATCTTGGGTATTTAATGAAATACCATCTCTTCTTTTAACCAAAAGTCTGACAACCTGGTGACAGTACAAATCTATTCCACAGGCCATTTAATTAAGAACTATCATATAGAAACCGATTTTGATCATCAAATAAAAAAGATCCTTGTTTAAATCAAGATGTTTACATGGCAGGTTCTTGAGATCAAAGATATCTCTTGCATACTTGAAAATAATCTTTAATCATTTTGGTGTTGGGTTATGATTCAGGTATCATCAATTTCTTATTCTAAACTTACATGTTTGTCTTTCTTGATCTTAAATATTGTTGCATCTTAATCCATTTAAAATATCTCCATCACCACAGACAAAAAAAATGTTTTTATGCTATTATTACATAGCATCTAGTGCTTCTGTTTACTTTATTCAATCAGCCACATTTGTTCTAGTAGTAATTTAAGAAATTACATATTCTGAATTTTCAATAAGGATATAAGGCATGAAAAGTTTTGTTAAGAATAGGGGAAGATGAGGCTACAGAGTGCTAATTTGCTTGGCATTGGGTTTCTTTATTTTTTCTTTCCTTCCTTTCAGTTCTCTGAAAGATATTTCACCCATGTTCTCTATAACAATGAAAGTTTCCATTCACATTTTATATTATTTCTGGGGGTTATTTTCTCTTAACATAGTTTTTGGAAACAAATGAGAAAAACTTAAGCCATCTAAACCTCTTACAAGTTGACTCCAGTAGGAAGTAGGAGGCTAACAGAAAAAAGAAAAAGGGAAAGTCAATATGTATGACATATACATTATAATTATATTATGTTAAAGCTTTTGAAGATGAAGCGCAGTCAAATTACTTCTTATTCTTATTATCCATGGGTCATATCTAGCCTATCTATAAGAAATATTAGTTTGGTACTAATAATATCTTCATACTAATAATTTCATATGAAAATACAGTCTTTAAAATATACCCATAGTTATGATTCCAGTGTGCCACTCACATATATTTATAAGGAAGCATAAAAATTATATACTACTAATTTGTAAATGCAAAATATGAAACACCGAGAAACTAAGGGACAGGTCAAATGGCTACAGTTGCCAATTGACAGCACTTCCATAGAGGAGAGATCTTAAGCCTTGAGGCTATACTCTGCTTTCAATATTTGGAAACGAATTTTTAAAATAACAGATAGATATCAAATAAAACATTTGATTTGTCATAAGAATGTATATACTATAGAATATTTGCTTACAAATAATTTTATTCTTAGCAGACAAATCACTTTCAGAATCCAAAGCAGAAAGATGCATATATTTTTTCCATTTCAAAAAATAACAGACTGATTACTTAAAATGTCAAAAACAGTTACAGAATCCCAAATTACTTTGTATTTTGTTTTCAATATTTGATGAGGAAATGATCATTCCTTTATTAACAATTTTTGGTATTCTTTCTCTTTATTCTACATGATTAAATTATAAACATTTTAGCACTAGGAATATATTTTAATGTTGAAACATGTTACTGTATTCAAATCTTCTAAAGCTGAACTTATGTATCATATTCACTTAAAATAATTATATTTTTCTTAATAAGTAGAATTTATAACACCTCCTCCCACTATTAACAATCATATGGATATTATAAGGTCATATTTTTTCACTGGGTTGTTAGAAATCAACCACAGAATTTTTCAATTGTAGCCACCCCATAGCTTGATTTAGCAGGCAAAGTGAAGGATAATATCCAATTCATATTCATTGTGTAAATGGTGAATTCAGTGATTACTATTTTCCCATTAAGAATATATTCAATTATGCCACAGATAGAACACTATTCGGTTTAATGAGAATTTAAAATGAATGGAATTAGATTTAGACTAGAGTCTCATGAGCATTAATAGAGTGATTAACATAGGTGTGGACATTTTTATTTTTTTTAATTTATTTTGCATTCCAATCAAAAAGGTTCATTTTTATAAAAATTTAAGAATGATTAAATCTTGCGTGCTATTTTTAAACAGAAGTTTCCAGCTGCACCAACTTGTTCATTCTCTTTGACTTACAAAATACATGTGCTAAAAGTTTAGATAAACTCTCATTACCATATAATAACATTGTTATATAATAAAAAAACACAAACATTCCAATATTAATTTGGAAATTTAAAGAACACTCAAACTAGTATAATTAATTATTAACATTTATTGAATGCTTATTATTTTTCAGATAATATTCTAAATACTTTCATATATTACCTCTTGGGAGCCCTCCAAGTCATTTTATGAAGTAAGCATTCCCATTATATTTACAGGGAAATTAGTTTTATGAGCTTGAATGACTTACACAAAGTCACAGGATGTGGTCAGCAGAATTTTAATATGACCTCCAAGATCCCCATCCCTTGGAGTACATAAACTGTATAATCCCTGGATCTGTGAACATGATGGATTTCACTCCTGGGATTAGGTTGTTATTTGGCACAGTTCATTTTAATAAAAGGAGATTATCTTCAGTGGGGCTGACCTAATCAGGTGTTCCTTGAAAATCAGCTAATGTCTTACTGAGGCCAATGATTCAGTCAGAGAGACTGAAAGCATCATGGAGATTTGACAGTAGAGAAAACTGTTTTTTGGCTTTGAAGATAGAGAGGGTCATGTAGCTACCTTCTTAGTGGGTTTCAACAAATTGAGAGTAGCCCACAAGCAGACATCCAGCAAAATGGGGACCTCAGCCCTACAACCACAAGGAACTGAATTTTGCCAAAAACCTGAAAGAACTTGAAAGTGAATTCATCCTAAATGGCTTCAGACAAAACCTAAGTACATGGAACACCTTGATTTCAGGCTGGAAAACTAACTAATGCATGTTGCTTTAAGCCACTATATGTGTGGCAAAGTGTTCACAGCTTAAAAACATAGCTACATAAGTCCAAGTTTACTCACAAGAAACCTGATTATACGCCTCTGTCCCTCCACCCTATTCTTCTAAACAATCTAGACACTACTTCATGAAAACAGTAAATTTATTTACTACTCTTGATAGAGTATGTCTTTCTACAACCCTATGTGATTCAACCTTTTATTTAACGGAAAAAGAACTGGATTTGGAGTTGATAATATTTCTTTCACAAGTTAAGTAAAATGGTACTATTTGCTTACTTACTTGTTTATTTGGAAATGTCTTGAATAATCTAGCATATAGCAATTGCTCAATAAACTTTGTTGGCCATTTTGCTAATAATTATTACTAAAATTTTAAAGCATGAAAGGTATCAAAACTATCACACATCTATCTATCTTTGCTGTTGTTATTTAGTCACTAAGTCATGTCTGACTCTTTTGGAAACCCATGGACTGTGGAGCCTAGCAGGCTCCACATGGGATTTCCCAGACAAGAACAGTAGAGTGGATTGCCATTTCCTTATCCAGGGGATCTTCCTGACCCAGGAATCAAAGCCCCATCTCCCCCTTGGAAGGTGGATTCTTTACCATTGAGCCGCTTGGGATATCTGTATCAGTTATATATAAAAAAGTTGGTTTCATTTCTAATGCTTTACCTGGCTTAATATAGCACTCTTCAAGAACATAATTCCTACTTATAACTCAAAATTTGCTAGATCTGTATTTCCTTGATCCCTCAGGTAGAATCAGAAGCTTTTCAAAGGGCTCCAATTTTATTGTAAACACCACACACAGGCATGTTATTTTCTGTAAGCATGTTCAATGTCTTAAACATGTTCATATCACAAACTCTTAGGAGGACAAACATGTAATGTTTAGTAAATGTTTTCCAAATGAATGTTTAAAATTTTATAAGGAAGATATAAATTTAGAATGTATAAAGATAGGTCAAAAATTCCTACTAAAGATTTCTGATTGATAAATATAAAGGCATATAGGCCTTTAGAGTAAACATAGCAAATGCATTATCTCAATGACTAAATATCAAGAGAATAGTTTCATGCTCATCAGACGAGGCACTAGCTTATAAACAAAATGAATAGGATTTTTTAAAAGTAATTATTTGAAGGAAGTCAAGAAGAAAGTGAAGTTTGGAAAATGTACTTTTCCAAAAAATCCTATTCAATACTTGAAATGTCTGAGTCTCTTATTAATTCCAACATGTTATGGTGATAGTTTTTTTTTTTTTTTAAATGTAGCTTCCTATTTATATGAAGACAATTTGTCTAGGAAAAGCCTCAAATTTTTCTTGAACATGAAATTGTTCCTACCAAAGTACAACTTTGATGGAACTGGTGAATTGAATTGTAGAAACACAGATATATACATTTCATTTTTGTTATTGCTGTACAAATTACAAATCCCTACGTTACAAAACTATCAATACCATTATATAATTATTGTTTTCTGGAGTTATTTTTCAAATCAGGTAGGAGAAGAAAACAGTTGCAAAAATGTATTTATACTCTTTTACATTTAACTATCTTTCTGGTGCTCTTTGGACTTTCCAGATGGCTCAGCAAGTAAAGACTTGACCTGCAATGCAGGAGACCCAAGAGACTTGGGTTTATTCCATGGGTTGGGAAGATCCCCTGGAGGCAGGGTATGGCACTCCACTCCAGTATTCTTCCCTGGAGTATCCCATGGGCAGAGGAGCCTAGAGGGTTACAGTCCTTGGGGTCACAAAGAGTAGGTCATGACTGAAGCAACTTAGGATACATACCTGCACTGGTGCTCTTTATTTTTTATCATATGGATTCAAGTTACAGTTGACCCTTGAACAGTTCAGTTCAGTCACTCAGTCATGTCCGACTCTTTGTGACCCCACAGACTGCAGCATGCCAGTCTTCCCTGTCCATCACCAACTCCCAGAGCTTACTCAAACTCAGGTCCATCGAATCAGTGATGCTATCCAACCAGCTTATCCTCTGTCATCCCCTTCTCCTCCTGCCTTCAATCTTGCCCAGCATCAGAGTCTTTTCTAAGGAGTCAGCTCTTCTCATGAGGTGGCCAAAGTATTGGAGTTTCAGCTTCAGCATCAGTCCTTCCAATGAACACCCAGGACTGATCTCCTTTAGGATGGACTGGTTGGATCTCCTTGCAGTCCAAGGGACTTTCAAGAGTCTTCAACACCACAGTTCAAAAGCATCAAATCTTCAGCACTCAGCTTTCTTTGTAGTCCAACTCTCACATCCATACATGACTACTGGAAAAACCACAGCTTAGACTAGATGGACGTTTGCTGGCAAAGTAATGTCTCTGCCTTTTAATATGCTGTCTAGGTTGGTCATAACTTTTCTTCCAAGGAGCAAGTGTCTTTTAATTTCATGGCTGCAATCACCATCTGCAGTGATTTTGGAGCCCCCCCAAATAAAGTCTCTCACTATTTCCACTGTTTCCCCATCTATTTCCCATGAAGTGATGGGACCAGCTGCCTTGATCTTCATTTTCTGAATGTTGAGCTTTAAGCCAACTTTTTCACTCTTTTCTTTCATCAAGAAGCTTTTTAGTTCCCCTTCACTTTCTGCCATAAGGGTGGTGTCATCTGCATATCTGAGGTTATTGATATTTCTCCCAGCAAACTTGTTTCCAGCTTGTGCTTCCTCCAGCCCAGTGTTCCTCATGATGTACTCTGCATAGAAGTTAAATAAGCAGGGTGACAATATACAGCCTTGACGTACTCCTTTTCCTATTTGGAACTAGTCTGTTGTTCCATGTCCAGTTCTAAATGTTGCTTCTTGACCTGCATACAGATTTCTCAGGAGGCAAGTCAGGTGGTCTGGTATTCCCATCTCTTGAAGAATTTTCCACAGTTTTTGTGATCCACACAGTCAAAGGCTTTGGCATAGGCAATAAAACAGAAGTAGATGTTTTTCTGGAACTCTTGCCTTTTCGATGATCCAACAGATGTTGGCAATTTGATCTCTGGTTCTTCTGCCTTTTCTAAATCCAGCTTGAATATCTGGAAGTTCAAGGTTCAGGTACCATTGAAGCCTGGCTTGGAAAATTTTGAGCATTCCTTTGCTAGTGTGTGAGATGAGTGCATTAAGTGGTAGTTTAATCATTGTTTGGTATTGCCTTTGTTTGGAATTGGAATGAAAACTGACATTTTCCAGTCCTGTAACCACTACTAAGTTTTCCAAATTTGCTTGCATATTGAGTAGAGCACTTGAACAACACGAGTTTAAACTTCACAGGCCAACTTATAATAAAACATTTTTTCAGTAAATACATACACTACATCAACACTGCGTTTAGTTTAATTGTTGAATATGGAACAGTAGGTATAGAGGGCCGACTGTAGGACTTGAGATTCTTTGGATGTTGGTATCCATGGTAGATCCTAGCAACAAATTCTCTCACTTTGTGTTTATCTGGGAATGTATTAATTTCCCATTTGATTTTTAAGACTAGTTTTGCTTGATACAGAATTCATGCTTTAGAGACTTTTTTTTTGGCACTTTAATATATTGTCCCACTGCCTCCTGGCCTCCAAGCTTACTGACGAGAAGTCAACTCTTAATCATTTTGAGGTTCCCTTGACCATAATGAATTATTTTTCTCTTAGTGCTTTCTAAATCATCTCTGTAATTGGCATTTGAAAGCTTGAATATATTATCCTAGACATTGATTTCCTGAGTTTTTTAATTACTTTGAGTTTGTCATGTTTCTTTCTGTGTAGGTTTGTTTTCTTCGAATTTGGGAAGTTTTTGGCTATTGTTTGTCAACTATTCTTTTTCCTCTTTTTTTTTTTTTTCTTTTTCCCTTCCTTCAGACAATCAGAAGTTTAATGGTATCCTACAGATCTTTATGACTCTTCATTTTTATATATTTTTTTCCAGTTACTCATATTGGGTAATCTCAGTTAACCTATCATCACGTTTATTGATTCTTTCTTCTGCTAAGCCAAATTTGATATGGAAACTCCTCTAAATTTTGATTCCAGTTATTGTTCTTGAAACTTCAGTTTCTATTTTGCTATCATAAAACTTCTATCTTTGTACTGATATTCTTAATTCAATGATGTCATTATCACACTCTCCTTTAATTCTTTAGAGATGACTTCCTTTAGTTCTTTGAACATATTTTTAATAGCTCATTTAGATTTGCTATTTAGCAAGTTTAGCATCTGTGCTCTCTAAGCGTTAGTTTCTATCAATTGCTCCACACACTTCACCATGTGTGAATTATACATTCTTGTGTCTTTTCCTAACTCACTGGTTTTGTGTGTGGAAATTCAGGCATTTTAGCAAATATAACATGGCAACTTCAAAAATCATATTTTTTCTTTACTCAGGGTATAGTTTTACTGATTGTTTATTAATTCTTAATAACTTTCCTAGACTAATTCTATAAATTTATATTTATTTTGTCATTACTAAAGTCTCAGCTCAGCTAACTTAATGGTTAGCTAATGACTGGCCAGAAATTTCCTTACACTTTCAAATCAATAAATCCTCTACCCTTTGCTTGTGTGGTTTATAAAAACAATTTAAATATAATTTTTATTCCTATTCCTTCTGTGGCTTCTTTCAATATTTTCTCTTTAGTTTTAGTGTTCTGCGTTTTACATATATTATGTAATTGTGTATATAATTTTATACATATTTTATATATATTATGTAATTATATATGCATATATCCTGTGGTCTCTTAGATTCCTGGATCTATAGTTTGGTATCTGTCATAAACTTTGGAAAATTCTCAGTTATCACTACTATGAATATTTTTTCTGTTTCTTTTTCTTCTTCCACTTCTAATATTTGTAGTTTATATACTTTGTAATAATGCTACAGTTTCTGGATATTTGTTTGATGCTTTACATTTTTTATTTTCTTTGCATCTAAGTTTTGGAAATTGCTATTAACATATATTTCAGTTCAGATCAGTTCAGTTCAGTCACTCAGTCATGTCCGACTCTTTGAGACCCCATGAATCGAAGCACGTCAGGCCTCCCTGTCCATCACCAACACCCGGAGTTCACTCAAACTCATGTCCATTGAGTTGGTGATACCATCCAGCCATCTCATCCTCTGTTGACCCCTTCTCCTCCTACCCCCAATCCCTCCCAGCATCAGGGTCTTTTCCAGTGAGTCAACTCTTCGCATGAGGTGGCCAAAGTATTGGAGTTTCAGCTTCAGCATCAATCCTTCCAAAGAACACCCAGGACTGATCTCCTTTAGAATGGACTGGTTGGATCTCCTTGCAGTCCAAGGGACTCTCAAGTGTCTTCTCTAACACCACAGTTCAAAACTATCAATTCTTCAGTGCTCAGCTTTCTTCATAGTCCAAACTCTCACATCCATTCATGACTACTGGAAAAACCATAGCCTTGACTAGACGGAACTTTGTTGGCAAAGTAATGTCTCTGCTTTTTAAGATGCTAACTAGGTTGGTCATAACTTTCCTTCCAAGGAGTAAGCGTCTTTTAATTTCATGGCTGTAGTCACTATTTGCAGTGATTTTGGAGCCCCCCAAAAATAAAGTCTGACACTGTTTCCACTGTTTCCCCATCTATTTCCCATGAAGTGATGGGACCAGATGCCATGATCTTCGTTTTCTGAACGTTGAGCTTTAAACCAACTTTTTCACTCTTTTCTTTCATCAAGAAGCTTTTTAGTTCCTCTTCACTTTTCATCTGCATATCTGAGGTTATCAATATTTCTTCCATAAATCTTGATTCCAGCTTGTGCTTATTTGAGTAAAGCATTTCTCATGATGTACTCTGCATATAAGTTAAATAAGCAGGGTGACAATATACAGCCTTGATGTACTCCTTTTCCTATTCGGAACCAGCCTGTTGTTCCATGTCCAGTTCTAACTGTTGCTTCCTGACCTGCATATAGATTTCTCAGGAGGCAGGTCAGGTGGTCTGGTACTCCCATCTCTTTCAGAATTTTCCACAGTTTCTTGTGATCCACACAGTCAAAGGCTTTGGCTTAGTCAATAAAGCAGAAATAGATGTTTTTCTGGAACTGTCTTGCTTTTTTGGTAATCCAGCAGATGTTGGCAATGTAATCTCTGGTTCCCCTGCCTTTTCTAAAACCAGCTTGAATATCTGGAAGTTCATGGTTCACGTATTGTTGAAGCCTGGCTTGGAGAAATTTGAGCATTACTTTACTAGTGTGTGAGATGAGTGCAATTGTGCAGTAGTTTGAGCATTCTTTGGCATTGCCTTTCTTTGGGATTGGAATGAAAACTGACCTTTTCCAGTCCTGAGGCCACTGCTGAGTTTTCCAAATTTGCTGGCATATTGAGTGCAGCACTTTCACAGTATCAGCTTTCAGGATTTGAGATAGCTCAATTGGAATTCTATCACTTCCACTAGCTTTGTTCGTCGTGATGCTTTCTAAGGCCCACTTGACTTCACATTCCAGGATGTCTGGCTCCAGATGAGTGATCACACCATCGTGATTATCTTGGTCATAAAGATATTTTTTGTACAGTTCTTCTGTGCATTCTTGCCACCTCTTCTTATTATTTTCTGCTTCTGTTAGGTCCATATTTTTTCTGTCCTTTGTTGTGCCCATCTTTTCATGAAATGTTCCCTTGGTATCTCTAATTTTTTTGAAGGGATCTCTAGTCTTTCCCATTCTGTTGTTTTCCTCTGTTTCTTTGCACTGGTTGCTGAGGAAGGCTTTCCTATATCTCCTTGCTATTTTTTTGGAACTCTGCATTCAAAATGGTATATCTTTCCTTTTCTCCTTTGTCTTTAACTTCTCTTCTTTTCTTAGCTATTTGTAAGGCCTTTTCAGACAACCATTTTGCCTTCCCCCCCCCGCCTTGGGGATGGTCTTGATCCCTGCCTCCTGTACAATGTCACAAACCTCCGTCCATAGTTCATTAGGCGCTCTATCTATCAGATCTAGTCCCTTAAATCTATTTCTCACTTCCATTATATACTCATAAGGGATTCGATTTAGGTCATACCTGAATGGCCTAGTGGTTTTCCCTACTTTCTTCAATTTAAGTCTGAATTTGGCAATAAGGAGGTCATGATCTGAGCCACAGTCAGCTCCCGGTCTTGTTTTTGCTGACTATATAGAGCTTCTCCATCTTTGGCTGCAAATTAACCATCCCCATTTTAGGATATGGAGCTGCTGCAAAGAGAGATTAAATTATCCAATACAATTTTCAAAATGTGAAGGTGGTAATGTTTGGAACAGAGTCCAGCTATGTAGACAGCAAAGAATGCTCCTTAACAACATCCTATTGTGCTTCTTTTGGAAAGATGGCAAAACTTGCTGCTGTTTTTCACTCTAAGTCTTGTCTGACTATCTGCAATCCCATGGACTGTAGCATGTCAGGCTCCTTCATCCTCCACTATTACCTGGAGTTCACTCAAATTCATGTCCATTGAGTTGGTGATGCTATCTATCCTTCTCAGCCTCTGAAGCCCTCTTATCTTTTTGCCTTCAATCTTTCCCAGCATCAGGGTCTTTTCTAAAGAGTCAGCTCTTAGCATCAGATGGCCAAAGTAATGGGGCTTCACCTTCAGTAACAGCCCTTTCAATGAATATTCAGAGTGGATTTCCTTCAGGATTGACTGGTTTGATCTCCTTGCAGTCCAAGGGACTCTCCACAGTCTTCTTCAGCACCACAGTTTGAAAGCATCAATTCTTTGGTGCTCAGACTTCTTTATGGACTTCCCTGGTGGCTCAGAGGTTAAAGCATCTGCCTGCAATGTGGGAGACCCGAGTTTGATACCTGGATCAGGAAGATCCCCTGGAGAAGGAAATGACAACCCACTCCAGTATTCTCGCCTGGAGAATCCCATGGACGGAGGAGCCTGGTTGGCTACAGTCCACGGGGTCGCAAAGAGTCGGACACGACTGAGCGACTTCACTTCACTTCAGACTTCTTTATAACTCAACTCTGACATCCACACATGACTACTGGAAAAACCATAACTTTGACTATATGGACCTTTGTCAGCAAAGTGATGTCTCTGTTTTTTTTTTTTTTAATATGTTCTCTAGGTTTGTTATATCTTTCCTTCCAAGGAGCAAGAGTCTTTTAATTTCATGGCTGCAGTCACCATCTATGATGATGGCAAAAATACAACTCCATATATTCTAAGTGGAAATAGAAGCTTAAAAATGATGACAAAGTCAGAGAATATAATATTCTACACAGAATTTAGGTTAAAAAGCCAATTTTGGGCTTTAACTGCATTTAGTATAAGTAGATAGAAGCTCAGCCTCCTATAAGTAATTTAAGAAAATTTTGGACATAGATTTCTGTGATTAGCATAAACTTAACTAAGAAGAGAGAGAAAAAAAAAAAGGCTCATTTGTTTACAGTCTTAAACCCTCTCTCCTTTTGCCCTAAAAGTGAAGCAGTGTAATTTGAAAGTTAGACCATCTGTTCTTATTTTAAATTCTTATTATTCCACCTGTGAAATATGTCATTTCAAAGATAGCTTCAAGTTCTTAGCTTTTCAGGTTTCTATGAGTATGTCATGTTACCTTACATTTCCTACAAATTCAAGGAAAGACTGCAAGCCTTGCCTCCAAATGATAATTAACCCTTAAAAATCTTTTGGTTTTCTTAATTTCTATAATTTACAAATGGTTTCTACCCATGTATAGCTTAATAAAAATAACAGGGCATTGTATTTTCATTGTTTTACCTAAAAGATAATGAACATCTGCAATTTTGGGAAATATAAAGATTTTTCTAGAGTTAATTAAAGATCTTTCTAGTGTTAATTAAGTTGAACTTGTAAATTTTATCCTGGTATATAGTTTTGGTTTGGAACAGCCCAGATAGAAAAAAGCAATATGAAAAGGAAAGTAAAGACAAGTAAGAAAATATGCTTTATAATGTAATAAATAAAAGCCTTTAAGGAATGGCATGATTTACAAAAAGTTTCAGCACTAAATATGTACTGTTTACTTAACAGATCATAGCAGTTTTCTTTGGAAAACTTGTATCTAATTCAAGTCTTATTATAAATATTTTTTTCACAAAAATTTTTCCAAAGCCCTTTTGCATACTATATCAGCATCAGTTTATGAAAAACAAAAATCACATTCCACACACAAACGATCACAGAGAATGCTTAAATTAATGAACTAAGCAAACCATAGGGCACTTTTTTCTCTTTTAAATAACAAATTCAATTCATTTTATACAGTGTTCATTACTATCTTCCTATGCATGTTTGCTAAGTCGCTTCAGTCATGTACATCTCTTTGCGAATCTAGGGACTATAGCCCCCTAGGTTCATCTGTCCATGGGACTCTCCAGGCAAGAATACTGCAGTGAGTTGCCATGTCTTCCTCCAGGAGATCTTCCCAACTCAGAGATCAGACTTGGGTCTCTTGCTTCTCCTGCATTGCCAGATGAGTTCTTTACCACTAGCGCCACCCTGAAGCCATCTTCCTATAAGAATTATCAAAAAATCAAATGGAGTTTACCCTGTGATCTGTAATTTGAGAAAGTTCACATGTTATAGCATACTAGGTACTTCTCAGAAGAACAAGTGGTGAATGATGTCTGGTGATGATGATTTGATGTTTCTGAGCTTCTAATTTATTTGTTCTCAAAAAAACTAAACAATGAGTATTAATACAATCTGCTTTACTAAGGTCATGATCAAGACACAGATAATTTCCCCAATCACACATGTAATAATTCTTATGAGGGCAAGAGTCCAACACTGATATTTGGATGCCAAGAACCCAAGCAAGGTCTTTACTACTCTGATATTGGACAGAGGCAGGCCATATGACAGTCTCTCTTAATAAGAATGAAATAAACTGTATTAGGTTGAATGTGAACCCTGAACATTGTGGAACTCCAGGTAGTTTCACTGCTTCAGAAGAGTGATATCATTACTTTTTTTTTCTCTCATTTTCTTTTATTACCCTTTAGCTGCTTATACTATTAAATACTCCTTTAAATCATTTTGTTTTAATTCATTGCATAATTCTAAGGGATTGGAAAAATATGATTCTGCTTTCTCAAAGTCCCTCCTTCTTTTGTTTCTTCTTTGGCACCATCAACAGCAATGAAATAGTGGAAAGAAAGACCCTTGGTGTAGTTGGACCCATGCCTAGAACCACTGTCTACTGGTTACAGTTTTCTAATTTTAATAAATAGTCATTTATTCTCCTGAAAATATGTTATATCCATAGCTCCTCTTCTCTGTCTTTAATTGAATATCTGTTTCAACTAAATGTGCACTGCCTACAGATTACGTCCATAATAGCTTTGGATTCTGTCAGGGGTTAACTGATTTTAAATTGAGTTTAGTATAATTTGGATACAGTTGTTTTTCTTTTACCAAACTGGCTAGCCATTTTCAATCATCAAGCCACTTAGTTCTGAAAACAGTTTTAAAATTTTAAATCACTCTTCTTTCCTGTAAAATTCTATGTATGTTTCTACATTATTCTTCGGAGAGAGTAATTCTATATCCTGTTTGAAAATAATTAATCCATGGTGATGGCATCATGATATTAGCAACCTCCATTATTTTTTAGGTCTTATTTAGCAGATTACACAATTGTAATTTCATTCTCAGTGTGGCTATGGCTGTACTTTAATATAATCAACAAAAATATGAAAACAGATTTTCATTTGGTGTAAAATGTTAGCAAAGAAGTTGTTGGAATTATCTCCAAATTTATATATGAGTTTCTGGACTCATTATTTCAAACATCTTGGTCTGAATCAATATCATAATGATTCATTCTTTTGATTAAGAAGTGACTCTGTCTGTAGATGTCAGATAATCACCAAGATGACCTATAATGAGAACATTTCACAACTCTAGGACTTAAATTTCTTATTCCCTCAACAGCATAATGACTTCCTTCTAGATCTTTTTATAGTGTTTCTGTGCTCCTGGGGTTTCTTTTCATGATCAGTCACTATCAAGAGTTGCTTCTATCATCTGCTTTTAGGCAAAGAAATGTTGTGGCTCTATACAATACAAACTGTGTTTTGTCTACATATTTTAGAATTCTGGCACATTTCCTTGATTTTTTTTTAAGCCTTGTCCCACACATCTGTATATAAATTGCATAAAACTGCAATAGTAAAAGATGACACAGGATACTCTTTGTTATTCTGTTAAGTGCTCTGAGGGGAATTAGAGTGGTTTCTTTTATATGAAATATTAAGATTAGAAATGCAAGATGTTCTTCTGATCCTGCCCCTTAGGAATAGGGTATTTAAAAGTAAGTAAGGAAAAATGATAACATCTTGATGACATTCACTATGAATCTTGAAATTCATAGCAATATCAATATACAAAGAGCACTTTGTAGGTAAAATCATAAGTTTGTTGTTGATTCACTTGATTCTTTCTCAAACAGTTTCTAGGGAATTGAACATTGCACCAATATTGTAAGTTTTCTTTAAAATTCATAACATTCTGAAAACTCAGATACAGTTATTAATATTATAAAATATCTTTATGTGTAGGGGTTTTGTGTACTTTTCTTCCTCATGTTAAAAATGTGAATTGTTTCTTTGTTGGTTTTACAACTGATAGGTTGGATTTCTTTAGCTGTCAGCTTTGTGGCTTAGTTTGTTCCTGGTTAATGTCTGGTGAAAACAAAATGAATGACCTTATGTGAATTCTGTGTCTTTGTTAAAGTAACATGGACAGAAGTCAATTTCTCATATATATTAAGGATATTCTGAGTTTTTTTTTTTTAACACTTGAAAACAATTTTATTTTCAACAATAAACTTTAATGATTAATGTGGTCCTTATGGTTCTCTTGATTCTGTCCTAAGTTGTGAGAGTCTCAGACTCCTTAATTAAATGTTTTCATTCTTCTCAAAATATCTTCATTCCTGTTAGGTACAGCAATGGTTGAAATGCATTAGAAATTTAAAAGATGCAAATAACAGATCCATGCATATTTTCTAGAATCAACAAAGCAAAGGAGAGGATTTTCCCCTCATTTAATAAAACTTTGATTTTGGGGAGAAGGAAATAGACTTTAAAACAAAAGCATACCCACAAAACAATACGAAAATATTTTTATTAAACCATCTCATCTTCTTTAAATTTTTGACTAATATTAACCCTAAGAAGAAACTAGTGATAATTCAAATCTCACATTAAAATTGCATTCATCAACACTAACAATGCACAACTTGAGAGGCTTTGGTCTTCTAGATATAAAATTCAATCAAAATAACTCAATATAGTTCAGACAGTGGGAATCATGGCAGCTTGGATTAGCATTACATTTCTTTTCTAATTTGTTATCTTAGGAGTTTCAGTTTCCTCATCCGAAAAAAACCTGGACTTGACACATGATCTTATATTCTTCCATTACACATCTCTCCAAAGTTCTACAAATCTAAGCGTAGAGCTCAAGTGAACACCCCAAAGGCAAAAATATTAATTTTTTAAGATATGAAATCATAATTGATAGTATCTCCTAAGCTAAAAAGAGCAAAGTCAAGGTAACTTTATTTTAAAACTCTAAATCCTTAAATTATCCACCAAATAGATAAAAACAACAGTCATTCAGAAGCTTCTTCTTCTCAACTTAATATGTAGTATAGAAAGTCATTTAATCTAAATGAAGGAGTGGAAACATTAAAATTCATTCTAAGTTTAGTAGCTTAAGTATAGCTGAAAGTGAAATTTGCTCAGTCATGTCCGACTCTTTGTGACCCCATGGACTACATAGTCCATATAATTCTCTAGGCCAGAATACTGGAGTGGGTAGCCTTTCCCTTTTCCAGGGGATCTTCCCAACCTAGGGATTGAACCCAGGTCTCCCACATTGCAGGAGTATTCTTTACCAGTTGAGCCATAAGGGAAGCCCAAGGAGAACTGAAGACCTTCTTTATGTTCAACACTAGAATTATTTACAAAGCTAGCATTCAAAACTGTGTTACTCACTTTCACTTCATCATCACTCTGGTAATCAGCAAGGCAGTATACCGTGGAAAACTCAAACTTCAGGTTTGCGGTTAATTTGATAACTATTAGTTTCCTAGAGCTGATATTAACAAAGTACTGTGAACTGGTACCTGTGTTATTATTTAGTTACTAAATTGTGTCCGACTCTCTGACCCCATGGACATAGCCTGCCAGGGTCCTCTGTCCGTGGGATTCTCCTGGCAGGAATACTGGAGCGGGTTGCCATTTACTACTGCGGGGGATCTTCCTGATCCAGGGATCAAACCTGTGTTTCTTGAATCTCCTTCAGTGGCAGATGAGTTCTTTACCACTGTGCTACCTGGGAAGCCCAACTGGTAGCTTACAACAACAAAAATTTATTCTGTCACAGTGCTGGAAGATAGAAGTCTGAAATGAGGTGTCAGCAGTGTTGATTCCTTCCAGAATCTCCAATAAAGAGGCTGTTCAAGTCTCTCTCCTAGTTTTTGATTATTGCCAAAAATCCCTCCATGTTCTTTTATAGGTAGACTCATCACTCTACCTCCTGCCTCTACCTTAACGTGGCATTCTGTTTGTGTGTATATGTATGTTTCCTTTGCTTATAAAGACACTCTCATGTTGAATCTGAGGCCACCTTAATCCAATATGATCTCATTTTAACTCAATTACATCAGCAAAGGCACAATTATCAGTATACATTCACAAATATCAGAGATTAACACTTTAACATATACCTTGGGGACACAACTCAGTGCACAAGAGTAATTAATCTCACTCTGAGAATCTCAGTTTCATCATCAGTAAAATGGAATGAAAATACTTTTTATATTTCAGGAATAAATAAAAAATGTATATATAATTAATATTTAAGCATTATCATAAAAACATTTGCAAAGAACAGAATGTGCTGTATCTCTTTATTTAACTATTAGAGAAAGTGTCTTCAAGTTGCATACATCTGTATAATTGGTGACAGAGTTGTGACAAAAATGCAAATAGCCTCATTTCCAGGCTTGTTTTAGCTATTGAGACATATCCTCATGGCTTATAATTGACTTTTTAGACCCGCTTACATCTCTCATGCTGCCCTCTCTCTCTATCTGAATCCATGATTACATATTACAAATATGAGGACAAAGAGAGTATCCAAAGAGTTTGGTAGGAAAATGAGGGAGTAGAGACATTATAATTCTTTTGAAGTTTAGCAGATTAAGGAAATGTTTTGCAATTACTTGCAGTCAATCCAACAGTCTCACATATTTCATACTCATCTGCGATGCACGCACGTGTGCTAAGTTGTTTCGGTCGTGTCCGACTCTTTGTGACCTTGTGAAATGTAGGCCACCAGGCTCCTCTGTCCACGGATTCTCAAAGCAAGAATACTGCAGTAGGTTGCCACACCCTCCTCCATGGATCCAATCATGTCTACATACTAAAGTCTCTAGGTTGGTGAATATGTGGTGGTGCTGGGAGGTTTACACATCTGGTGAGGGAATGGAAGCCTGGTTCCCTTTCTCTCATACTTTGCCCTATGCATCTTTTCAACCTGGCTTCTCCTGAGTTGTGTATATTATAATAAGCGGGCAAAAAAAGTGGAAAAAGTGAAAGTCACACAGTTGTGTATGACTCTTTGCGACCCCGTGGTCTGTTGCCTGGCCAGCTCCTCTTTCCATGGAATTCTCCAGGCAAGACTAATGGAGTGGGTTGCCAGTCCCTTATCCAGGGGATCTTCCCAACCCAGGGATTAAACCCAGGTCTCCTGCATTGCAGGCAGACTCTTTACCAACTGAGCCACTAAGATAACAGCAAGTAAAGTACTTTCTTGAGTTTTGTGAGCTGTTCTAGCAAATTGTCAAAACTGAGGAGGGGGGAATCACAATTTATAGCCCGTTGGTTGGTCAGAAGTATAGGTGAGAATTTGAATTTGGCAGCTGAAATGGGGGTACATGGCAGTCTTGAGGGACTGAATGCTGAACATGCTGTGTCTGCACTAACTCCATTAGTTATCTCAGGATTGCATCTAGTTGTGTCTACTGAAAACTGGAGGTATATTTGATGTGGAAAATCCAACATCTGGCACCAGAAGTGCTTTGAATAGAGGAAACAGAGTTTTCCTTTAGTAGATTTAGAGAAGAAAGTTTTTCTGTATTATCATAGACAAATGCTTCATTTTAGGTGACTTGGATGACATTGACTATTTCTAATGCATGGTCCTTGTTGAGAATTCATTTCCATAAAATTTCACAGAGTTGAAGGAGAGTTGAAATGTATTAAATTTATGCTTCCATGTACAAGTTTGATTTTTTACATGAAAAATTTGCATAAGAGGGGCTGTCGTTGGGGCATCCTTAGTAGTTTATCTTATTACATGAATAGTAACATAATGCTTTCCATTTCGTCACAGTGAACTCTGAGATTTCTAACCTTCCCAGTACAAGATTGCTGTTGTTCTGATAAGCACTGCAGACCTCACTTCAGTTGCTCAGTGTAGGGTGGTAAAAAGAAGACGGCATAAGAAAGGCAAAGATCTCCCTAAGAATCAATAGAGACCAGAGAAAAACAAATCTTTAAAACAAGGAAAGCTTCTTTGAAATCTCTAGGAGAGGATGAAGTCCTATTCCACTCACTGAAAGGCTTTTGGTTGGTAACCATTGAGATCAAATGGGCTCACAGGCCTGCAAGGAGTTCTCCTTGTCTCCATTGTGCACACACGAGAAATGCCTTCCCTTCAGGACCAACTCCTTCTGCCCTCTGCACCGTGGCTTCTCATTTCTAGCTGAATCGTGTGACCCTGCTCATTAAAGACTCATCTGCTTTTTGGTGGGCTATCATTATTGATGGAAAAATTGTTCTTTTGTCAAAGCTGGATTATCATAGATAATTTATGTAGAAATAGATAGACAGCTAGGTAGATCGATCCCTAAAGGAGGGCATGGCAACCCACTCCAGCATTTGTACTTGGAGAATCCCCATGAACAGAGGAGCCTGGTGGGCTACAGTCCATGGAGTCACAAAGAGTCGGGCATGACTTAGCGACTAAGCACAGCACACACACACACATGCACATGTAGCTCAATTGGGAAAGAATCTGCTTTCAATGCAGGAGACACAGTTTGATTCCTGCATTGGGAAGATATCCTGGAGGAGGGCATGGCAACCTACTTCAGTATTCTTGGGCTTCCCTGGTGACTTAGACAGTAAAGAATCTGCCCACAGTGGGGGGAAACCTGGATTCAATCCCTGGGTTAGAAAGATCCCCTGGAGGAGAGCATGGTAACCCACTCCAGTATTCTTACCTGGAAAATTCCCTATGGACAGAGGAGCCTGGTGGACTACAGTCCATAGCGTCACAAAGAGTTGAACATTACTGAGCGACTAAGTCCAACTGAGTGACTAAATACAGCATATATAGGATTTTCCTGATGGCTCAACAGATAAAGAATCTGTCTGCAATGCAGGAGAAACACAGATGTGGGTTTGATCCTTGGGTCAGGAAGATCCTCTGGAGGAGGAAATATCAACCCATTCCAGTTTTCTTGCCTGAAAAGTCTCATAGACAGAGAAGCCTGGCTGCCTAGCCCAAAGGGTCGCAAAGAGTCAGACACAATTGAGCCAGCAATATATATATATATATGTGTGTGTGTGTGTGTTACTTGTTTAGTTGTGTCTGACTATTTGTGACCTTTTGGACTGTAGCCTGCTAAGCTCCTCAATCCATGAGATTTTCCATATATATGCCAAATAGCTAATTCCTAGAATGCAAAGGAGGAAAATAGAGAAAGAACACAATAACAGGGAGAAATACAGAGGAATAAAAAGGAAGAACACTTGTACATATCTTTTCATGCAAAAGACACAGCGAATTTTTATATTTAAAAAAAGATGAATGTCTCATCTTCCTACCTAGAACTATCAAAATATTTAGATGTTTTCCTTTGTTATGATGTGCCAAAATAAAGAAAATGCTAACTTAACTACTAACAAGGGATATATGACCCACCCAGTATTCTTTGGCTACCCTGATGGCTCAGCTGGTAAAGAATCTCCCTGCAATGTGGGAGACCCGGGTTCCATGCTTGGGTTGGGAAAATCCCCTGGAGAAGGGAATGGCACAGTTAGAACTGGACATGGAACAACAGATTGGTTCTAAATAGGAAAAGAAGTACATCAAGGCTATGTATTGTCACTCTGCTTTTTTAACTTATGTGCAGAGTACATCATGAGAAACACTGGGCTGGAAGAAGCACAAGCTGGAATCAAGATTGCCAGGAGAAATATCAATAACCTCAGATATGCAGATGACACCACCCTTATGGCAGAAAGTGAAGAAGAACTAAAAAGCCTCTTGATCAAAGTGTCCTCTTGATAAAAAGAGGACAGCAAAAAAGTTGGCTTAAAGTTCAACATTCAGAAAACTAAGATCATGGCATCCAGTCCCATCACTTCATGGCAAATAAATGGGGAAACATTGGACACAGTGGCAGACTATTTTTGGGGCTCCAAAATCACTGCAGATGGTGACTGCAGCCATGAAATTAAAAGATGCTTACTCCTTGGAAGAAAACTTATGACCAACCTAGACGGCATATTAAAAGGCAGAGATATTACTTTGCCAACAAAGGTCCATCTAGTCAAGGCTATGGTTTTTCCAGTACTCATGTAAGGATGTGAGAGTTGGACTATAAAGAAAACTGAGCACTAAAGAATTGATGCTTTTGAACTGAGGTGTTAGAGAAGACTTTTGAGAGTTCTTGGGACTGCAAGGAGATCCAACTAGTCCATCCTAAAGGAAATCTGTCCTAAATATTCATTGGCGGGACTGATGTTGAAGCTGAAACACCAGTACTTTGGCCACCTGATGCAAAGAACTGATTCATTTGAAAAGACTCTGATGCTGGGAAAGATTGAGGGTGGGAGGAGAAGGGGATGACAGAAGATGAGATGGTTGGATGGCATCATTGACTCATTAGACACAGGTTTGAGTAGACTTTGGGAGTTGGTGATGGATGTGAGAGTTGGACTGTGAAGAAAGCTGAGCACCAAAGAACTGATGCTTTTGAACTGTGGTGTTGGAGAAGACTCTTGAGAGTCCCTTGGACTGCAAGGAGATCCAGCCAGTCCATTCTAGGGGAGATCAGCCTGGGGTATTCTTTGGAAGGACTGATGCTAAAGCTGAAATACTTTGGCCACCTCATGAGAAGAGTTGACTCATTGGAAAAGACCCTGATGCTGGGAGGGATTGGGGGCAGGAGGAGAAGGGGACGACAGAGGATGAGATGGCTGGATGGCATCACCGACTCGATGGACATGAGTTTGAGTGAACTCCAGAAGTTGGTGATGGACAGGGAGGCCTGGCGTGCTGCAATTCATGGGGTCGCAAAGAGTCAGACACGACTGAGTGACTGAACTGAACTGATGGACAGGGAGGCCTGGTGTGCTGCAGTCCATGGGGTCACAAACAGACAGCACTGAGCAACTGAACTGAATTGAACTGAACCAACCCACTCCAGTATTCTGGACTGGAGAATTCCATGGAGTGGCAAAGAGTCAGACATGACTGAATGACTTTCACTTTTACTTTCAACTGAAAATGAACTAGTCTGGAAACTGTGAAATTTCTCTTCATCTTTCCTACATTTCTATGATAAGTATCTGATCTTTGAATTTTCCCACATAGGTATGTTTTCCAAAATTTTGATAACTTTTAAATTCCAATTTGATAATTTGAATACTTTTCAAATTTTTATTTTCTTTCTGTAATTCTTGGGAAGAAAACACTAATCCACTGCTCTATGTCCATATAAAAGAGAGAGTAAGAAAGAAGCAAGAGGGAGAGAAAAAGAAAAGATAGAAAGTAATAGAAGACAATTTTAATTTAATAATGCAAATTAGCATTTTGGGGCTTCGTATCGCATGGACACATTTTTTTTTTTTTAAGATAAAACATTTTGATCTCTCTCAGTCTTTTTTTCATCTGTTCCACTGGTTGTATATGTGATATATGGCACTCTCTCCCTCTCTTTGTCTCTATTTTTGATATTTCTCTTTTACATTCTCTTTCTCTCCTGCTCCAGCTTACATTGTAAATTCTTAGAGGAAAGGGACCAGGTATTCAAATGTACACAGATATATACAAATCTCTCTATAAAGTCCCAAGTAATATAGTATGTGACATTAGTGCATAAAATTGAAATTGAGAAATGTATATTTTTGTTTTGTTTCTAAGATAGTGATACTAGCTTGCATTACTTATATAAACTTCGTTTTTCTTGTGGTCCTATTCTGCTTTGTTGCTTTGATTTCATGTGCCTTGGTCAAATCTTGTTCAAGGAAATGGAACAGCTAAATACCAAGGTATTCAGACAGAGTGGCTTTATTCTCTTTTACCTTATGCTTCTAATAGGGATACAAACTCAACAAGAAGGATCTCCAGAAAGGAGGAATTGCCATCATGTGTTGCATACTCCTCTGTTATGCACCGGGGCTGGAAAGATAAGGTAGCATGTGAGAGACACCCTCATGGGAGCGTTTATTCTTAAGGGATTACCAAGGTCCCACAGAACTTCTTTTAATACCTTACACTCAGCACAGCTATCTTGGGAATAAAAGAGACAACTCTTGCTTGCCTTCCATCTAAACATTTGGTCTTTAATAAGAACTTTATTGTTTTCTATGGGAAACTATAAAATCTGAAAAATTTCTCAAAATTTCACACATGGGTAACTCCACTGCCTCTCATCAAGTGTTCTGCAGTCTCTTAGGGCATATTTCAATTTCACTAGGCTTAACACACTTTTAGGATGTGGCCCAACAATGAGCAAAGGAAAAATATATTTCCGCCATGCTAGACTAATTGTTACTGGTCGTCTATTCATTTTTTATTTAGTCTCAATATAATTCTCTAGTTGCTCATTCAAAAACAGTGTTATGGGAAACCTGCTATGCAGTATAGTAAGGGGTCAGGTATGAATAACTAGTTATATAGTCATCTTGGGTGGTCAAGAATATTGTGGTTTGGGAAATTTCCTTCAAAAATACCTTGTATTAAAAACACCTGTATTGAATACATGCTACTTTTCATTAGTATTGCTAGCTCAGAAATAGTTTGTAAATCAATATAAAAATTTGAAATTAAATGATGTACTAGCGTCTCAATAGAAGTGCAGGCTTAGTTAAAATGCTTTTAGATAAGCATTTTATTTTTCACACAAAGGACGAAAAAAAGCAAGCTTACTGGATGCATTACTTGTATATAATGCCTATTAAGATAAATTAGAATATCCTTAACCTGGTTTTTATATAGCAAAACTTATAGCTTCAGATCTCCCTAATGTTGAGAAAGCTAACATTGGAATGATGCCTAACACAACAAAAGTTGTAGGAAAAATAATTTTATAAATCAACTGAAAAGCATCTTTTGTTTAAAAAATTACTCTTCATTATGAATTTCTAACTTTTAAAATTATTTTGTCCTGCAGGAAAAGATTAGGTAAGAAATCATAAAAGGAAGATGAAGCACATGGATTAGTATCTTGGCTGCCTTCGTTCCGTTTGCTAGCACTAACAATATCTAATCAAGAAAGATCTGCTACAAGATGAGGACTGGCAAGCCTCTAGGATGCTTACAAACATTTAACAAGTTGACAAGTATTATGCTTCACAGTTTCTGTGGAGAAAGCAATAAATTCTGAATTCAACCCAATGGTAAGAACATTGTGTGAAAAATCTACAGTCTTGTCACAGATCTGTTATTTGCTGATTTGCTTGTCATTAGTGGAGGGTAAAGTGATGGTGATAAAAACAAAATATAGAAAAAGTGGCTCAATGTTTATATCTACACAGGAAGAACAGATCCAAACAACACAAAAATTTCCCATTTAGTTGAGTCAGGTTCTTTTTTTTCTCTCTTGGAGCTATTCAACATAAACTGAAGTTTTCAATAATACATCTACAAACTATGAAGCACAATTTCTGTATGTTTATGTTTAAAACTTGATTCATCTTTGACTCGTTTGATCCATGAGTTTAGTAGATCTAACTAATTTTATTGAAAGAAAATCATATAAACAAGGACCTCACAATCATTTAATATAATGATTTAATAATTAAAGTCATTTTTAATTCCTTTAGAAAATAATATCTAAATAGCTCATATAAAGAACAAATGGACAGAAAATCTATATGCAATAGAGTTTCTTAAAACTGCTTAAGAAAATAATTTTAAGAAACAGCAAGATATGGTAAGTTCAAAATAATGAGAAGAAGATGCAAAGGAAGCATTACTTTTTTTATATACCAAGTATTCATTCATTTACTGAATTATTCACTCAGCAACACTTACTGAATGCATATTATAAACACTGCTTACAATATTGGGGATTTGGCAGTGGAAAAATATAGGCAAAAATCCCTGCCCTAAAGGACTTTAAAGTCTGAAAAGGAGAGAAATTCAATAAAATAAATATCCTTATTCTCTATCTATCTATCTATCTATAACCTATCCATAAAGTTAGATAATGCTTCATGCCATGAAGAAAAAGTAAAGTAGACATGGAAGATAAGGATGTGGAGATCTATTTGCACCTGAAAATAGGACTGTCTTGGAGTTTTTCACTGAGAAGGTCACATTTAATTAAGGACTTAAAGAAGGCAGGAGTGAGTTAGCTTACAAGCTGTTGGTATGTTTGACTTGACAGGCACACACAGCAAAGAGAGCAGCATAGTCAGAGCAAATGGAAAGAGGGTTTTAAAACATAAGTCAGAGAAGTATGGAAAGCAGTCCTGTATCTCTTATGAGCCACTGTAATGACTAACGAATCTTGAATAGACAAGTGACACATTATAGAGTAAGATGATTCTAGCTGTCTTGTTAGAAACAGATAACAGTGGGAAACGAAAGAAAGCAGACGGAACAGTTACAAAGCTATTAAAAATAATCTAGACATTCAGCCAAGACTGAAGACTCAGCCTTGGGCATTAGCAATGGAGTAGGTAAGGAGAGATTAGATTCTGAATATATTTTGGAGTTTAGATATTATGGCGTCTGCTGATGCACAATAGCACATGAGGAAAAAAGAAAAAAAAAAAAAAAAAGAAGTAGCCAGGATCATTTCATGGTTTGGGGCAAAAGCAGTTGGGAGAATGAGGTTGCTACTTATTGAAGTGCAGAACACTTTAGAAGGAGGGAAAGGGCAAAAGTCAGTTTTGGACTCGTTACATCTGCTATAATAGTACTCATTATTTATAAGTGTTAAAAGAGTTACAGGAGAGAAGTCAGTAATATAGAATTTATTATTAGTGCAACAAATTATATTATTATAATAAATAAATAATATAGAATAATATAGAATTTATGCTTAATAGTATTTAAGCATAAGTAGCAGTCCATGGGGTCGCTGACTGAGCAACTTCACTTTCACTTTTCACTTTCATGCATTGGAGAAGGAAATGGCAACCCACTCCAGTGTTCTTGCCTGGAGAATCCCAGGGACGGGAGAACCTGGTAGGCTGCCATCTATGGGGTCACACAGAGTCGGACACAACTGAAGTGACTTAGCAGCAGCAGGAGGGTGAGATCACCAAGAGCATGTACTTGAGAAGGGAGGATAATAGTAGGTTCAAGAACTGAGCCCTGGGAACTTAAAGTTATAAGTTCAAGAAATATAAACAATAAATGAGATTGTGATGTAGTTATAATCAAAGGAATCATTTTGCAACATAGAAGAAACTTCGTGGATGATTTGCAAAAAGACTTGGCCCTATTTTGAGTAAAAATAAAATAGCATGTTTGAAACTAGAAATTCACCAATAATCTCCAGAAAGAAATATAAAATACAAATGTTATAAAATAAGACAGCTTAGTGATATAGAAAACAAGTGGAATTATCTAAATGCAAATTAACTCTTTAGTTTTTTTTAATTAATTTATTTATTCATGTTTGGGAACGCATGTACACCTGTGGTGGATTCATGTCAATCTATGCCAAAACCAATACAGAATTGTAAAGTAAAACTCTTTAGTTTTAAAGACATTGAAATTTCTTTATGAACCTTTACAGTTGAACATAAAAATAAAGTTCTCAAGAAATGATTGAAATAGTATCAATAGTTCATGAGTTGATAGCGATAATGATAAAAACAGATTTTTATTTAAAAAATGAATCTGAATGAAAGAAAAGTGAGTTACAAAAAACCCTCTATTTTTATATAGTCTCAAGTCAATTTCAGAAATAGAACAATTCTTTCATCCCCAAGAAAAATACTACTTTAAACTCAGTACCAAGGAAACCAAATCATTTCCTTTTGTCTTCATGTACCAACACAGCTAAACTTACTTAATTCGAGAATCATTGTGATGAAAGCCAGTCTTTAAAGAGATAGGAAGTATTGAGGAAGAATATTCAAGATGGAGGAGGAGGGGGAACTATAAATCAACATAACAAAAAAAAATAGTAGAACAGATCATGGAGTAAAGGAGCAGGCAAGAAGGAGAGAAAAGAAGTTGAGAAGGAGAAGAGATGGGATGCAGGGGGTCTTCATTCCTGTGGACCCCTTTTCAACCTTAGATTGATATTGAAAGGAGTGACGATAAAATTATCCAAACATGGGAATCCTAGGGTCAACCTAAAGAATCATAAACACTGTAGAGAACTCCTTTGTGTCCACCATAGAACCATTGCTAAGGGGTAGAAATGGCCAAGCGTATGTGCGTGCTAAGTCTATTCAGTGGATTGTATCCTGCCAGGTTCTTCTGTCCATGGGATTTCCCAGGCAAGAATACTGGAGTTGCTTGCCATGCCCTCCTCCAGGGGAGCTTCCCCATCCAAGAATCAAACCAACATCTCTTATGTCTCCTGCATTGGCAGGCCAGTTCTTTATCATTAGTGCTAACTAGGAAGCCACAGAAACGACTAAGATAGGTAACTAAATATGTGGACTGAGTCAGTTTTCTATTTTTTGTGATAATATTAAAAATACTTATTTTAGGACCCAAAGTAAGTGTTGACATTTATGTGACAGCCAGGAAGACCCACTCAACTGTCTTTCTGTGCACTTTCATGCTGTTTATTTTTAAACATTTATTTTTATGTTCTATACAATTTTTATATTTAAAAAATTTTTTAGTGGAGTACAGTTGATTTACAGTGTTGTTAGTTTCAGGTATACGGCAAAGTGAGTCAGTCATATAACACAAATATCCACTTTTTTTAAGGTTATTTTCCCATTAAGTCATTACAGAATTCTGAGCTCCCTGTGCTATACAGTAGGTCCTTATTAGTTATCTATTTTATATATGGTAGTGGGTATATATGAATCCCAATATCCCTGTTTATCCCTCTCTACTCCTAACTTTCCCCCTTGGTAACCATAAATTCGTTGTTTTACATCTGTGAGAGTTGCCGATTTTCTACGCCTACTTGCACAACATCGGAAATCCATAAGTGTTAAATTCTGCAACAGCAAGTGCTCCTTCACGGTGAGGAGGACCACGGAGAGAAATAAAAAGAAAATTAAAAAAAAATACTTGATGTCAGAGTCATTCTCATAGGACTGGGAGAATGAGGGAGAGACAAATTAAGGTCTCATTAAGCAAAGAGGATCCAGTTGACCAAGGCAAGCTTGTAGGTCACTGGAAGCCGACCTAAGGACTTGAGCCACAGCATGACTACCATACCAGACCTCTACACCTGGAGGATGTGATGCTTTTCCTAGTATGCAACATCCTCCGACAAAGTAAAACTGCAATGATCACCAGAAGATACTCTTTTAAACTAGGCAAAAATGGAAACTGAGTTCTTTGAAAATTGGAATATTCTTCTCTACCCAGAAGAACAGAACCCTGAAAGTTGATCAGATATGTAGAAAATTTTGGAAATTATTACATTTTTTAACAGAATTTTCAATAAAGAGTGCAGACTATTTGCAACTCCATGTACTGTAGCCCGTCTGGCTCCTCAGTTCATGGAATTCTCCAGGCAAAAATACTGGAGTGGGTTGCCATTTCCTTCTCCAGGGGATCTTACCGACCCAGTGAGCAAACCTGGGTATCCTGCATTGCAGGCAGATTCTTTACCATCTGAGCCACAGGGAAGCCCAATAGAGGGTTCACAGAGTCCTAATTCAATGAGAACTATTTATTCAAGAAATAATTTAGCATTATCAAAGAGTTGGGAATAAGAATAAGAATATTGTTTTGGGGTTTTTTTTTCCCCCTCCCGTTTTTCTATATTGACTTACTGCTAGTTACTTGGGGTTTGGTCCAGTATTTCATTCACAGTGATTTGAATGAAATCATTGAATTATACCAAGAGTGAAATTATACTTTAGAGAGATTTATAGTGCATTCCAAGGCCCCAGGGGGACTATCCCCATACAAACTGATAAACAGCAGTTGTAATCACTAGCAGTAAGTTGGGAGAAAATAACACCTTTTTCTAATGTCATTTTGTGTAATAAATGACTCTTCTACCAGATATGAAACCAAACCAGGTTAATAAAAAATTCAAAAGAATTTTGGTGTCATAGCAATAAAAAGTAGGATATCAACTAATTCATTTCCCCCACAACATCAAGACATATTTTTCAGTAATATATACAGTTTATGTGTAAGTTATTTGATCAAGTTTCCTTTTTCTGGTTCTCAATGCTAGACTCTTCCCAGTGTTCCTCTGTTGCCTGGACATCCTATCTAAATATATCACTTTCAGCAGGAGTAAAATGCAGACTTTGTAAAAGAACAAATGGTTAAAGAAAACAGAGTGAGCATAAACACTTTATCTCTTAATTTATTAAAAAAATTACTGGCTATGTAGGTCAGAATATTTAAACTAAATCACTCAAGTATCATAATGTCTTCAATGGGAAAGGAAAGCATAATTCATTTAAATCACAAATTACAAATTTTTTTTCATCTTGTATGGCAGAAATCAGCAGAATATGGTAAAGCAATTACCCTCCAATTAAAATTTTTTTAAGTTATAAATTTGTATGCAATTCATACATTGTATAGAAAAGTATGTTAATTTTTTATTGCTATGACACAATTAATTATAAAATTGATTTTTACTTTTTAAAAGATTTATTTATTTATTTGGCTTCACGAGGTCTTAGCTGTGGCACAAAGGATCTTTGCTGCCACATGTGTGGCAACTTTGCTGTGGTGTGCAGAATTTATTTTTTTTAGTTGTGATATATAGGATCTTATTTAGTTGTGGTACGTGGAATCTTTGGTTATGGCATGTGAGGTCTTAGTTATGTCATGAAGGATCTAGTTCTCTGTCCAGGAATTGAACTCAGGCCTCTTGTATTAAGAGTTTTAGCCACTGGACCACCAATGAAATCCCCAAAATGGATTTTTAAAAATGGCACAATGTGAATCAGCCACAATATTGTAAAGCAATTATCCTCCAATTAAAAATAAATTTTTAAAAAAGACGAAGGAAAAAAACCTATATTAAAAGCATATGCTACAATAATTTCTTTGCTAAGTCACTTCAGTTGTGTCTGATTGTGTGTGACCCTGCGGACTGTAGCCCTCAGGTGCCTCTGTCCATGGGGTTCCCCAGGCAAGGATACTGTAATGGGTTGCCATTTCCTCCTCCAGGGAATCTTCTGAGCCAGGGATCAAACCTGTGTCTCTTATGTCTCCTGGTTTTGCAGGCGGTTTCTTTACCACTAGAGCCACCTGGGGAGCCCTAAAATATTTCATTGATAGTGGTGAAAAAGAAATTTAGAAGCAAAAAAAAAAATGGGGGTGCACATTTGCAGAAGTTTTGCACTGGCTAAGCCCTCTTCTGAGTCTCATCTTCAGAATTAAGAGTGTGTGCTGACAGGTAAGCATTCTAAATACCAAAATAAAGATGGGACCTCTCTTTAATTTTTAATCCTTAATTTGGCAAGCCTTATGGGTAGCTAACAGGAAGAGTCTGCATTGTTTCTGTAAAGAATCACTTTTCCACAGCAATAGACACACTTAACTAGTCCACTGTGTTTTCTGAATAGGAGAAATCCGCACATACCACTATTATGAATAGTACATTTACTTTTCTCAAATTAATCTCTCCTTCTAATCACCATGGAGCTTGTTTTGAATACTACCAGCCCTTACTTCTTCACCTCTCACTGATAACTGAACTTACTTCAACGTGCTTGTGTGCTGTTATATTGAAGATACTTTCATTAAGGTTACCCGTAAGCTTGCAAGTCACAAACCCACTGAGTATTTTTCAGATCTTATCTTACATGTCTATCCTGTATTTGTAATAATTCTTATATATTTTTTTCAGAGCTATGACATGTCTAATTCTTATCTCCAAATGTATAAATACAAGTGCAAACATTAATAAATGCTTTCTTCATAGAAACCCGTTTGGAGAACTCACATCATGATTGCACTATACGCCAATCTCTGTGTATGCCACTTTCTTTATGCTGCTCATCCAGAAATTACTGTGAGGTTTTAGGGAAAAAGTGAAAGTGTTAGTTGGTCACTTGTGTCTGACTGTTTGTGACCCGATGGACTGTAGCCTGCCAGGCTCCTCTGTCTATGGCATTCTCCAGGCAAGAATACTGAAGTGGGTTGCTGTTCCCTTCTCTGGGGAGAGGGTGGGGTCCTATTTCCCCAAGACTGAGAGAGATTCATACTTGGTAAAAATCTCAGATCAGTTGTGTAAACTTTGATAAATTACTTGACATGCATTAACCTGTTATTTCATTTGAAAAATATGAGTATTAATAGCAATAATAACTGCAATGAATTGAGAACTGTGTGTTTTAGGAAGGATGTGCTAGTGCTTTATCTATATTCTGTCTTAATTCTCAAAGCAAATCCATAACTAATGTGTCATTAAAATCTCTCTCATATTTAGAAAGTGAATTTTAAATACTTTGAAGGACTTGCTGTAGGGCACAAAACTAGAAGGTGAGAGAGCAGAGAATCCACCCTTTGTCTATTTACTCAAAAACCTCACAGCATTGTCACACCCAGCACATCCTTGTCCACTTGATAAATCATATCTGAAACATAAAATTGCTGAACAAAATTTCAAAATGTAAATTTTCCTTAATACATATTTTGTGCAGCAGGACTGATGAAAATATGTGCTAACCAAGAATGAAAATTATGAGCCAACTCATTTATTTGCTTAAAGAGAGAGACAGAGGGAGCAGCTAGCCTACACAAAGAGAACATGGGAATATTCACAAATGGATTAAAATGCACAGATAAAGAACCAAAAATGAAATGAAAGGGAAGCAGCATCCAGGAAGATTCAAAGAATCTCCCAGTGTGACTCAGTCTGAAATAGCTTCAAAAGTTTCAGTCAGCTTGAATACACAGGCCAGCTAAGGGTGAGCTGTTGCTCTTGAATAATTATTTCCATTCCTACTTTTTTGATACAGAAACCAAAATAGTGATAAGATGTCTCTGGCTTTATCATATGAATGTCAGCATTAGCCTCTTTACATTGTTACAGCAATTGTATTTCAAAAATAAGCCTATTTGTGGAACAAACACCAAGGAAATAAATTCCTTTATAATAAAATTACTGTAGCATTAAATATGCATTCTGTTGGATTATAAAATACTAGCAGATAAGCACAATACATTTTCCAGTTCATTTACTTTTCTTAAATCTTCCCATATAAGTCATATAGGTTTTACTAGCAAAAGCACAGGACAAATAAAATAACAATTTACCATTAGATCCCACGAATAAGTGAAATAATGTTTTTTTATAAGACTGGTTAAATGAGCTAAATACATTTTAGATCATGATAATGAATTTAAGACATGTTAAATGATGTTATTAGTTACATGAACTAACAAGAATTCAAGTTTTTAAACAGAATTCATATATCTCACTATATTACTAAGTAAATTTTGTGAAATGGGTTTCTCAGGTAGCTCAGTGGTAAAGAATTTGCCTGCAGTGTGAGAGACCTAGGTTCCATGTCTGGGTTGGGAAGAACCCCTGAAGGAGGAAATGGAAACCCACTCCACTATTTTTGCCTGAAAAATCCCATGGACAGAGGAGCCTGGTGGGCTTGAGCACAAAATCTTGTGCAATGGTAGCTGTTGTTGAATATAAGTGATCAAAAGCTGACGTGTTTTCATCAAATTTCTGAATTCTGGTTTTATCTCTTAAAACTTTTCCCCCATCCTTTGTATTTTCCTTGGAATTTGGACCTAAAATTCCTCCTAGGATGCATTCATACCTCTAATTTTGTTTTTTTTCCCAATATTTAGCGTGGGAACCATCTGCTCCCTTTTGTTCTGAAGCAGAAATCATAATTCATATTATCTCATGGCTTTACGTTATGCATGCTGTGCTGTGCTGTCACTTCGGTTGTGTCCGACTCTTTGCGACCCTGTGGAGTGTGAGCCTGTCAGGCTCCTCTGTCCATGGGATTTTCCAGGCAAGATTACTGAAGTGGGGTGCCATGCCCTCTTCCAGGGGATCTTCCAGACTCAGGGGTAAAACCTGTGGCTCCTGCATTGCAGGCAGATTCTTTACTGCTGAGCCACCAGGGAAGCCCCACCTTTTTACATAATACTATAGAAATAAAGGCAACATTAAAAAAACAGAAAGATAAAGGTGTGTACCTGTTGATCCTAAACTCCCTATCTTTTTTTTCCTATTCATCCCCACTGTTATATTTAAAATGGATAATCAACAAGGTCCTACTGTACAGCACATGGAACTTTGTTCAGTGTTATGTGGCAACCTGGATGGGAAGACAGTTTGGGGAAAAATGAATACATGTACATGCATGGCTGAGTCCTTTGCTATGTCAACATTGCTGGTCATCTATACTCCAATATAAAATAGAATGTTTAAAAACTAAGAAAATCTACAATAACTTTTTCTGACTTACTTCACTCTGTATAACAGGTTCTAGGTTCATCTACCTCACTAGAACTGATTCCAATTCACTTTTTTTATTGCTGAGCAATATTCCATTGTATATATGTACTGCATACTCTTTATCCATTCATCTGTCAGGGGACATCTAGATTGCTTCCATGTCTTAGCTTTTGTAAATAGTTCTACAATGAACATTGGGATACATGTGTCTTTTGTAATTGTGGCTTTCTCAGAGCCAACACAACATTGTAAAGCAATTTTCCTCCAAAAAATATCAAAAAAAATATAAATGGAAAAGCGAAAATTGAACCAGTCATGCACACTTGAAATAAATCTTACTTGGACATTGTTAAAAGAAATAGCTAATCAAAGATGTGCAGTCTGTATATAATACATGTAAATCATATAAATAAAACAATATATATGCTGTGAAAAAATAAAAGAAAAAATGCAGAAAGAAAAAAGTAAATTTAGAAGTGAGGTGGATGAACCTAGAACCTGATATACACAGTGAAGTAAGTCAAAAAGAAAAAAGACATTTTGTATATTAATGCATATATATGGAATCTAGAAAAATGGTACTGATGAACCAATTTGCAGGCAAGGAATAGGAGCGCAGATGCAAAGAACAGACTTGTGGACACAGTGGTGGAAAGGGTGGGATGGATTGAGAGAGTAGCATTGAAATGCATACGTCATCATGTGTAAGTTAGACAGGTAGTGCTTTATAAAACTCAGTTAGCTCAGCCTGGTGTTCTCTGATGACCTAGAGGGGTGGAATGGGGAAGTGGGAAGGAGGCTCGAGAGAGAGAGATATTTATACTTATAGCTGATGCAAGTTGTTGTACAGCAGAAACTAACACAACATGGTAAAGCTATTGCCTTCCAATTAAAAATAAAAGAAAAAATAAGTGAAATTAAAATTTTAAGCATTAAAAACAAAGTGTATTACAGCTTAAATTCAAAAAACCAACGTGCACAAATGCAAGATATGAAAGAAGGGTCATGTAACTGTAGATTTTTGAAAATGATACATTGTGAAAGAAAAATAGTGTGAACAATCTTGAAGAAATGAGTGATTTTCCAGCTAAATATAAACCTTCAAAATTGATTCAAAAAATGTGAAATTTTCAAACCCATGTAACAATAGAAGGAAGGAAAATGGATGCTCAAATGATGATCAACAAAATTCACAAATCCCAAAGGTTTTAAAGTATTTGTTTCTGATGCTATATAAATTATTTTAAAGCATAAGGAAGATGGAAAGCCACCAAATTTACTTAATGCTAATATAAATTAAACATTCTTGAAAAAGGAGTAAAAAACAAAACTTTCTGATTATCTGTTTGGGATCTGGGGGAAGTGGATACCAATAAGGGCAAGATATTAACAAGGGAAACATCTCTGAAAGAGAAAGGGGAACAGGTATTCAGGGAAACTCTTCAGACCAGGACAGCAGCATGACAACGGTGGAAGGAGAGGGGGAATAAGAGAAAGATGAAGGAGAAAGATCCTAAGTGATGCAGGTCCGATAAAGTTTCATCCAGTTCAATCAGAAGCTCCAAGATGAAGAATGATTACAGAAAAATATGCAGTTGGTATGATTTATAGCCATGAGGAGACCTAGAAGAGAAAAGCAGAGCCAGAGGAAACGGAAGGAAGAAGGAGGTGCAAGAGAAAACAAATATTACATATTAACACATGTGTATGGAATCTAGAAAATTGGTACAGATAAACCTGTTTGCAGGGCAAGAAGAAAGATGCAGAGAATTGATATGTGAACACAGGGTTGGGGGGAAGTGGAGGTTGGGATGAATTGGAGAGTAGCATTGACATGTATACACTACCATGTGTAAAATAGCTAGCTAGCAGGAAGCTAGCTCTCTATATGCACCAGGGAGCTCAGCTCCCTGCTCTGTGATGACCTAGAGGGTGGGACTGGGAAGGGAGGAGGGAGGCTTAGAGAGAAGTGTTATAGCTGGCTCACTTGTTCATACAGCAGAAGCTAACGCGATATTGTAAAGCAGTTATACATCAGTGATAAATTATATATATATATATATGTGTGTGTGTGTGTTTTAAATAAAAAGCGAGTGCAAGAAAGGTAAGTGGGGACTAAGGAAGTTCAGTTCAGTTCAGTTGCTCAGTTGTATCCGACTCCTTGTGACCCCATGAATCGCAGCACGCCAGGCCTCTCTGTCCATCACCAACTCCTGGAGTTCACTCAGACTCACGTCCATTGAGTCAGTGATGCCATCCAGCCATCTCATCCTCTGTCGTCCCCTTCTCCTCCTGCCCCCAATCCCTCCCAGCATCAGAGTCTTTTCCAGTGAGTCAACTCTTCGCATGAGGTGGCCAAAGTACTGGAGTTTCAGCTTCAGCATCATTCCCTCCAAAGAAATCCCAGGGCTGATCTCCTTCAGAATGGACTGGTTGGATCTCCTTGCAGTCCAAGGGACTCTCAAGAGTCTTCTCCAACACCACAGTTCAGAAGCATCAATTCTTCGGCGCTTAGGTTTCTTTACAGTCCAACTCTCACATCCATACATGACCACAGGAAAAACCATAGCCTTGACTAAGTGCACCTTTGTTTGCAAAGTAAAGTTTCTGCTTTTCAATATGCCATCTAGGTTGGTCATAACTTTTCTTCCAAGGAGTAAGCGTCTTTTAATTTCATGGCTGCAATCACCATCTGCAGTGATTTTGGAGCCCCCAAAAATAAAGTCTGACACTGTTTCCACTGTTTCCCCATCTATTTCCCATGAAGTGATGGGACCAGATGCCATGATCATAGTTTTCTGAATGTTGAGCTTGTAGCCAACTTTTTCACTCTCCACTTTCACTTTCATCAAGAGGCTTTTTAGTTCCTCTTCACTTTCTGCCATAAGGGTGGTGTCATCTGCATATCTGAGGTTATTGATATTTCTCCCGGCAATCTTGATTCCAGCTTGTGTTTCTTCCAGTCCAGCATTTCTCATGATGTACTCTGCATAGAAGTTAAATAAGCAGGGTGACAATATACAGCCTTGATGTACTCCTTTTCCTGTTTGGGACCAGTCTGTTGTTTCATGTCCAGTTCTAACTGTCGCTTCCTGACCTGCATACAGATTTCTCAAGAGGCAGGTTAGGTGGTCTGGTATTCTCATCTCTTTCAGAATTTTCCACAGTTTATTGTGATCCACACAGTCAAAGGCTTTGGCATAGTCAATAAAGCAGAAATATTTGTTTTTCTGGAACTCTCTTCCTTTTTCCATGATCCAGCTGATGTTGGCAATTTGATCTCTGGTTCCTCTGACTTTTCTAAAATGAGCTTGAACATCAGGGAGTTCATGGTTCACATATTGCTGAAGCCTGGCTTGGAGAATTTTGAGCATTACTTTACTAGCGTGAGAGATGAGTGCATTTGTGCATTAGTTTGAGCATTCTTTGGCATTGCCTTTCTTTGGGATTGGAATGAAAACTGACCTTTTCCAGTCCTGTGGCCATTGCTGAGTTTTCCAAATTTGCTGGCATATTGAGTGAGCACTTTCACAGCATCATCTTTCAGGATTTGAAACAGCTCAACTGGAATTCCATCACCTCCACTAGCTTTGTTTGTAGTGATGCTTTCTAAGGCCCACTTGACTTCACACTCCAGGATGTCTGGCTCTCGGTGAGTGATCACACCATCATGATTTTCTTGGTCATTAAGATATTTTTTGTACAGTTCTTCCGTGTATTCTTGCCATCTCTTCTTAATATCTTCTGCTTCTATTAGGTCCGTACCACTTCTGTCCTTTATCGAGCCCATGTTTGCATGAAATGTTCCCTTGGTATCTCTAATTTTCTTGACGAAATCTCTAGTCATTCCCATTCTGTTCTTTTCCTCTATTTCTTTGCATTGATCGCTGAAGAAGGCTTTCTTATCTCTTCTTGCTATTCTTTGGAACTCTGCACTCAGATGCTTATATCTTTCCTTTTCTCCTTGGCTTTTCACTTCTCTTCTTTTCACAGCTATTTGTAAGCCCTCCTCAGACAGCCATTTTCCTTTTTTGCATTTCTTTTTCATGGGGATGGTCTTGATCCCTGTCTCCTGTACAATGTCAGTGATATATTTTTTTTTTAATAAAAAGGGAGTGCAAGAAAGGTAAGTGGGAACTAAGGAAGTAAGGTTGTTGTCAAAGATACAGGAAATGATGTTCAAAAAAAAAAAAACAAACAAACAAACAGGATTCTTGGTACTTAACAATTATCATTGTGCTTGTTCCTGTTTTCATGTTGAAATTCCATCACTTGAATTTTCTTTCTCGTTCTTTCCTAATGCTGTCGATTCAGCTGCCAAATCACTATTTCAGCTCTACCAGGACAAATATTCATCCTTCCACTCAAGCTATATAGCAAGGCATTGTGTTTTTTTTTCCTATTTTTCACTGTTTAAATTTCATCAGGCAACAAAACTTTTCCCTGTTTTCCTTACTATCTGTCTATATTATTGTTCCAAATCTAAAATGTTCAGTATCTAACACCACAGCCTATTCTTCTTCTGTTTACGGGAAAGACTCTTTTGGATCTTTAATGGGATGGGAAAGGACAGTAAAATGACGTATACAGAAAACAAATTTTCAAATACTTATTTTTTAGAAATCATGGTTTTCCATAAAAGTTTCTTCTTAGTCTCAACAGTATCAAGTTTCCCAGAGCAGGAAATTAAATCAGGAATCTTCTGACAGCGCTAAGAAAATGCCTATTTGTTGTATAAACCAGCAGTAGAATTGCAGCCTGAGTTATCTTTACCTTTTTGTTGTAATATTGATGATATTAACTTTACACCAGAAAGAGAGAGACAGAGAACATTCTTAGCAGATAGAGTGGAAAAAATATGGACCATGTTAGAAACTTATTTTTGTGACACAGTAAATGACATATTACATTCCTGTTAAGTCTTGTGGGAATTAGAAGACAAAAAAATGGTGAGTATGGCTTTTTTATATCTATATTTCTGATATAAGGTTATAGATGTTTTTTATTCTCAGTTCACTGATAATGCTTCTTCTTTTTTTTTTTTTTTACCTAACCACTGAAATGTAAGCCACAAAATAAATCAAGTCATCTAGATCTGTGAACTAATAATGCCATGTTTTAGATGAATGCAATTATATTTTTAAAGTAACTCAATGCACCCATCTGATATTTTTTCCTTTCTCTCCTCTTCCTTTCCTTTTCTTTCCCCTCAAGTTTCTCATTCCATCCTCAGTCCCAAAGGACTTTTGTATCTTTAATTTAGAATTTGTTTGGTTCTTCAAAAGCCAAGAAACAATGTAAGGACAAAATTTGGTAAGGAAAAAAAATGTTCTGACTTCCACTTAACATGAAAAACAACCACCACCCCACCACCTTGAAAATATCTAAAAATGTAATTTAGGGACACTTGCAAAGGGTTTTTCTAAAAGAAAATTGGAAGGAATGTCATTAAGTCTGGCCTTATATATTAGAATTATTTATAGCCTTTATTACATTAATCAAACAGTACAAAACAGTAGGTGAACAAGCTGTCTGGAACTGTGGTTCTTTACTTCTGTAGCAGTTGTTAACATGTCATGTTCAAAAAAATACAGAAAAACCATTTGAATGTATATGTAAGAAATATTGCTTACACTAGAAGCAACCGCAAATCTCTTCAAAATACAAAGAAATCCCACACATGAGGGGGAAAAATTCTTAGTTGCCTTTCAAAGTAATCAGGTTTATCCCCAGAAAATAGGTCCAATTTACTGATGGCTCTAAGCTGGATAGTAAATTGACTATAATATCATCTCTGCTGTTGTTGCACTGTGGCTCAGTTCAGGAATCATCATCTAACTGCTCCATGAAAGTCTGCATAAAGATACAGTAACTCGGAAAGTAATCTGTTTCCCAGTTCTTTGTGGCCCTGGAAAGGCACAGGATTTATGGGGACCTGTTAGAGAAGCCAGGCTAATAAAAGCAGAAAGTTACCCTAGTGTTCTTGGCAGTGCATTGTGCTTATAGAGGTAAAAGTGTTTAAGCTTCTCTGTCCAAGATGATATTCTTGCCATCCAGTGAATGAAATTCTAGGAGAAACTAGCCAATAATGTTCAACAATGCATTCTATTTATTGTGACTGCTAATAATCAAATCTGTCCAATGAAAACTGGCAATTTGTTTGTAACAAGTCCTATTTTCTTATTACAGTTTTCCTTTGCTCTAAAACTGTGATCATCTGTGGCAATGACTGTCATAAAGTTCCTATAAGAACAGAGTGATAAATATGGCATAACAGGATCGACAGAACATTAAAAATAAAAGCAGGTCTTTCCTTCTTTTTAAGCCTTTTTCGATTCTCTTTTCTAGAGCCAAACTTTCCATTAAATAAGAAAAAGGCTGGTATATAAGTTACTGAAGTAATTACTTATTATGGCTATTTTTGAAGAATCAAGGATTTTAGAGAATAAAAAATAACAGGAGTGTTGGTGTTTTCAATAACCAAAATCTATCTGAAAAGTACAATACATGCAATGGTATACCTGGCTGTTATGAGTCCATTAGTACTTCTGCCTAAATATTTAAATCTCATTTAATTTAATTAGCATACTTTTGCAGGATATCAGTAGAGTGAAGTGTTGAGAGCAGTGGTTATGAAGAAACCTTACCTTCCTGAAACATTGTATAAAAATATTTTGTATAAATTATCTTCTTTGTATCTATCTAGGGAGAATGAAAGATAAGAGAAAGATAATACCTTTATGGAGGAAGACATGACTACCCACCCCAGTAGTCTTGCCTGGAGAATTGCATCAACAGAGGAGCCTGGTGGACGACAATCTATAGGGTTGCAAAGAGTCAGACATGACTGAAGAGACTCAGCATGCATGCAACATATTTACCGGATTTCAAAACACAAGCAGTGAAGTCAACTAATCTTTCTCAGGGTATTTTTTTAGAGCTGAGCTATCTGATAGTATAAACTCAGACACATTATTTAAATTAAAATTAATTTAAATTTAATTATATTATGCACTGTATTTTCTTTATCCATTTAAGATATTTCCTTGTCCTGGCCACTTTAAATAGCACTGCAATGAACATTTGGACATATGAGTCTTTTTGAATTATAGTTTTCTCTGGTTATGGGACTAATAGTGGAATTGCAGGGTCATATGGTAGTTCTGTTTTTAGTTTTTAAAGGAAACTTCATACTATTCATCATAGAGGAAGCCATAAAAAGAAATGAAATTGGGTCATTTGTAGAGATGTGAATGAACCTAGAGTCTGTCACATAGACTGAAGGAAGTCAGAAAGAAAAAAGCAAATACTGTATATTAATTCATATATATATGGAATCTGAAAAAAATTGGTATAAATGATCTTATTTACAAAGCAGAAACAGAGATGCAGTGTGGAGAACAAATGTATAGATACCAAAGGGGAAGGGCAGGTTGAATTGGGAGATTGGGACTGCCATATATATATTACTGATACTATGTATACAATGGATAATTAATGATAACCTACTGTATAGCACAGGGAACTCTACTGAGTACACTGTGGTGACCCAAGTGGTAAGGAAATCCAGAAAACAGATGTATATATATATATGTATGGATGATTCACTTTGCTATACAATAGAAACAAACACAGCATTGTAAAGCAAATATACGCCAATTTTCTTTTTAATTTAGTGATGCTAACAATACACTTTCTCAGTTGCACTAGCATATTTCAAGTATCTAGGCAGTCACATATGGCTGGTGATCATAACCTTGGACAAAATATCTTATAAAGTATTTCCATCAGTATAGAAATTACAGTTGGGAAGTGTTGTTCTGAAGAATATCTGCTAAAATTTCTACAGCCTTTTCACTTTGATGAAGTATTTTTTATATGCAATGGAAATTATGGAAGCAAGAAGAGGAGAGAAGCAAATCATTGCTTCATAAATTTTATTGCCAGCTTCAGTTCAGTTCAGTTCAGTCACTCAGTCGTGTCCGACTCTTTGCGACCCCATGAATCGCAGCACGCCAGGCCTCCCTGTGCATCACCATCTCCCGGAGTTCACTCAAACTCACGTCAGTCGAGTCGGTGATGCCATCCAGCTATCTCATCCTCTGTCATCCCTTTCTCCTCCTGTCCCCAATTCCTCCCAGCACCAGAGTCTTTTCCAATGAGTCAACTCTTCACATGAGGTGGCCAAAATTGTCAGCTTAGGGGAATTAAAAAGATGATTCTACTTATAGAAATAAATAAGAATATATAGATTTTCAATATTGCTGCAATAGCTAATGGTCAGGTACTCTTTAACGCTAATTCTGTGTGGAACTTGCACAATAATCCTTTACTGAGTACTATTTTGACCAGACATTGTTCTAGATTCTTAGAATACATGAGTGAACAGATAAAAATCCCTGCATTCAAGGACTCAGCGTTCAGATTTTGCTTTAGTAGCTTTCTATAATTACTTGATACCAACCCTACATTTTAGCAAATATGTTTAGTTTCACTACCCTTTGTAGATATTATTTATACTTTTAATACAATTGTATGCTAAGTTGTTTCAGTCATGTCCATCTGTTTGTGACCCTATGGACTTGGGCTCCTCTGCCCATGGGATTCTCCAGGCAAAAATACCAGAGTGGGTTGCTTTGCCCTCCTGTAGGTGATCTTCCAGACCTAGGGATCAAACCAGGGTCTCCTATGGCTCCTGCATTGCAGGCAGATTCTTTATGGCTGAGCCACTAAGAACACCACTTTTAGTATGAACTATTAGTGCATGAGATATTTTAATGACATCTGGGTTTAATAAAAGTCCTTTTTCAAAACAGAGTCTTTAGAATTATTTCTTTTACTTCTAAAGTTATCCATTTTTGATCATTTCTTTTTAGCATATAGGTGCAGGCTCTCTCTGAGGCAAGAGATATCATATATAGGCCAGAGCTTAAATTTTAAAATTATGGTAAATAATGAACGTCAAATCTGATAAATCAGGCAGAAATATAAAAACAGATAAAATAGCTGATAATTGTCTTCAGTAATTTTGTAAAATTCCAAATTGGTCCAATTATTTTCTAAAATCTTCCCTTCTTTTTTTCTATATTAATGATTAAATAAACACACAACTCTAGCTTCAGAAAGAACGAATGCCAATTTTTCTCTAAGTCTCTTTTTCTCTAACCTTATTTCATCATGAGTTCCATTTCCCTGCCTTTACGTTTATAATCTTATTCTTCACTGGAAAGGAATTTGAACAAGCAAACACGTCTTGGCATAAAAAATAAAAATCATCCAAAGCTGTTAGCCATAAATATTCTTATAGTGTCATACTCCTATAACTCATATTGAAATCACAGAACTTGAATTGCATGTGCAATTGTAAGTGGGCACAATTCCTTTGCATGTGCACACATATATACACACCCATGCACAAAGTACAAATGCTTTTTAACTGTGGGCTTAAGTTACCATAAGTCTGGCTAGTCAAAGTTAATAGCATGACTCTATCTTTAGCCCATCCACTAATGTATAACAGAAGAGTATGGAAACCATTCACCCACTGTGCAAAGACTGGAAGTAGAGTTTTTGGAATTTATTGATGGAGTTTTACTATGTACATGTTCAAATTGATTTCAAACATTGAGCAAATAGGGACTTAAATTTTAAACTGTTAAAACAAAATGTGGAAACCATAGACCTTTTTTAAGGATGTCCCTAATTTTGAATGTGCATTTTTACTTTCGGGGTAGTATGATGAGCAGGTATTTAAGAAAGTGTAATGTCTGTTTCAGTTGAAATTCAGGACACATGTCAATGGACTAGTTCCACAAATATTTAATGAGCCTAATCTTGTGTCCCTGATAGCTCAGATGGTAAAGAATCTGCCTGCAATGCAGGAGACCAGGGTTCGATTCCTGGGTCGGGAAGATCCACTGGAGAAGGGCAAGTTAACCTACTCTGGTATTCTTGCTTTGAGAATTCCATGCACAGAGGAGTCTTGTGGGCTACAGTCCAAGGGGTCACAAAGAGTCAGACACGACTGAGCGAGTAACATTTTCACTTCACTTTCAATGATGTGTCATGCTCTATGAATTAGACACTTGTCCTCACAGGATAGCTAGCCGTTTCCTTCATTCTGGGATCTTCCTGACCCAGGGATTGAAGCTGGGTCTTCTGAATTGTAGGCAGATCCTTACCAACTGATCCACGAGGGAAGCCCTAAAAAAATATTGAAAAGACTCATAGTGTAGTGTGATGATTATCATAAAAGAAATATATATAAAGTAGGGGTCCAGAAGAGGCAGTGATTAATGGAAGGATTTTTCACATGCAGTTTAGACTAATAATTTCATTGATATAAAATACTAGTTTTGGATGAACATAGTTGTACACAATCTATAATATTATAGACACTGAAAATGTGTTAATACATGGTAATTCACCAATATAAATTCTCATCATCACATTTTAGTCCAAACTCTCTAAAATTCAGCCTTGAATAAGGAGGAGTTTTCAGACTGTTCAGAAAGTATAGACATATTCTGATTAAAAATCATGCTTTGAAAAGAATATTTTGAAACACATGGAAGAATATATCATTTGGCAAAAATAATTTAAGCCCAGGATAACACTTTTTTCCATACTGTTGACTGATATGAAACCATGAAAATAATGTCTAATGTTAATATGGTATATTTTGCATGAAAATTATGAGTGGGCTTTTAGAAAACAAAAACAATGTTTAGCCTAAGCAATACGAACTCTATTCCAAGATAAAATTAGTTCTTCATTTGTCCAGACATTCAAAGCTCCAAACATAACTCAATTGGAGCTTTCAGAAACAAGTTACCAACGCAATCCCAAGGTTTGGATTGCTTGGTCTATAAATGAATCCAGTACCTTTCCCACTCAATGTCTAGTCTAATATTATTCTTGGGATAATGTCAGTGTCCCCCAGCAAACCATGTTAGAAAGATAAATAGATAGATAGATAGATAGGTACAGTTGAAAGAATAATTGTCATACAAAATTTTCTGAAGATTAATTGCAAGATGAGTGACCATTTTATCCATAGAACTGATTTGTTTACATAAAATATATAGAATGTCAAATGTTATCTTTCTTGTAACTGTTAATTACTACAATATTTTAAAAATATGTTCAAAGACTACATGATGGGTTTCTCCCTTTAGAACTATGTATGACAGGACAGATGAAATTAATCAAAAGCCTCAAGCTGGTCCAAGGGCCAAATTCCTCACTTATTCCTGGAGTTGGTGGTTTGTGGAGTGGGGTGTGTGTGTGTTTGTGAACGTATGTATGTGTTATTGAGACCCTAATTTTATAACCACAAACCCACTCATCCAGAATCAAAGAGTGATATTTCAAATACAGTAATTTCTTTTACATAGTCCATTAATTACATTTGTTTTCTGCATATATCCAGATGTGCACAGGAACATTCATGGGAGAATATGCAATGTTTCTGCTCTAAAATAGTTCACAGCACAGCGAATAGGCATCCATTCTCCCTGGGGATAGGTGATCTGACATCAATTTAAATAGATGTGGGGAGATTTTAGGTTTGGTTTAAAACCTGAGCTTTCACAATCTTAGCCTTACCTTGGACCTTAGTTCATTCTTCCTGGGGAGTTTTTAATGGCATCCCAATCTCCTAAACAGTGTGCAGTGCATTCTGCTTTTTTCATTACCATTTCTAATGTGTCCTTGAAATACCTGGGGTGCTGTGGATTGTTCAACCACAATGCACAAGTCTTGTATTATATAGCTGGAAGAATACTTAGAAGCCCTGGTAATAAAAATGACAATAAATGGTTCTTTACAATTTCTTTAAATTTAAAAATAATATATCTGAAATGTTCTGACATGAGTATATTCAAATGCTTGCATGCAATGTGATTTTAAGTCTTTTAAGATTCTCTTTGCCTTATGGTTTTATTTCATCTGAGAGGCATAGAAACCAATCCTATACAGGATAAGCAATTATGACTTTTAGAAGGTGTTATTCTTTGAGTCTTGCTTCTCTTTCTCCCTTTGTGTTAGACTCATTATTGATGGCTGCCTTTTAGCTCAAAAGAATGATAGCTGACAAAGGTTCTCATAAATCTAGCATCTGCTTTATAATTTGTCTTTGTAGAAATATAATATTTTCTCCGTGGAGACATCACAGTTCTTATTTGGGGGAACATATTTATTAAATACTAAAGTCTTTTAAGATTATTCCTAAGAACTGATTTTAAAACAACAAAAGCTATATAGACTTGCCACTTGGTCTTTAGCTCAAGACTATTAGCTTTCCTGTTACAACACACAAATAAATAAGGGATAAAATTTTGCCCAAGTATGAATTCATTTGAAAAACGTACATTTTGAGTTTCAACTTTTTGTGATTCCCATTTGGCTACCTAATGCCAAAATGCAGCTTCTTAGAACAGGGGGAAATGGGGAATTATTAAAAATAATCTCACAAACTTTCTTGGACACGACACGACTTTCATGAACAATATTATGACAAGTTAAGTGCAAATGAATCAGAACATATGGATTAAATTTCCCTTGAAGTATACATGGTTTTTGTAAATTACGAGAAAAAAGGGAATGGGAAAATGTAGTTTTAACTTTGCCAAACCCAAGACATTTGAACAATTGTTCAAGAGAGCATGCCAAACCCATATTTTCCTCCTTTAAACCCACCTAATATACAAAGAAACACTTTGAACTTATATAGCCAGTTCCTTCTCAGTAACTCAGTACTTTTGGAATTTCCTCATTTCTTCCTTATAGTAGACTTGTAAACAAATTTTAGATATGACATTGCAATTTTTACAAGTGTGATTATGGGGGAAAAGTTTAAAAATAATGTGCTTGGTAAATAAGGAAGAACTGAGTATTAGAACTTAAGTGGAAACCAGTGAATTTGCATTAACTAAATTCTATTTTATATAAAAAAACATAATCCTGAGCAATATCATGAGATATAACTACTGCAGATTGATATTGTGAATTGATTACCGAAGTTTCTAACTATACTGAAGGCAACATCATTTCCATAAATATAATTTTACCTTCAGTATCTAACAGAAACTTTTTGGTCATCTCTGGATTTATTTTTGTAATGACTTTACTGTACAAAGAAGCTGAGTTCATTTTTTTTAAAGAATCAGATTCCAAATAAACCATGAAAAAAATCAGAAATAACATCTTCAGCAACATTTTGAGGTGCAATCTTCCACACTTTATCCTAAATAAAATTACACATAGATACTATTTATAAAACATATGCCATAATGTAGATCATATATTATTTGTTTTAATTCATGTTAGATATACCTAGCGTATATATATTTATATACACGTAGATTTTATGCATGCTGCTGTTGCTGCTAAGTCGCTTCGGTCGTGTCCGTCTCTGTACGACCCCATAGACAGCAACCTACCAGGCTCTGCTGTCCCTGGGATTCTCCAGGTAAGAATACTGGAGTGAGTTGCCATTTCCCTCTCCAACACATGCATGCATGCTAAGTTGCTTCAGTTGTGTCCAACTCTGTGCGACCCCATAGATGGCAACCCACCACGCTCCTCTGTCTACGGGATTCACCAGGCAAGAATACTGGAGTGGGTTGCCATTTCCTTCTCCAATTTTATGCATAGAATTTGTAATTTTCTCAGAATTTGATCATACTATATATTTTATTTTCTAATCTGAAGTTTCCTCTCAATTTGTTTACTTTCTTTTAATATATCTACATGCCAATCACATAATTTATATATCATCATTATCTGGTTCAAACTGGTTAGATACATTTATGGTTTTAATTTTGCTTATATTTTTAATGGGTATAGGCAAATTTTGAAGTTCTTGCTTACAGAGCTTATAAATTTCCAAATGACCACAATGCCTCCTGTCACACAAATTTCAGTTCATTATTCCTATAGACCCACAGGGGTAAAGATCTTACATCATTGATTCACTGCTAGCTTCCCCAGGTTTTGTGCTTGTTGTGCTGGTGCTCAGGCAAGTCTGACTCTTTGTGACCCCATGGACTGTAGCCCGCCAGGCTCCTCTGTCCATGAAATTTTCCAGACAAGAATACTGGAGCGGGTTGCCATTTTCTCCTCCAGAGGATCTTCTCCACCCAGGGATTGAACCTCCTCTTGCGTCTCCTGAATTGGCAGGCGGATTCTTCACCACTAGCACCACCTGAGAAGGGAAGATAGAGTGCAATACATAACAGAGATTCCCTGCATGAGTAAATGAATGAGTGAGTATTCCTGTCCTAGAGTCATTTAAACACTGCCCTCTCTCTATCACTCTGATCTCCTCTGCACTTTTTGGTCTCTATCAGCACAGGGCCCATTTCGACATCTTTTCCCCTTATTTATTTCAATCTAGATAGTAGTCTTACAGACAGTATCTTTCTTTTAGTTTTTGGTCAGTTTACTTGATCTAGTTTTTGCAATGAGCATGCATTTTTCATTACAGAACTCAACCTAAAGATAGAAACTTTATTTGTTTGAAGTACTAAGCAAGAGGATTTATATTAACTTGGAAACTAGAGACATGAATTGGCTGAAGCCAGTAAAAGAAACAGGGAATAGACCTGCTCACAGGATAAAATGTGGATTCTTTTACATCTACCATACTCCCTTGAGAGTCATTAATATGTATTGTTTTTAATCTCTCCCCAGCTACGCCATGTCTGGCATCACTTGTACTAGGTGACTCAAATACTTGAGATTTTGTACTCTACACCCATTCTCAGCAGAAGCAGCCAAACTTCTTCCCAACCAGTCACTTTCTTACAGTTCAAATTAACCTCTATATGAATCAACAGTATCAAGTGATTTCTCTTTTTCTGCTAATAGATTTTAAATAAGTTCAACTTTAGCTTTGTACATACTGCAATTACTATGCAACACAAATTTAATTGAAACTCAAAGCGTTTATCAGAACATTGGGTCAATGTAATTACTATAAACAATTGCTATGAGCCCAGCATTGTTATTATTAATATGGTGATTAAATGTTTTTCATGTATTAAGCACCCAGTTGAATTTAGTCTCATATCAGATGTGGCCAATGGCATGAAGTTCCTTGCAGCTAGTAAAGAAAAAAATGAAAACAAAAGAACAAGGCTGTGTGATAAGTGAAATAACAAAGCCCAGGAATTTATGGGAACAAAGAGAAAAACATGAATGTGTTTAGACAGGAGGGCAAGGTAAAATGTATATAAGAGCTAAAGTTAGAGATTAGGATAGAAAGGAATAGGCTGATTTTTAAAATATTTAATATGCAGAATTACTAGAATTTGGTGAGCAATTTGATGTAAGTAGGGATGGAAGAAGGGTTCGTGCATTTCTTTGTGTTTTCAGGCTGAAAAACACGTCAGAAAAACAAAAAATGTGCACATCCATTAGAAAGTCTGCTATAGACAGAAATGTAAGCAGAGTAGATTACAATAGAAAGTTAGATGAGCTAAATAAGAAAAAATATATAAAAATATAAATATATATTCATATACCACAGCTTGCATATCATATGTATTTGTGGATATATATTTAAATATAGAATCTTATTCTGTATACAATTTCATGGACTCCTTTTTTAGTTGTTGTTAAGATATCGTGAACCTATTTTCACCTCAGTTCATATAAATATGTAATGCTATATTCAATACTGATATAAAAGCCTATTAAATGGAAAAATATCACTCCACAGGATTTTGGAAAAGTAAGCTCTAGTGCATGCTCTAAAGACCTGTAAAGAGCAAATTACAGATTAGAAGTTTCTATAAGAAAAATTTCTCTAGCAGAGTATTTTGGAGGAGCCATCTAGGCACCTTTCTGTTATTGTTCAGTCACTAAGTTGTGACTGACTCTATGCAACCCCATGAACTGCAGAACACCAGGCTTCCATGTCCTTCACTATCTCCTAGAGTTTGCTTCAATTCATGTCCATCGAGTCAGTGATGCCATCCAGCTATCTCAAACTCTACTCCTCTCCTCTTCATTTGTCTTCAATTTTTCCCAAAATAAGGGTCTTTACCAATAAGTCGGCTCTTCTCATCAGATGGCCAAAGTATTGGTGCTTCAGCTTCATCATCAGTCTGTCCAGTGAATACTCAGGGTTGATTTCCTTTAGGATTGACTGATTTGATCCACTTCCTATCCAAGGGATTCTCAAGAGTCTTCTCCAGCACCATGGTTTGAAAGCATCAATTCTTTGGTGCTCAGCCTTCTTTATGGTCCAGCTCTCACATACGTACATGACTACTGGAAAAAAACATAGCTTTGGCTTTATGGACCTTCGTTGACAAAGTGATGTCTCTGCATTTTAATACACTGTCTAGGTTTGTCATAGCTTTTCTTCCAAAGAGCAAGTGTCTTTTCATTTCATGGCTGCAGTCACCATCAGCAATGACTTTGGAGCCCAAGAAAATAAAATCTGTTACTACTCCCACTTTTTCTCCATCTATTTGCCATGAAGTGATGGGCCCAGATGCCATGATCTTAGTTTTTTGAATGTTGAGTTCTAAACCAGCTTATTCTCTCTCCTCTTTCACCTTCAACAAGAGGTTATTTAGCTCCTCTACACTTTCTGCCATTGAGGTGGTATCATATGCATATCTGAGGTTGTTGATATTTCTCTGGGCAGTCTTAGTTCCAGCTTATGGTTCATCTAGCCCAGTATTTCGTGTGATGTACACTGCATATATATTAAATAAACAGAGTGACAATATATAGCCTTGTTGTATTCCTTTCCCAATTAGGAGAAAGTCAGTTGTTCCATGTCTTGTTCTAACTATTGCTTCTTGATCTGCATACAAGTTTCTCAGAAGACAGGTAAGTTGGTCTGGTAATCCCATCTCTTTAAGAATTTCCCACAGTTGGTTGTGATCCACACAAAGACTTTAAAATAGCCAATGAAGCAAAAGTAGATGCTTTTCTGAAATTCCCATGCTATTTCTATGATCCAAGGAATGCTGGTTCCTCTGCCTTTTCTAAATTCAGCTTGTACATTTGAAAATTCTTGCTTCATCTATTGTTGAAGACTATCTTGGAGACTTTTGAGCATTACTTTGCTAACATGTGAAATGAGTGCAATTGTGTGATAGTTTGAACTTTCTTAGGCACTGCCTTTCTTCGGTATTGGAATGAAAACATCTTTTTCAGTCCTGTGGCCATTGCTGAGTTTTCCAAATTTGCTGGCATGTTGAGTGCAGCACTAAAACATCAGCTTTTAGGATTTGAAATATCTGACCCAGGCTTCCATCACCTCCACTAGCTTTATTTGTAGTAATGCTTCCTAAGGCCCACTTGACTTCACACTCTAGGATTTCTGGCTCTAGGTGAGTGACCACACAATTGTCGTTATCTGAGCCATTAAGACTTATTATGATTTTTTGCATAGTTCTTCTGTGTATTCTTGCCACCCCTTTTTTATTTCTTCTGCTTTTATTAGGTCCTTATAGTTTCTGTCCTTAATTGGGCCAATTCTTGCATGAAATATTCCTTTGGTATCTCCACTTTTATGAAAAGATTTCTAGCCTTTCTCCTGCTGTTTTCCTCTATTATTTCTTTGCATTATTCATTGAAGAAGACCTTCTTATCTCTCCTTGCTATTCTCTGGAACTCTACATTCAGTTGGGTATATCTTTCCCTTTCTCCCTTTCTTTTCACTTCTCTTCTTTCTTCAGCTATTTGTAAAGCCTCCTCAGACAACCACTTGGCCTTCTTGAATTTCTTTTTCTTTGGGATGATTTTGGTTACTACCTCCTATACAACGTTAAGAATCTACATCCATAGTTCTCTGGGCACTCTGTATATCAGATTTAATCTTTTGAATCTATTGGTCACCTCCACTGTACAACCATAAAGGATTTGATTTAGGTCATATCTGAATGGCTTAGTAATTTTCCTTACTTTCTTCAATATAAGCCTGAATTTTGCACTAAGGAGCTCATGATTTGAGCCACAGTCAGTTCAAGGTCCTCTTTATGCTGCAAAGAATATAATCAATATGATTTCAGTATTGATCTTTTGGTGATGTCCATGTGTAGAGTCATCTCTTGTGTTGCTGAGAAATGGTGTTTGCTATGATGTGTGTGTTCTCTTGACAAAACCCTGTTAGCCTTTACCCCACTTCATTTTTTACTCAAGGCCAAACTTCCCAGTTATACCAGGTATCTCTTAACTTCCTACTTTTACATTCTAGTCCCCCATGACGAAAAGGACATCTTTTTTAGGTGTTAGTTCTAGAAGGTCTTGTAAGTCTTCTTAGAACCAGTGAACTTCAGCTTCTTCAGCATCTGTGGTTGGGGCATAGACCTGGATTACTTTGATGCTGAATAATTTGCCTTGGAAAAGAACCAAGTTCATTGCCATTTTTGAGATTGCACCAAGTATTGCATTTCAGACTCTTGTTGACTATGAGGGCTGCTCTATTTCTTCTAAAAGTTTCTTTCCATAATAGTAGATATAATGGTCATCTGAATTCCACTGTTCCATTCTCTTCCATCAACGTTCACTCTTGCCATCTCTTACTTGACCACTCCAATTTACATTGCTTCCTGGAACATACATGAATATAGCTTGTAAGTATAAAATACATAGAAAAGGGGGATTATATTTTAAAGATATTTGGTCTGCACAATCAGATTTCATGACTGCTGCTGCTGTTGCTGCTAAGTCACTTAAGTCGTGTCCGACTCTGTGATGCCATAGATGGCAGCCCACCAGGCTTCCCCATCCCTGGGATTCTCTAGGCACTAATAACATATAAATGAGAGAAATTTTAAAAAGCAATAATGGAAATGAGAATTTTGACTTGATGATAAGGAATCAGCAAATGCAATTTATTTACATAGGGAAAACTGAAAGAAGTCTCCCTATTGAAGATGAGCCTGAGATGCTGAGCCCAGTGTTCATTTTTACATTTGAAGAATTTTGGGGACATTCTGAAGGATTTTCCTAAAATTCAAAAAAATACATTATTATGGGATCTTAACTATCAGTGTCTTATGTAAAGAGGTCATCATTATAGTTTTCAATATAGATAAAATAATTCAGTAATAGTGTGTAGACTGGGAAGAGTTGAAAGTAGAAAGCTAAGAAGTTTTCAATACCAAGCAGTAGGCTAAAATAGAATAAATTCTAGTGGAGGATAATAACCTTAATTCACAATAAGTCAATAAAATAACTTTAGGTATCTCTCTGATTCCTTAACAAAATGCTGTTAAAGTACAAAATAGTCCCCCAAAATCACTGAGATGACTCAGAGGCATGGTGTGAGGAGGGAGGAGGGAGGGGGCTTCAGGATGGGGAACACGTGTATACCTGTGGCAGATTCATGTTGATGTATGGCAAAACAAATACAATATTGTAAAGTAATTAACCTCCAATTAAAATAGATAAATTTATATTTTAAAAAAACAGAAGGAAAAAAAAGTACAAAATAGTCTCCAAAAATCCCAGTCAAAAGTGGTCTTCATAATATATTTTGCCAAAGGTAAAAATTTAAGAATAACTTTTTGAAGTCCTATAAATGTTTATTTTTTGATCTTAGAACTGTTTCAATTTTTCGATTTAACCATCAGCTCAAACTCCACTCGAGTATTCTTGCCTGAAGAATCCCGTGGACAGAGAAGCCTTGAGGGCAACAGTCCAGGGGTCGCAAAGAGTTGGACATGACTGAGAGACTTCCATTTCATTTCATCTTCCAACTCCACAGCCTCAGTCAATGAAAGGCATAGTGGGAAGTGCTGGGAATAGGAAACTGAACAAAAAAGATGGTGTCCTGCCATCGTGGAATGAAGAAACTGGTGAGGCATATAGTTATTAAATCTTTACACAGATAATGATAAATATCCTGCTGAAATAAAACTCTCAAAAGGAAGTGCATGAATCAGTGACATTTGAAGACCAAAAAAAAAAAAAAAAGATTTCTTTGAGGAGTGATGTTGGGACTAAGACTTGAAAGAGGTGTTGGAAAGTGGGATAGGAAAACAAGATCATTTAGAGAACTAAGAACTTTATATAATGACACTAGAACAATATGCGACAATAGGGCTTATGTAAAGAAGTGAAGGGGCTTCCCTGATGGCTCAGCAGGTAAAGAATCTGCCTGTAATGCAGGAGACACAGGAGATGTGGGTTCGATTCCTGGGTTGGGAGGATCCCTTGGAGGAAGGCATGGCAAGCCACTCCAGTGTTCTTGCCTAGAGAATCCCATGGACTTAGGAGCCTGGCAGGCTACAGTCCATGGGGGCGCAAGTCTGACATGACTTGAGTGACTAGGCATGCAAAGAAGTGAAAGACTTTGCAATGGAGCTAAAAGGGATGACTGCATGAGGTGAAGGTATAGGGACATAGGTAGATATCTTGTTTTACCAGTCCATGCTGAAACAAACCCAACTATGTCTAACAGAGAAGATGCTAGATAAATATTGGAGGAAAGAATAAATACTTTTTATAATGTTGAAAAGATTCCACTTTTGGGACTAAACAGGAGAAGAAACAGTTCCCCTTGATTGCTAACAAGACTGGCATTTAAGAGATATTTCCTGCAGAGAAAACCGAAACAGAACAGCTACATATTTAAATTAAGCCATGCCAGCAACAAAGGGGCTTTACCACTGTGCAGAATCAAAGGACCAAGGAACAAAGACAAAGTTTACTCCTTTTAAGTTTACATAAACCAAGCGAATATTCATGATAGAGACATTGCCACATTCTAGGATACAGTGTATTGATTTAATTCCATAGAGCTTACTAGACAATAATGCAAGCAAATACTGCATTCCTGATTAAATATCTTAGCATAAATATTCTGAAGCATTTACGTTCAATTTTCCGTTACAAATTACTTTTTAATTCAGATGTCTCTATATAATCACATGTTTCTAGAATATAACTAGACATTTATTTTTCTAAAATTGATATTATTAACTGAAAACCAAAATTTGAGACTGTATTACATTCTCTTTCCTTCCACAGTGCCTTCTGAGACTTTCTTGGTAGTGTAGGGCAAAAACTTTGCTAGCAAGCACTATTGACTGAGGTGCATCACAGAGGAATTTTTAGGGCAGTGAAACTCTTTCTTCTGATACTTTAAAGATGGACATATTATACATTGTCCAAACCCATAAAATGTATAAAACTAAGGGTGAATCAAACTAAGAGCAAACCTTAAGGCAAAGTATGAATTTGGAGTGATTGATACTTGTCAATATAGGTCCATCAATTGTAACAAATGTTCCACTCTGGTAGGAGATGGGAGGCTATGAATGTATGGAAGCCAAGAGTTTATGTAGTTTGGAGTTCCTGCTCAATTTTCCTGTGACTCCAAAACTGCACCAAACAAAATAAAGTCATTTAAAGCAAAAATAGAAGCAAAGTGAACTAGAATAGCTGTGTTAAAACTTGGAAAATTAAAGTTAAAGTCAAAACCCAAAAACTAATGAAAGAGAAAAGACACCAAATAAAAAGGGTATGGACTATAACCTCCATCAACTCTTATAGTCTAACAATTAAAGGCACTTTCTATACCTCTTTGACATAAATGAAGGGAAAAAAAAGGAAAAATAACTCTGTCCTACATGAATCGTATAATAAAAAAGTAAAGATTAAATTAAAGGTAATATTCGAACTTGAGAGCTACAGAAAAAGGAACTTGAAAACTACTACCTGACTTTGAAGTGGAAAATACTGCTTTATTTCCAAGTGTTTTAATTCTCAGTAGAAAGGCAAAAAACTTCTTGAGTCTGTTTTCTGCGCTCTTTGTTCCAAATGGGCTACTATTCTTTGTTTCTCTTCTAAATCAAATTCTGCTATAGCCTGCTGTTGCTGCTGCTGCTAAGTCGCTTCATTCGTGTCCGACTCTGTGCTACCCCAGAGACGGCAGCCCACCAGGCTTCCCTGTCCCTGGGATTCTCCAGGAAAGAACACTGGAGTCGGTTGTCATTTCCTTCTCCAATGCATGAAAGTGAAAATTGAAAGTGAAGTCGCTCAGTCGTGTCCGACTCTTCGCGACCCCATGGACTGCAGCCTACCAGGCTCCTCTGTCCATGGGATTTTCCAGGCAAGAGCACTGGAGTGGGGTGCCATCACCTTCTCTGCTACTATTGCCTATTAAGCTGCATTTAATACCATAGTAGGAACATCATATAGAAAGCTATTTGGTATTTTAATAAGCAATCACTTATTTTTCTATATAAGTGTTCTTTTACATATGAGAAATGTTCTTGGGTTTTGATGGGAATTAATCTATCGCATGATATAAATAACCATAATTTAGAATAAATGTTGTTTAGTCATCTTTTATACCAGCTGATAAGAATCTTGAAGTTCAAAACTTTACCCATATTGATTCAACTGTTCAGTTGGCCATTGAATGAAGGATATGTTGTTGAAGAATTTAGATAGACAACACCTAACATCTAGGTGTTCAGGGTAGGAATAGTAAATAATGTTTTTCGTATTTAGGTAAACAACAGAAAACACTCACCTCTTCAAAATCTGTTATTAAAAGAAAGAGGATGTTTCAATTCCTAATCAATTGTAATCAATCAATCCTAATCAATTTCCTGCAGAAATTATTAAATTTATCACTCTAGTCGTGTTCAGCTTTTCCACACTCTTAGGTAAGAACAAACACACACATACACGATTATGTAAACATTAAATTCAAATTGAAATTTAGAAAATTGTTTATAGTAACCAGAAGTACATAAGATATATCAAAGATAATTAAAATATCTGATGGAGATAAAACAATTGAATAAAAAGAATGCAAAATTTTAAACTAAAAAATTAATTTAATTTTCATTTTTCATGATTACACCATTATTAGGACTTTGAATAATATGACTGCCTCCTCTAAATGTCACTTTTTTATTTAGTATAGCTAGGCCTCTAATTTTGTACTGTCAAGATAACTTTTCTTCCTGAAAAAATTAAGGTTAAATGGAAAGAGAATGAAAGTCTGTAAAATTCTCAAAGATGAGAACAATGGATGAGTCCATTTATTAGAGCCCAGAAAATGAGAAAGGGTATAAATCATGACAAATGAAGTAAAAGGAATAAAAAAGTAATTCTTAGCAAACATAGTAATTTTTAAAGGTTGACCTGAAGAAAGTGTATGCATGAAAATCACAAAGTAAAAGACTCACATTGACTCATGGGTGATGAAATTAAAGCAGGTTACCAAAGGAAAATTGTACAGAATTATAATTCAAAAATAAAGCCCTAAAAATTTAAGAAGTTTAATAAGCTAGGAGATCTATGTTTTGAAGTGTGCCATAGGATTTCTTTAAGTATACAGCATCTGATAATATATCAGATATATTAGCAAAAACTAGAAAATTATTTTCTGGCACCTATAATGTGCAGTCACTGTGATTTCTCGGAAACATCACCGTGGAAGAGGTCCTAGGGATATCATGGTCTGACCCGCATACACTTTCATATGGTTAGAAACTAAGATACAGGGTAAAGTGTCAACTGTCTTTCCCATCTTATCCCTTCAAAATACAGTTTTTGAATCCTGACTCTTCTTTCTATTTATGTTATCTGGGGTACAGTTTTTAGTTTCTGTGCCTTAGTTTCCTCATTTTAACACAGATGTAATGATAGTATCTACAGATAGGGTTGTTGGAAAGATTAAATCTCCTGAAAGAAGACCATGCATTCACCCTAAGGCACTTAAATAGTGTCCTACGTTTTGTGACCTGTGAACTACAGCCTACCAGGGATTCTCTAGGCAAAAATACTGGAGTGGGGTGCCATGCCCTCCTCCAGGGGATCTTCCTGACCCAGAGATTGAACCCATATCTTCTATGTCTCCTGCATTGGCAAGCACGTTCTTTACTACTAGTGCCACCTGGAAAGATCAGGCACGTCTCAATAAAAATTAGCATTCACTGTGGTGTATAATGGGCTTTTGTTGCTTTATTGCCTAGCAGAAAAGAATGGTTTGTGGCTGGTGCGTGTCAATGCATCCAATAAGAGATGCAACTGATAGTTAAAGGAAGATGAAATCGATAGTTTGACAGTGTCTGATTTATTCTCTTGTGTTTCAAACAATGTGTTGAATGTTCAGGGTGCTTATCTCTCATGAGGCTTACAGATCACAAGATAAGCTAGATATAATTTAGCAATAATGATATAGGATGAATGTTTTTATGGAAAAATTATGACTCTAATATACACATTGATTATGCTTTTATTTTAGGTAAAGATAATTATGTAAGCAAGAATATAGATTGATGATGATTGATAGATATAAAATTATATTTTAGCTGTATCACAGATAGTTTTTGAGATATGAATAAAAGAATATTGGGTGAGGTTAATAAAGATATGTGTGCATGTTAAAATTGGTAAGCATTAACAAAATAAAACCCATCTGCTATAATTACAGTTTTATAATAAATTCCATCAGTATAATTATGGTTTTATACTATAGTCGAGATTATCAACAGCCTTATTTTGTGCCAACTATAAATTCTCAATATTAGATAGGTTAAAAAGAAGGTAAAACATTTCTCTAAAAAGTTAACTGCATCCAACATTGCCAAACACTGCAAAGCACCACTTTACAGGGGTAACATTCTGGTTGACTAATATAATATTTTCTCTCACAAGTGGAATCATGACACTATAATTCAAGGATACTGATGAAGAAGTAATGGCTAAAGTGAAATTTTTGACAACTGGCAATATACCCGTATCATATAGATCATTCCTGTTATGATTTGTCAAAGAATTTTAAATTTCTTTTGATCTAAACTTTCACAAACACAAATAATAGATCTCTTTCCATATTGTCTACAAAAACATTTGCAGTAAATTTAATTTATAATACTGTACCAAGTATCTAGTGCTATACTGTCATTGAGCTTATTGAAATGATACTTCTGCTAGATAATCTATCAATCTGAATGGCAGGACTTGGACCAATCTCGTCTATATTAAAATTACCTTCCCTGTAAGAAACCTATAATTCTTTCCTTTTCTTTCACAACTTTGCCTCTAGTTTGAGTTTTATGAATAATAGCTTTTCTACTGATCAAAAACAAATTCTAGTATACTAGATACACTATCATTGATCACTATAAGTACTAATGTATGAATAAAAATATGTTTATGTTTCAAACTAAACCTGACATCTTTGTAATAAGACCTGATACACAATCTAGCACGTTACTATCTTTCTTCCTGGGGAGGGAGACAGCTTGGGCTTTATGAGTCAAGATTTGGTCTAATAAAATAGTGATGATTTCTTGCCTATCATTCTTTTAATGTCCTCCTTGATGACTCTGATTTGTTAATATAATATATTGAAGATAGTGTTATTAATTAGTGCAGTGCCAAGAGTGCAAAATCATGACAAAAGCTTCCCAGCTCTCTTTTTCTAGTCATGAAGAGTATTGTGGGAGAAGTTTGTCTAAGATGATTAAGGACAAATTAATATACCACCTTTTAAAATCATTATTTTAAACCATGATTTTAAATGGTAGCTTACTGGGACTCAAAACAGGATTCACACCATTTTCTTCCCCCCTCTCTGCAGGGGCATCTGTGGTTTGACTTTTACAAATCCATAATAAGCAAGAGAAAAACCTTACTCAGGAATCTTCAAACTGGATTTTTTTTTCATAATATTTTGGGAAGCTTGAAGACCAAAGCCTAAATCAATACTATAGTCACAGCACCCAAGCAATTGGCTCTGTAGACTATACTTACTGATTTCTCTAATTAAATTATTTATTTATTTGGTGTATCATGGTCCTCAAAACTGGAAACTGTATTTTAAGTCTTGATGTCCTTTGATTTTTCGTTGATACATGAAAGAATAGTCTCTTTTCAAAATGGGGAAAATATTTTTCCTCTTCCAGAAGGAACTGCAACAAAAATAAAAAGATGATTGGCAATGGAAATACAGCAGTTTTCTTTGAACTATACTTTGGATTGAAAAAAAAAAAAGAATGAAAATTTTCATGTTTTAACAACTGACAGAGCAAGTAGAAGTGTGTATACACTTAGCATTGCTAATTATGAAAGCATGTGGGGAAACTGAAGGTCTTAATTAGTTTGGGTCCTGAGTTAGCTTATTTAATTCTCAGCAAAGACAGCAGAAGATGAATATCAATGGAAATTAATAGGTTCTTTTAGGGCTGGAAGAAGCACAAGCTGGAATCAAGATTGCAAGAAGAAATATCAGTAACCTCAGATGACACCACCCTTATGGCAGAAAGTGAAGAGGAACTAAAAAGCCTCTTGATGAAAGTGAAAGTGGAGAGGGAAAAAGTTGGCTTAAAGCTCAACACTCAGAAAACGAAGATCATGGCATCTGGTCCCATCACTTCATGGGAAATAGATGGGGAAACAGTGGAAACAGTGTCAGACTTTATTTTTCTGGGCTCCAAAATCACTGCATATGGTGATTGCATCCTTGAAGTTAAAAGACACTTACTCCTTGGAAGGAAAGTTGTGACCAACCTAGACAGCATATTCAAAAGCAGAGACATTACTTTGACAACAAAGGTCCATCTAGTCAAGGCTATGATTTTTCCAGTAGTCATGTATGATGTGAGAGTTGGACTGTGAAGAAAGCTGAGCACCAAAGAATTGATGGTTTTGAACTGTGGTGTTGGAGAAGACTCTTGAGAATCCCTTGGACTGCAAGGAGATTCAACCAGTCCTTTCTAAGGGGATCTGTCCTGGGTGTTCTTTGGAAGGAATGGTGGTAAAGCTGAAACTCCCATACTTTGGCCACCTCATGCGAAGAGTTGACTCATTAGAAAAGACTCTGATGCTGGGAGTAATTGGGGGCAGGAGCAGAAAGGGACGACAGAGGATGAGACGGCTGGATGGCATCACTGACTCAATGGACCATGAGTCTGAGTGAACTCTGGGAGTTGGTGATGGACAGGGAGGCCTGGTGTGCTGTGATTCATGGCGTCGCAGAGTCAGACATGACTGAGCGACTGAACTGAACTGAACTGGTAACTTTCACATGTTTAGGCAAGGCTAAAGCAGTCAGCTAGGTCAGGTGAGTAGAAAAACAATCAATTATTTCCCATTGTCTAAGTAAAGCAGCTTAATTGCTATCATTGTTTTTTGTAACCTGTTAGCATTACATACTACAAAACACAGATGAATTTACAAAAGAGTAAATAGAAGTTTAGCCACAGAACAATCCAAAGAATATGGTTGTGGGTGTTAGTATTTCAACAAAGAAATAGATTCTCATTTTTTTTTTCCAAATTTTATTTCAAAACAACTAATTCAATCATAAAAGAAATTGTTTCTAGAAAGAAAGATCCATGAATACCTACTGGAAAGGGGGCTTTACCTTTCTATACATAGGGTAGAAAGAAAACTATTGTTCAAGAAATGAGTCCAGTGCAATTTGTATACATTTACCTTTTATTGCACCTACTGAACTGAAAAAAATATTAAACAAACAAGTGATTACTCTTTCGGGGATAACCCTGGTGGTTCAGTGGTAAAGAATCTGCCTATAGTGCAGGAGGGAATTTGATTCCTGGGAAGTGAAGATCCACTGGAGAAGAAAACGGCTACCCTCTCCGGTATTCTTGCCTGGAGAATTTCATGGACAGAGGAGCCTGGCAGGGTCACAAATAGTTGGACACAACTGAGCAACTAACCAACATGGAGTAAATAGAAGCAAACAGTCAAAGATCTGATTTTTTATTGTAATAAGTGTGTTTTCAAACTGGTAATTCAAGTAAGTTAAGTAAGTAAAGTCGCTCAGTCATGACCGACTCTTTGCGACCCCATGGACTGTAGCCTACCAGGCTCCTCCCTCCATGGGATTCTCCAGGCAAGAGTACTGGAGTGGGGTACCATTTCCTTCTCCAGGGATCTTCCCAACCCAGGGATCGAACCCAGGTCTCCCACATTCCAGGTAGACACTTTAACCTCTGAGCCACCAGGGCAGCCCAATAAAAACAATATTAAAAGATAGAAATTAAGATATTTCAGTTTGTTACTTGTCTTGATCCAAACCTTCCTACTCACGAAAGCTTATTAATTTAATTGTTTTATGATATAGTCTCTTGTTTTTTCAGTGTATAAATAAAAAATATAAAAACATGTGACTAGATATAAAATATATAAATATGTTCTTATTGAAAAGCCTAATAATTTGCCATTTTAGGCTGTAAAGTTCTATTAGTTTTAACAGAGCTGTACATTGGTGGAACCACTTGCAAAAGAAGAATACTCCACAAGTTATATCATGCCCCCAACCCTACATACTACCTTGATGTTCTAACAGGGTTCATCCCTGATCCCTGACAGTCAGTGCTCTGTACACCCAAACTATAATTTTATCTTTTAAGAATGTCATGTAAATGAAATTATAATAGCTTAGATGGTAAGGAATCTGCCTGCAGTGTGGGAGACCTGGGTTCAGTCCCTGGGTTGGGAAGATCCCCTGGAGGAGGATATGGCAACCCGCTCCAGTATTCTCGCCTGGAGAATTCCATGGCCAGGGGAGCCTGGCAAGTTACAGTCCATGGAGTCACAAAGAGACAAACATGATTGAGTGGCTTTCACGCTCACTTTCAACCTCTTGAAATTGGCTTCTTTCTCATAGCATATGATCTGTGATATTCACCCAAGTTATTATATCTCATCAGTGATACATACAAGTTCCTACTCCTCTGAAGTCTCACTAATAGACCATTTTACCAAATTTGACTTTTTTTTTCTATTTATTTACAGTTATTTGTAAGACAGCAGAGAAACAAATTCTCTGAGTAAACACAGTTCACTTTTCATTCAAATTTTATTCAAAATACATACATGACTTATCCAGAGAAGGTACTAGAAGTGTTGTCAGGACACAGCAAGTTAAGGAAATCAACTAATCACTCAACTTGGACCACTATGTCTGAAAAATGACTTTAAAAAGTGTAACACATATTTGCAAACAGTAATTTGAATACAGTTTGTAAAGCGAGTTCAGTCACTCAATCGTGTCTGACTCTTTGTGACCTCATGGACTGCAGTATGTCAGGGTTCACTGTCCCTCTCTGTGTCTCAGAGCTTGCTCAAACTCATGTCCATTGAATCGGTGATGCCATCCAACCATCTTGTCCCCTGCTGTCCCCTTCTCCTCCTGCCTTCAATCTTTCCCAGTATCAGGGTCTTTTCCAATGAGTCGGCTCTTCGCATCAGGTGGCCAAAATACAGGAGCTTCAGCTTCAGCATCAGTCCTTCCAATGAATATTTAGGGTTGATTTCCTTTAGGATTGACTGGTTTGATCTCTTTGCAGTCCAAGGGACTCTCAAGAGTCTTCTCCAACACCACAGTTGAAAGTGAGTCTGTGCTTATTATAAATTTACCTCCTTTACCTGTTTATCATTTGATCCTTTCCCTATTACTTGTTTTATTTTATTGTATGTCAACATACTCTTTTAAAACACAAAGATAAAACAAATTCCTCCTAAATTGTGTGACTGTTTCATCACATATATACATGTGATACTTGCTTACTCTTTATTCAATTGCTTTGTCACTTTGTCTCCGTTTCTCAATTTACGTTGGATAAACACAGAAAAGTTTCATGAATGAAAATTTAAATTCAGACTATTCTTCTCAGCACAGGGACCTATAGTTCTGGGTTTTGATTTAAATACTGGGATTTAAAGTTTTGCAACAGATACATCCAATATTTAAAGTTTAATTTTTCCTTTTAACTTTGAGACCTGCTATTAATGCAATTCTACCTGTTATCTTCTTAAAAATATGAACTTTTGTTAGTAATGCTATGATGTTTTAATTCACTATTTATAAGAGCTTTTGGACTCATGTCCAAATAATAGCTCTTGGACTCATGTCACCTACTCAATGGGCATGAGTTTGAGCAAACTCCTGGAGATGGTGAAGGACAGGGAAGCCTGGTGTGCTGCAGTCCATGGGGTCTCAAAGAGTCAGACATGACTGAGAAACTGAACAACAACAAATTTATAAAAAGAGTGATTTGATTTCATCTTTAGGTGATAAATTTGTCTGAAAACAGTTTTATTAGTTTTGGTTTACTTATCCCCACCCTTATATAATGCATGTATAAAGTTGCTTTCAAACTACCTGCAGATACTATTCCAGGTGTTGATGACACATTTGTGAACAAGTCTATTTGAATCCACTCTGAAATGGCTGGAGAGGTTTCACCTGCAAGCATATAAGGTTCACAAACTTATAATAGCTTTGGACAGGATCACTTTCAAAAATTTGGAGTAATATATTGAGAGTTGGACTGTGAAGAAAGCTGAGCACTGAAGAATTGATGCTTTTGAACTGTGGTGCTGGAGAAGATTCTTGAGAGTCCCTTGGACTGCAAGGAGATCCAACCAGTCCATTCTAAAGGAGATCAGTCCTGGGTGTTCTTTGGAAGGAATGATGCTGAAGCTGAAACTCTAATACTTTGGCCACCTCATATGAAGAGTTGACTCATTGGAAAAGACTGATGCTGGGAGGGATTGGGGGCAGGAGGAAAAGGGGATGACAGAGGATGAGATGGCTGGATGGCATCACTGATTCGATGGACATGAGTTTGAGTGAACTCCGCAAGTTGGTGATGGACAGGGAGGCCTGGCATGCTGCAATTCATGGGGTCACAAAGAGTCAGACACTACTGAGTGACTGAACTGAATTGATTCAATACATATTCACTGGGTATCTACTATGTTGCAATCATTGTGCTTGTTGCTGAAGATTCAGAGACATAAACCACAAACCCTACTCCATCAAGAACACAGTATGATCTTCAATTATAGAAAGAGAATAGTGGCTGCATATGATAAAGAGTAGTATAGGGGTCCATATAAGGTAATTATTAATTATTACATCATTGTATTACAAAGCAACCTCAAAAAAATAGGCTGACATACTCTAATGACCTCCTTGTCTCTCAAAGGCTGAACTGTTACTTTTCAAGAGTATTTAAGTAATCCCACAATGGCACCCCACTCCAGTACTCTTGCCTGGAAAATCCCATGGATGGAATCCCATGGATGGAGGAGCCTGGTAGGCTGCAGTCCATGGGGTCACTGAGGGTCGGACATGACTGAGCGACTTCACTTTCATTTTTCACTTTCATGCATTGGAGAAGGAAATGGCAACCCACTCCAGTGTTCTTGCCTGGAGAATCCCAGGGTCGGGGGAGCCTGGTGGGCTGCCGTCTATGGGGTCGCATAGAGTCGGACACGACTGAAGCGACTTAGCAACAGCGGCAGCAGTAGAAGGCAACAAGCTCAAAATACACTGTTTGAAATACACTTGGCTTCTATTTTGCACTTGGCCACTTCCTGAAGATATTAAAGAAAAAAGTGACACATTGACTCAAAATTCTGTCATTATCTTATAATAGGATAATGAGACATGTTTTGTAGTAGAGAGGAGGAACTATTATATGAATAATCTGAGTAATATATGTGGAAAAATTTTGTGATCTGTGAATGTGCATAAATATAATATTTTGCTATTTTGGTAAGAGGACTAAAACATGGTTTGAGATATTAAAGGCTAAATGAATTCTAGAGTTCCTTCTCAAACTAAAGCTCCTCAATTCTAGAGCTGGAAGAGACTGCATAAACATTTTATCAAATTTAAATTTGTAAATGCTGAAATTATGGAAACTATATATATATATATATACACACACACACATATAATTATACATAAACTAGCTAATGGCCAAGTGAAATTGTTAGTCGCTCAGTTGTGTCTGACTCTTTGCAACTCCATGGGCTGTAGCCTGCCAGGCTCCACTGTCCTGAAATTCTCTAGGCAAGAATACTGGGTTGCCCTGCTCTCCTCTAGGGGATCTTCTCAATCCAGGGTTCAAACCCAGGTCTCTCGCGTTGCAGGCAGATTCTTTACAGTTTGAGCTAACTGGGAAGCCAAGAAGACCTAAAAGTAAATTATTTTGTTTTCTTTGCCTCTCCCTTAAAAATAGTTTAACGTCTAAAATTTTGTTTACTAAAAATATTTTAACTTTTTTTCTGTAGTATTCTTCTGCACTCATAAACAGAACAGCCTTGATATAACTGATTATGAAAGACAGTATTTTATAATTATCATTTTGAGGGCATTTCCCAACAGTTCGATGTTTAGGACTCAACTTTCTCAAGGCAAAGGCTCTGAGTTCAACCCATGGTTAGAGAACAAAGATCCTGCAAGCTATGTTGGATAGCCCCGCCCCCCCCCCCAAATTTGTATATAATTGTAAAAGTATATAATTATACTTTTGAGCTTTCTTCTTTTTAATAGAACTTTGAAAGATGATGAGTAGAAAGATATTACACAGTGCCAAAGTGATTGAACCCAGGTCTCCCGCATTGCAGCCAGATTTTTTACCATCTGAGCCACCAGGGAAGCCCCCATTTTTTTTTTAATGATTGCTGATTGCAAATGATAGTCATACATGTCTTTAATACTTTATAGTTTCAAAGCAGTTTTAGGTATGCTGTAAATAATGGCACATTACCGATCTGTTCAAAATGAAATATTAACTTATAAATATTACCTTTCAAATAAGTTAAATCTCAGAAAAGTCAGGACACTTAGCTGATAATCTTATAAAATCAAAAACCACTGTACATTTCATGACTCTGAAAAGCCAAAGGAATAACATTTCTTATAAAAGTACATTTTTCCTACTACCTTTTTTATGGCATTTTATTGGTTTCAGGTGCAGTGGGGAATAGTTAGAAATTATTGAAAATTACAGTTCATTTTCATATTTATTTCATAAATAATTAATTTTAAAGACACTATCTCTAAGACCATTAAAATACAAACAAATATGACAACACATTTAAATATGAACTATATATTTAACTGATCTGAGAGAATAGAATTTCAATTTTAATATAATTATGAATACTTCTTAAAGGCTACAAAGGCAATAGAAGTGTCCTTTTGGCTAAAAATAGATCACTGCACACTTATAATTGGGTATGCATGTTTCTCAGAAATAAAAGGTATTCTTTATGTACTCACCCTCTTCAGGGCAAACATTTGTGGTAGTTTTGCCGATGAGACTAGTTAACTGTGTTAATAATTTCTTGACTGTCCCTGCATTGTTTTGAAGATAAGTTTAACAGTCACTGAACACAGACTTCGAGTTCTTCAGCACCCAAGAGCTATCACTAAATGAAAATTTCAATGAAAGTACTGACATGCAGCCAGTGGTATCTCTTTGCATATATCAGCCTACCAATGTAACAAAATTCAGTTGTCTGATTTATGCAACTGATCAGCTTCTCCCATTAACAAAGGCCTTTAACCAATAACTGTAACCAGGTTTTGCTTACTTGTTTGTTTAAAACTATGTAGTCCTGGTATAATTCTTATTATAAATATCTAGTAGGGTTTAATGTAATGAAATCTCTATCTCTCTCTCTCTTTTTTTTTTTTTGCCTTTGGTTATATGTAGAGAAAAACTCCAAAGATAGGATAAATTTAGTTATCTAGATGAGTCTGAGTACCAGGATAAAACCTTTCAAAATATTTAGGAAGACAGTACTTTTGGAAATTATAGTAGATTGGTGTGTGTGTGCTAAAATTAACTGTGCGATTGCCACAGTTTTTCATTTTATTTTCAATTTGTACAGAAAACCTAAACAGTCATTTAAGTTTGATTAAAAAAAATAGCTGCAATGCAAAATTTTATATATAAGAACAAAAGTACACTGAAGCTATTTTATTAATATGTTTTAATAGGAAACAAATGGGAATGGTTATGTTAGTTTCTGAATTTCATTTTCTTTCCTAAACTCTGTTATATTACAAAAGCAGTAAAAACAAGCAGAACTATATGTTAAGCACGGACTTTTAAAAATACACAATCTCATGTTTATTTTAGTCGCTTTTCATTTCACAACCAAATGAAACATGCCTATAATTTTAGAAATCACATAACTGAAAGAGAACACAAAATCATGCTCAAATATATCCAAAATAATCATCACCCTGGAAAGCATGCCCAACTTATTTTAAAGCTGCATTATTGCCTGATTTAAAGGCAGACAGGGGCTGTGGGGCCACATTCCATGACAGAGAGCCTCTAGAGACATCTTTGATCATTCTTTGTGATGCATAAAATATGTCACAGTTGTACTATAAAAGATATCAGCCATCAGGTAAGGTTGTCACTTGCCCTTGTAGTATTATATTGGAAAAATACGGCTTTTCTCTCTCCTGCTTGTATGGGATTACTGCTCATGGAAACACAGCCTATTTAGTCTGTGTGCAACCATTATCATACTCCTGGTTTCTTTCAAAAGAAAGTAGTCATAAATAAACATCCTAAAGAGAATAGATCTAGTTGATAGTTTGTTTCAACATTCACCCATTTCATAAGTTGTTATAAGCTGTGAATATGCTAAGTACTGGTCTCCATGAAAGCTGAGTTCTACAAAAGGATTGCACATTTCTCCAGAGACTAGTTGCTTTCATTTGATTTGTTATGCATACATCTTAGTTTACTTCAAAATCTGAACCTATGTCACAAATAATATTTATAACAAAAGAACAATAGCACCAAACTATTTCAAAATGTTACATTTTTAGTTCTCAGCTCCTCACATATTTTTTAAATTAAATGTGTGTGTGAATGAGCTTTAAGACAATTCAAACTACAGTTATTTGTGTTATAACAACAGCATCTTTCCTTTAAATTTGCCTTTCACATATTGATGTACATAAAATGTTTTTACCTTATACCTAGATTAATGTTTCCTCACACTTTTTAAATTGGCAATGAGGGTGATTTTAATATTCATTTGGGGAAAATAATTTTTAAATGTATAGAAAATTTGGAAATATTTTAATGTGAAATGCAATTGAAAAGTGATTCTTACCTTTGAAATCTCAAAGTAATTACTGAAGTTTTACCAACTTGAATGATATAATTGACTCCGTTAATATTGGCAATATTTACTGGAGAGTTTGTCAAGTATAATATTCTTATCTGAAAGCATTTGGCTACTAAACCAACAAAACACAAACAATACATAAACTATGGTGAATATATGTTAAATCTGAACATCTGACAAAAGTTTTGCTGAAAGAATACAAATACAACTTTCAGATGATTCTTACCCTTTTAATAATTTGTTGCTTTTAAAAAATAAAGATTCTCAGTTTATCATTTCTAAGTTGCAAAGTGCTACTTCTCACACTTAAACATTTAGCAATTTATTTGTAAATTGGGAAGGAGGAACCCGTTTTAATGGAGAAATAACATACGGTATAACAGACCGGATCGATTAAAGGCCTCCATCTGGCACAAGACTAGAAAAGTTGCTGCCATATGTTTTGAACAGCATGGCAAAACTAACTGTTTTATACTGTCACCGTCCCCAGATTTGTTTTAAAAATTGCATTTTGTTTTAATATATATGCATATATGTGTGTAGTTATATATACATATGAAAAATATCAGGTATACTTTATTTATGATTTCTTAATTGGAAAGTAGACACTATATAAAATTTTTAAAAAGCCCTTGGTCTTCAAGGTTCAGTGTGAAAGGCAGTTGACAGCTTTAAATAATGAAAAAATAAAATAAAAGAGAGAGAGAAACACCAAATTTGTTCACTCAGTATTGTTTAAATCTTAAATGACTTTAACAATGATAGCTCATACTTGAGGACTACTAAAAATGATAGAATTAAAACAATAACAAAGGAGAATAATGTGTAAAATTCATATGAATATTAAATACTGGTAATATCAAGAACATATTCAGTAGTTCTGTGTTTTTTAAGGTAAAATTTCATAAAGATAGATTTAAAAATCAGAATATATATGATGCTGTTGGAAAAATAACATATCAGGTTCAAATGAAATTTAGGAATGTTAATCTCTTTTGCAGCTGCTATTTTTGTTTTATGGTATTTTTACAGCTGTTTTTAATTTCTTTTAAGAAATACTAAACCTTTAGGAGAATTCCCATGTGAACAACCACAGTACAGATAATTGGTTTCATTGCAATTCAGATTATGAACATCATTTTTCAGTTGTTACTTTCAAACTACATACATAGCTAAATCTGTAAGCCATTTTCTTTATTCAGCTACTATCAAAAGGGAAAAAATCAGTTAAAAACATCACAGAGTCTCACTCTTTATCTAATAGAGTGTGATGTTTAAAAAATATTTACCTTCCTCCATAGAACACTAATATATCCTATGTAGTATGTGCAGATGTAACCTATATTTTTTAATTAAGAAAAGCAGAAAACATAAATTATGAAAAATTCTTTTAGAACTATGATTACTTTAATAAATTTCAGAATTGGCATTTATCATGCAATCCTATTTCTATACCTAACATCCTATCCTTTGATTAATTATTACCATAGACTGTATATCTTCATTTAGAAGCATCCTTGATTAGCAGCCACACCTATACCATGCAGTTTTTTAATAGAAGCCACCCGTCCCGTGCAAGCCGCAGGGGAAAGTAATTAAATTTAATAGAAGCCGTCTTTGTTTTATAGCCACCCTCAATTTAAAGCCACAGGGGTAAGTAATTAAATTTAATAGAAGCCATAGCTTCTAAACAAAGATATACAGTATCAGTTAGGTATGCAGAAGTATAGAAATGAGAAATACTCTACCTTGGGAGTTGTGAGGAGTGTGGGTTTATATGAAGCAATGTTAAAAAATGTAAAAGTTCACAAAATATGTTTTTTAAGTGATTCAAAATGGGTGGAGAAGGTATAGTTGTCACCCTACATTTTTCAAACAGCAATAAGAGAGGTGGGGCTGCTACACGTCCTTGCTAAACCACAATAGCTTGGACAGTTGCCTGCTGTGAGCACTGAATGCATCTCTCCCTCTAATAGGAGCTGGACAAGTCCAGTCTTTCCGATGCAAACACAGTATGCCTTAGCTTGGTTAGAAGCAATTCATGGGAATGTAAGAGTTTTGATATTCATGATTATTTATTCTAGATTTGAGAAGATAAAAATTTTTATGTGTTTTGCTGTGTTCTTTGCTCATTTGTTTTTTAAATGATGATGATGATGGGCCCTCAATTAGTTTTCCCTGCCTGTAGCCAAGGACCTGTAAAACCTGATCTAGACTAGGAGCACCATTTGGATGGTTAATTTCAGCTTCATCCTAGGGAATGTTTTGGCAGGCTGTCTCACCACACTTTCTAAATATTTTGATGGACATACAAAGAGGCTGATGAAGAATGGTAGAATTCACATTGACTATCTAAAATTTTTGAGGCCCTTTTTCTCACAAAGCCATATGCTCCATGTAACTAGCTTTAATTCTTAAATTGTATTTTGACTTTTAATACTGTTTTAAAATTCCAATTTTTCAAAATCATCTGGAACATTTTTAATCCATGCTTTGTCATAAACAGTGCTTTAATAATGCACAAGTCTCACGTAGGGTAAAAACCCAAAGTGGAAAGAAAGCAGCTGGTGGCATGTCCAGTGATGTTCTAAGTTCATTGCCTTTAAAAGATAGCTCAAGTTTTCTTAAAAAGAGAGGAAAGGAAAGATTCTGAAATTCAGCAGCCCAGATGGTAAAAAACAATAGGAGCCGCCTGTAGGCATATGGTGCACAGAAAACGTACTAAGAATGTGTTAATAAGTAAATTAAAACTTGTATTTAGGTAGTTGTGATTACAACATGGATCATAACTAAGAGGGATGAAAACAGAATGGGGCTCAAAGAAAGAGATATGAGATAAAAAATCAAGAAGGGTGTTTAACATGCACATTTAGTCATTGGCTATCTGCATATACCTATAAATTCTTGATGATTAAGTTGTGTTTTTCCTTAGAACATGTACAAGCTTAGGCATTTTTGTGATTTATCAGTAGAAAATAAAGTTTGTCACTAACAGTTGTTATCCAAATTACTGCAATGCACACAAATTCATTGCTTTGCCTGTGACACTGTCTGGTGGCAACTGATAAACATAGTCTTTCCAGTTGGTTAGAAATAGAACATTTCCAAATTTTAAGCAATAAACACAATGTTCTTTTAATTAAAGAATTTTAAAGTACCATTGAGTATTTATTCCCATATTTGTGATTATCTCTTTAAATACCTATAGATATTTTTCAATAAGTAAGGTTGAAATCCTCAGTACAAATTCTTGAACCATATTAGACTCATATTAGACTCCATTAGACTCTATTATCATTATCCCAGCTTCACTGAGAAATATTTTCACATTCCTTCCTTTTTAGTCATTTTCAATCAGACTCAGGATTGATTCTTCCCATTTTTCTTTCTATCAATATCTTTCAATCAGGATTTTTCTTCTGTTTGGATCATTGAGACAGAGGATATATTCACACAGTATTATTCTGCCTTTGAAGCAAAGCAACAACCCTTTTCTAGTTTTCAGAACAGGTAAAAAGTTAAAAAGTCTAGGACCCCTGCTTTTGTTGTCAGGAGGCTCCCTACCTTTTCACAGCTTGATTTTACCATGTGTCACTCAGGCGGATGGTTGTTCCCAATAGACTAACTCATTTAGATGTTGCAATCAAAGCTATTTGGAATTTTTTGCATTGAATCACATACTCCTGCTGCTGAAAAATACAAAGCCAATTACTGTATTTTTTGTATTCTCAAGGAGCTAGAGGTGAGATGTTTCCTGTTTCCCTATTCCTTGATATACTCAAGGAATGATCTGGCAGCGTTTGGTGAATGTAGTGAAAAGAAGGGGTTTTAAGGTCACTCCGGTTTTAATATTGCAAATTGTACTTACTTCTGATGAAAGCATCATCTGATTACGACTGTGTCAAAATTTTCAATTGTTAATAAAATCTATAAATCAGTGTACATTCTTACTACTTAAAACTTTAAACAATAAACTCTGAATGGAAAATATTTTGATTTTCATTGACAGCATCAGAAATGTGTTACAAATTCCTATGAAAAAGAAGTAGGATGTTTAAGAATTTGAGAGCAGCATGTTACAGTTTATCAAGATCTGTGTCCTTTGTACTTCTCCTATTGTCCACATTGCACCACGCACATACATACACACAGCATATCAAACGCTGATTTCTTGCATTGTAGGAAATTGAGGGGAAAAGATGTCATAACTTGTTGCAAATTGTGATTCTGGTAATACACAAAGCAATAAGGAAAGTTAAAGTATATAGTTAAAAGTGACTTTATCCAGAAAAATATTACACAAGTCTAGTCTCTAAAAAAAGAGACAGAAAGTGGTTGGAATATGACTGACCGTCAGGACTACCAAACTGGGAGTGGAAATGTGGTTTGGAATCAGGGACGGTAAAAATAAGCCCAAGGACTTTTCTATTCCTTTTGCTGAAGAATATGGAGTGGGAGAGAAGACAAAACAATCCAAGCAGGAGAAGCAGCAGGGGTAAAAGATAATATATGGCCATTGGGGCAGAAATTCTGATATACTGAGTTCTTATTTGTTCAATTCTTTAAATACTTAATTTTTACTTATTTGACTGTACTAGTTCTCAGTTGCAGCATACAAGATTTTTAGTTGTGGCATCCAAACTTTTAGTTGTGGCATGTGGGATCTAGTTCCCTGATCAAGGATAGAACCTAGGCCTTTGCATTGGGCTCATGGAGTCTTAGCCACTGGACCATCCCGGAAGTCTCTAACTGGGTTCTTATTTTAATAGACAGGATATGCATATACTAAAACAAAGAACTAACACCTTCAGCACTTAGTTAATATTCTAAAGTTCTATTCCACAAAAGTATTTTATACATAGACATGTTAAAATGATTAATTTTTCTAAAACCTATACCTTTGGTTCCAAACTAGGGATGTGACCCCATGGACTGCAGCTCACCAGGTTCCTCCCTCTATGGGGATTCTCAAGGCAAGTATACTGGAGTGGGTTGCTATGCCCTCCTCCAGGGGATCTTTCCAACCCAGGGATTGAACCCAGCAGTCCCTCATAGCAGGTGGATTCTTTACCATCCGAACCATCAGGGAAGCCCTATCAGATGTATGGTTAGAAATATTTCCTTCCATTTTGTAGGTTGCTTTTTCACACTGTTGATTTCCCCTTTTGATGTGCAAAAGACTTTAGGTTGATTTTGTCCCACTTGTTTATTTTTGTTTTTATTGCCTATGGTTTTAGTGTCTTATCTGAGAACTAATTGCCAAGATTTAATGCCATAAAATTTTCACCTATATTTTATTCTAGGAGTTTTACAGTTTCAGGTAATGTTTAAATTATATTTAAGCCCTTAATACTTTCAAAATTGATTTTTATATATGGTATAAGATAAATATTCACTTTCATTTTTTTGTAAGTGGATATCCAGTTTTTCCAAAGCCATTTGTTAAAGTGACTATCCTTTCCCCATCATGTATACTTGATGCCTTTGTAGAAGTTCAGTTGACTATACATGTTTGCACTTATTTCTGGGCACCCTGTACTGTGCCTTTAGTCCATATGTCTGTTTTTATTGTGGTACTATACTGTTTTGATTATTGCAGCTCTGTAAAATGTGCTTTAAATCAGGAAACGTGATGCCTCATACTTTATCTCTTTTTTTTCTTTTCTCAAGATTACATAGCTATTTGGATTCCTTTGTGCTTTCATGTGACTTTTAAGGCTGCTTTATCTGTTACTGCAGAAAAACAAACGTCATTGTGATAGGATTTTGATAAGGATTACATTGAATCTATAGATGGCTTTGAGTGGTATGGATATTTTAATTCTTCCATTCATGAATATGGGCTAAAGTTTTCATTTTTTGTGTCTTCTTCAATTTTTAAGTATTTTACCGTTTTCAGTTTACAAATATTTTACCTCTTATTAAGCTTATTCTAAGTATTTTTTTTATTACTATTGCAAATGTGATTGTTTTCTTAACTTTCTTTTCAAGATTATTCATTGTTAGTGTTAGAAATGCCATCAGTTTGGGGGTGGAAGTATTTTTTCCTGCAGTTTTACTGAATTTACCTATTGATTCTAATAGGTTTGTGTATGTGTGTGTTTTGGGAGTCTTTTGATGCAAATAAGATCATGTCATCTGCAAACAGAGATAACTTTATATCATCCTTTCTGTTTTGAATATTTTTTTTCCTTACCTAATTGTTTTGGCTAGGACTTCTAGTAATATGTTGAATAGAAGTGGAAAGAGTCAGCATCCATTCCTATTTCCTTGTCTTAGAGGAAACGTTTCCAGTTTTTCACCATTCATGTGATGTTAACTGCTGGCTTTTTATTTATGGCCTTTGTGATGTTGAGGTGATTTTCTTTTATTCCAAGTTGTTGAGTGCTTTTAACATAAAAGAGTGTTAAATTTTATAAAAATTTTGCTTTTGCATCTACTGAGATCATCATGTGATTTTATATTCTTCATTTTATTAATCTGGTACATCACATTGATTGATTTTCGTATGTTGAACCATCTTTGCATCCCACGGATAAATCCCATTGCATAAATCTCACATGATATAGAATTCTTTAATATTCTGCTAAATTATTTTTTTCTGGTATTTTGTTGAGAATTTTTGTACCAATTTTATGGATATTGGTCTGTAGAATTTTTTTCTTCTGGTGCCTTTTTCTAGCTTTGATATCAGGTTAATGCTGGCCTCATAAAATGAGTTTGGACATGTTCCCTTCACTTAACTTTTTTGGAAGAGTATGAGAAGAAATGATGCTAATTTTTTTATAGTGTTTCTTGTGGTATGATACTTAATATGAGATCTACTCTCAACAAAGTTTTAAATGCATACTATTTGTGGTTGATCATAGGCACAGTACTATACAGCAGATCTTCAGAACTTCCTCATCTTGTTTAACTTAAACTTTATACCCATAGAAAATGTCCAGTAGAACATTTGGGAGGGTGTTAATTATGCATTCAATCACATTCAATCACATTTTCTGTTTCTTCATGATATGATCTTATTAGGTTGTATATCTCTAGGAATTTCCCATTTATTCTATGCTATGCAATATTTTGGTATATAATTGTTCATAATTGTCTCTTTGAATTTTTGTTTTTGTTTTTTTTTTAAATATTTATTTTAATTGGAGGCTAATTACTTTACAAAATTGTAGTGGTTTTTGCCATATATTGGCATGAATCAGCCATGGGTGTACATGTGTCCCCCATCCTGAACCCCCCTCCCACCTCCCTCCCCATCCCATCCCCCAGGGTCATTCCAGTGCACCAGCCCTGACCACCCTGTCTCATGCATCGAACCTGGACTGGCGATCTGTTTCACATATGATAATATACATGTTTCACTACTATTCTCTCAAATCATCCCACCTTCGCCTTTTCCCACAGAGTCCAAAAGACTCTCTTTAGTTGTCTCACATATAGGGTTATCATTACCATCTTTCTAAATTCCATATATATGCATTTGTATACTGTATTGGTGTTTTTCTTTCTGACTTACTTCACTCTGTATAATAGGCTCCAGTTTCATCTTTGATCTTTTTGATATTTCTTTATCATTAGTTGCAATGTCTCCTCTTTATGATTTAGCTTACTTGATTCATATATCTTTTCTTAATCAAGCTAAAGTTTTGCCAATTTTGTTGAACATTTCAAAAAAGTAACTCTTAGTTTAGCTTGTTTTTATTTATTGTTTTGGTTTTTAGTCTTTGTCTTACTGGTTTCTGCTGTAGTACTTATTATTTTCTTTCTTCTGATTACTTTGGGCTTGCTTTTCTCTTTTTTTAGTTCCTTTAGATGTATATTTATGTATTTCCTTTGGTTGTTTATTTGAGATCTTTCTTTATTAATGTAGAGATTTATTGCTATAAACTTCCTTCATAGTACTGCTTTTGTGGCACTCTAAGTTTTACTGTGCTGTGTATTCATTTTTTGTTTATTTGAAGATATTTTATAATTATACTTCTGACTTTTTCTTTGTCTGATTGATTATTCAAACATGCATTGTTTATTTTTGCATACTTGTGAGTTATCCAGTTTTATGTATGCTGTTGTTTCTAGTTTTATTCAATTGTTGTTAAGAAGATATTTGGTATTATTTTCTCAATAATCCTAAATTTGTTAACACTTGTTTTGTTACCAAACATGTGGTCTATGCTAGAGAACATCCTGTGTGTGCTTGAGAATTATGCTCCAGTTGGATAGAAGGTCATGTATATATCTATTAAAATCATTAGGTCTACAGTGTTATTTGAATCTTTTATATAATTACTGATCTTTGGTCTAGACCTTCTATCCATTATTGAAAATGGGATATTGAAATCTCTCATTATTTTATTGCCATCCCTTTTTCTCTTCAGTTTTATTAATATTGCTTTTGTATATTTGTCTGGTTTCTGATGTTGGATGCATATATAATTGTTTTATCTTGCTGGTGAATTGACCCTTTTATGATTATGTAATGTACTTTGTCTTGTCAGAGTTTTTACTTAAAACTGATTTTGTCTAATGTAAGTAAGGCAATCCCTACTCTTTTGATTACCATTTGTTTAGAATATCCTTTCACTCTTAGCCCATGTATGTCCTTAAATCTAAAGTTAATCACTTGTAGACAGCAAAAACTGGACATTGTTTTTTTGTTTGCTTTTAATTTATTCAACCTATGAAAACTGTTACTTCTCTCCCTGCCACACTTTATGTTATTGACATAAATTATGCCATGTATCCACTAACATATTTTTACAGTTATGGTTATTTTTATACCTTTATCTTTTCATTTCTATATCAGAATGAAAAGATGTTTATGCACCTGCCATAAGAGTAGTACATTATTCTGTATTGGTCTATATACCTACCTTCAACAGTAAGCTTTATTTTCACAGACTTTTTTTGTTGTTTAAAAATGTTTAGTTTTCAATTCGAAAGACTCTGTTTAGAATTTCTTATAAGGCAGGTCTAGTGATAAACTTCTTCATATCCTTTTATCTGGAAAAGTCTTCATCTCACCTTCATTGTTGAAGGAGAGTTGCTGAATACAGCATTCTTAGTTGTTAGTTTTTTGTTTTCTTTTTCCAACATTTTGAATATATCACACCACTCTTTTTTGGCCTGCAAGCATTCTGTTAAGACTTCCATTTATGAGAGTTCTTTTCTGTATGATGAACTACTTTCCTTTTATTGTGTTTAAAATTTTCTTTTTGTTTTTGACTTTTGAAAATTTGATTTCTTTATACGTATTTACCAGTGAGTACTTACTTGGTTTTGTCCTATTTAATAGGTTTCAGGCTTCTTGAATCTGGGTGTCCTTTTCCTTCCTAAATAAACTTTCCTCCCTTTTATCTCTCTTTTCATTCAGTGACTATCATTATGCATATAAATGCTCTTTTTGGTAGTATCTCACAAGTCCTTTAGGCTTTCTTCTCTTTCATATTTTTTTTTCTCCTCTCACTGAATAAATCCAAATGACTCTCTTCAAATGTACTGATTCTTTTACTTGATAATGTGTGCTGTAGAATTCTTCTGGTGATATTTTCAGTTTGAATATTACATTCTTCAGCTCCAAAATTTCCATTTGATTCTTTTTAATAATTTATATTTCTTTGTTGTAATTTTTACTTTATCCAGTCATTGATTTCCCGAGCTTGTTGACTATCTTTTTGACTGTTATTTTGAATACTTAGGTAATTCATATATCGCTATTTCTTTTGAGTTGGTTTATACAGATTTTTTTTTTCTTTGATTGGGTCAGTTTTTCTTGATTTTCCATTACTTATAGGTTGTGTTACCATCCCTGTATTTGAAAGAAGCAATCATCGATTCCAATCTTTATAGAGTGGCTTTGAACAGAAAAAGACCTCCAAAGAGATTCTGTTGTTGTTATTCAGTGGGTAAGTTGTATCCTACTCTGAGACTTACTCAGTGGGTAAATCTATGTGTCCATAGACTGCAGCACACCAAGTTCCTCTGTCCTCCACTATATCCTGGAATTTGCTCAAACTCCTGTCCATTGAGTTGGCGATGCTATCTAGTCATCTTGTCCTCAGCTGCCCCCTTTCCCTTTCCTCTTCAATCTTTCCCAGCATCAGGATCTTTTACAATGAGTCGACTCTTTGCATCAGGTGGCCAAAGTATTACAGCTTCAGCTTCAACATCAGTCCTTCCAATGACTGTTCAGGGTTGATTTCCTTTAGGATTGACTGGTTTGATCTCCTTGCAGTCCAAGGAATGCTCTGAGAGCCTCTCAAACTTTTCCTATGGATGTGTCTTTTCCATAAATGTCTATTTAGAGGGATGTGTCATTTTCTTTTTTTCAGGAACTTGTAATCTCTTGTCCTTTTGGTGCTGTCCACAAGTTCTCTGAAATGACAGCATGCTGCACAGCTTGTTTTTATTTTCAGCACTGTTTAGTCCACACAGGCTACTATAGGAAAAATCCCAGTGATTGTGTGTCTGGACGCTGGTAAGTTCAAGATAGTGGCACTAGCAGATTTTGCATCTGCTGAAGACCATCGTGGTTCATTGATGGCCACCTTCTTGTTATGTCCTCACATGAAGGAAGGTGTGAAACACCTCTCTGAGGATCTTCTGTAAGGGTACTAATGCTATTCATGAGGGCTTCATCTTCATTATCTAATCACCTTCCAAAGTCCCCACTCCCAAATAATATCACATGGGTGATTAGGTTTCAACAGAAAAATTTGAGAGGAGCACAAATATTCAGTCTATAGCATCAGCCCCCAAATATTGAAAGCATGCAGCATCCTGTCTGTGCTCTGAAACGAGCAAAACAGAAGCCAGTCTCTCTAGCAGACTCATGGAAAGCTGGACCATTGAATGTATGCTCCACTCTTTTCTTCCTGAATGAGGGGCCACTGAGCAGTAATAGCCTCTGTCTATTGCATCACACATCCTGTGGCTCAGCAGTATGCCACAGGGCTATTTGTCCTCAGCAGCCCCCGGACATCTGGAGAATACCAGATCCCATCAGTGCTGTGAGACAGGGGAGACAGAAACTAACCTTTCAGGAAACCCCACTGAAAAGTCAGAATGTTGGACACTTGATCTGATCTCTTTTTCTTCAGGGAGAAGCTGGGAACTGGGAGTGTCCTCCAAATTAGGTGGTGCTATGCCAATTTCCACAGTGACTCAGCAGTAAATAATCTATTTGCAGTACAGGAGATTCAGGTTCAATTACTGGGTGGGGAAGAACCCCTGGAGGAGGGCATAGCAACCTACTCCAATATTCTTGCTGGGAAAATCCCACGGACAGAAGAGCCTGGTGTTCTATGCTCCATGGGGTCACAGAAAGATGGACACGACTGAGCACACACACACGCATGCCAATGGAGAGAACTATGGTGCTGCTGCTGCTGCTGCTGCTAAGTCGCTTCAGTCGTGGCCGACTCTGTGCGACCCCATAGATGGCAGCCCACCAGGCTCCCCAGTCCCTGGGATTCTCCAAGCAAGAACACTGGAGTGGGGTGCCATTTCCTTCTCCAATGCATGAAAGTGAAAGTGAAGTCACTCAGTCGTATCCGACTCTTAGCGACCCCATGAACTGCAGCCCACCAGGCTCCTCCGTCCATGGGGCTTTCCCAGGCAAGAGTACTGGAGTGGGTTGCGAATGGAGAAAAGTATGGTGAGTGAGTGTCAGAAATTTTCCTGCCGGCTTTGTTGTATCTGGTTTTGTGCTCCTGTTGGGTACAAGAGCCCCTGAACTGGTTTCTAGATTTCTCACAAAGAAATTGTTCCATGTCTTAATATTAAATTGGTATTTCAATGGAAGGAAGGAACACCATTTTGTTCTTTGAATTATTTTAATATGAACAAACCATCACTTATTTTTTGGTAAAACTTGTAAAATTTAAAATGAATTTTAATATGAATAAACCAAATTTCTTTTCAGTACAACAAAAAATTTATAAAAGAGCACATAGTATTAAGAAGAAAATAGACATTTGATAATATTACACATGCTTTAATATGCTTACTGTTTAATTTTAATACAGTGGTTGCAGTCTTTTGTTTACAGCAAGTCTAGAAATAAGTCATCTCATTTACAACATATGTATATTTTAATGTCTCTGTATATGAATGCATCTAAATCCGATTTTAAACATCACAGTATAAATATAATATCTAGCAATAAAAAATGAACCATATAGCTACATAGTTTATACTACTAAAATCTTTGTTGTAACTAATATTAATTCACATTTTATAATTTTATTTTGATAGTAAATTAAAAAAATTCAACCTAATGGGCACAAGAAATGCAACAATGTTAACTATGAACCATAAACTTTGAAATTTCATAGGTAATTTTGTTTTAAAATTTGAAACTCTGTCATATAACTTTAAGTAGTGTTTTAGCTATAATACTATCCAAACAAGGGAAGATTAAAGGACACCATTAAATGTATAAAACATCCTCAGAAAAAAAAAAAATCTGCTTTTCCAATTATGTGAACCATTCACCATAAAACCATTGAGGCCTTCAAGCAATAAAAATTGGGATGGTGATGTATGAAAAAATATCAAAAAGCAGCAAATATTTCTATGTTAATATAAATTTCAAACACTACACAGAAAACCAGTTCAAATTGATGAATGAAAAATCAAGAGGAAATTCTTGCCTCTCTGGTTCTGTCACATTACCTTAAGATTTATGTGGTCATGCCTTAGAAAGACAATAGGAGAGGATTATTTCCTCATGAATACTGACAAAAAAGGAATGCAAAGATTGATTATGTAATATACAATGACAGAAGTTTAGGAAATTTATAAATTTCCTTCTAGCAATATATTTTTGCTAAAGATACACGTAAAATGTTAGAACACAGTATGCCAAATGTATGACACAGGTCATCAATGAGCTTAGATGAGTTTAATGTCCCTGGAATTTGTGTGTACTTATTTAATAGTATATTTACTGAAGCAACTGAAACTTTAACATCTAGTGCTGAAAAACACAAATACAAATTATTTTAATTATTAGAAAATTATTTTTGTAATATGTAATTGAATGACAAGTATAGAACAACAAAATTATTCTTTACTGGGGAGAAAATATCAATAACAGTAACATTTTTTTAAGAAGGAAAGAGAAGGGAAAGGAGATCCATTCAAATATGGAAATGAGATTGTAGTCTAAAGCTATTTTATAAACTAAATAAAAAAACAAAAATCTTGTTGCAGATCAATCATATGCATATGTATATGTAAGGTATATTTATGATATTACCTGCTCCAGTATTCTTGCCTGGAAAATTCTATGGACAGAGGAGCCTGGTGAGCTACAGTCCCTGGGGCCTCAGTCAGACACAGTTGAGTGACTGAGCACACAGAAAGATGTGACATTATTTGCCTTAATTATCTAGATAATTTAAAGTTAGACAACATTGATCAAAACTCTCTAGATTAGAACTTTAGTTTTCAACTTCAATTTTATGTATTAGAATAGTTTATGCATAACATATATTATTAGGGGAGAAGCTTGAATCAGAGCCACCAGTTCAAGAATACAGTGAACCTATCAAAGATATAACCCAGAGAGAAATATTATACATATAGATAATAGTGTCTCTTCTGACTATCTAGTCACATTATCATAAATTATTGTATGCTGCTGCAGCTAAGTCACTTCAGTTGTGTCCGACTCTGTGCAACCCCAGAGACGGCAGCCCACCAGGCTTCCCCGTCCCTGGGATTCTCCAGGCAAGAACACTGGAGTGGGTTGCCATTTCCTTCTCCAATGCATGAAAGTGAAAAGTGAAAGCCAAGTCGCTCAGTTGTGTCCAACTCTTCGAGACCCCATGACTGCAGCCTACCGTCCATGGGATTTTCCAGGCAAGAGTACTGGAGTGGGGTGCCATTGCCTTCCCCGAAATTATTGTATAGCTAAGATTAATTTTATTTGCCTATTTCTTTCTCTCTATGTCTATGTTTGAGTATTAAATATAGGGCAGAATTAAGTTTAAATTGTTTTGCAATTTGAACATCTAGAAATGTTTCATAAATCCTTTAAATGTAAATAAATGCAGATTTACTTTCTAGTGTATTATAATATTCTAAAGACCCTAAAGCATTTAAAAGATGAAGATATTCATGAGAAAGATAAATATGATTCCTAGCAACATTTTATCTTATTCTAGATTATGAAATATGGAAGATATAGAAATGTGTTTAATCATAATGGCACCCCACTCCAGTACTCTTGCCTGGAAAATCCCATGGATGGAGGAGCCTGGTAGGCTGCAGTCCATGGGGTCGCGAAGAGTTGGACACGACTGAACGACTTGGCTTTCACTTTTCACTTTCATGCACTGGGAGAAGGAAATGGCAACCCACTCCAGTGTTCTTGCCTGGAGAACCCCAGGGGTGGGAGAGCCTGGTGGGCTGCCGTCTATGGGGTCGCACAGAGTTGGACACGACTGAAGCGACTTAGCAGCAGCAGCAATGGTTAAAAATGTCTTCCCTGTTACACAAGGTAAGATGTTTAATTTAGCTATAACAGAAGCTATACATGTGTATACACGAGATAAATCAGAAGCAAAAAAGTTATAGATTCTACTCAAGTAGAAACAAAAATTATTCCAAACCTGATAACAACATTGTGGGAGATCACTGGAACCAATGAAGTAACATGTAAACAAACAGAAAATTGAGATTTATAGCATATTATGTAATGAGGATAGAGAAATGAGAATATGACAATCAATTAGGTTGAAATATCTGTATAAAAACTGTAAAATCCATGTAGTATAAAAAACAGAAAATTTTAATAAGTTATGGTATTTGAAAAGTAAAACATGACAATGAATTCAATCCAATTGTCTATCCATTCCATGACTGGATTTATGCAGCTACATGATTCTAATTTAAATTTATGTGGTTGCTTTAAATTTAAGGCAATAGTACTGTTCAATTACCTTCATCTAGTACAATATGTCTACCTTTTCTTCTCTGTCCTCAACCTTCGACCTCTTCTTACACATCATGGCTCTCAATTCATGACATTGCTTCCTACTTCAAAAAGAAAACACAGTCAAAAGGGAAAAGCCACATACTCCCACAATTATGTCTATTTACCTAACTGCATTTGGCCTATAAATTCTGCATGAGTTTCTATGTTCCCATCTAAGGCCACCAGAATTGATCTTTTTCACTCACACAAATGTTTCATCACTTCACATACATAACCCCAACAACCTTCCCCCACTTTCTTTGCATCTTCAAATATTTCATTGTTAGTGGTTTCTTGATGTCAGGATATAAATCAAATAAGAATATTAATTGCAGTACAAATTAAATTAATACTGCCTTACATGCCACCGCATATACTGTTGGCTGCTACAATCTCAGGGTTTTGGCTCCTCATCTGTATTTCAGCTGTCATTGGGCTCAACAACTGCATAGATTCCGACCAACTTCATCATCCGTATGACACCATACACTACTTCCCTCTCACCCAAGGTTGTCTCTTTTTAAGCTGAAGTTTGGAACACCATAAAATACTCTAAACACTAAGTACTCGACACAGAAATGCAGAGGAACTAACACCTAAGCGTTATTTCACGATTTCACTAATGGGGAAAGGCAACTGGCAGATAGACTCTTCCTTGCTCCTCTGAGCAGAAACCCTGAAAAATAGTAGTTCATTTGGCTTCTGGAAGGACAGTACCATGAGATAAATTTATGAGTCATGTTTGATATCAAGAGGTTGTCAAGTTAATAGCCACACTCCCTCTTTCCCTGCTTAGTTCCAATTTTCCTTACTTTGCCTTTTGGGGATTGTTTTCTCTAATCAAATGATGTCATATATGACTATATCTCCAGCTTAGGTAAAACTAACATGCACAGTTTTAGCTGTTAATAAACATACTCACACACACATACATATACACATAGGGTCTACTGATTTGTCCAGTACCATTTGTTTCCAGCCATAGATAAATGTTTTGAAATACTTCTTAAAGACCCCTAGTCTTCATTTCCTCCTTTTACATTCTCTCTTCTCATTCCCCATTTCTCCCCTCAGCCTGCACCCAAATTGCTCTGACATGGTCTTCAGTGACCTCCATGTGGTTAAATCAAATGGACAACTCTTTTGTCTTATTTTTACCTTATTTCATAACCTTCATCATGTTACTTTCCAAGAATTGTTTTTTTTTCCTATGAGGCTTCCCATGTGTGTCTTTCCTAGTGGTAAAGAACCTGCCTGTCAGTGCAGAAGATGCAAGACACATGGGTTCTATCCCTGGGATGGGAAGATCCCTTGGAGGAAGAAATGGCAACCCACTCCAGTATTCTTGCCTGGAAAATTCCGTAGACAGAGGAGTCTGACTGGTTACAGTCCATGGGGTTGCAAAGAGTCAGACACGACTGAGCATGCACATACGCACACACACATACACACAGAAATGTTTTACTCTGTTGGTTTTGAAAACCATAAGTTTTCCGGTTTTCCTCTTATTTTCTTCTCAGGGCTCTGGACTAGTTTCTCGCCTCTACTGGAATGTTCCAGGATGTGACTCCTTGGCCTTTTTTCTCTATTGTATCTGCACCCAGTTAATTCATTGTCTCCTCTTGGCTCATTGCTTTAAATATCAGAAACCAAAAAACTCTCAAGCATATATCTACCGGGTGACCATCTCTTGAGTTCTTGAGTTATAGCTATTTGCCTATCTGACATCACTATTTATTTGGGTATCTAATTATCTCAAAATTAAAATGCCCAAAACTGAACTTTTAATTTTCCATTCTAAACCAGTCTCCCTTATTGTTCTTCACCCATCAGGGTTATTTACCAATAATTACTTTATTTAGTGTTTTTCCCATGGGGATATAAATTTTGTGATGGCAAAGGTATTTGATTATTTTATTCATTGGTATGCAAATAGCTATATAGGTAGGTATTCCATAACTATTTCTTATATAATTTGGGGATAAAATATTTGAATATTCTCCAGCATTCAAACCCTTGAAACAAATGGACTCATTCAGCAGGTAGAATTTGCTTCATATTCAAAAAGAAAATGGTTATGGAAATGTAAGCTTCATAAAATTCAAATCATATGTACTACTTGAATAAAAATCAATGATAGTTTTCATTAAGATTTGGGGTTTGATGATCTTTCTCTTTGAATCTTATCTACTTCAAGACTATGGCTTTGGAAGTTAGTTCTTTTAAATGTTGTGAGAACTTTTTTTTTCAAAAATTGATCTTTATAAAATGAGAACAGACTATGAAGTGCATTTTGCCAACATTTTGCTATATGTTTCACATTGTATCTAGAAAAAGTGAGCAGGTGTAGAAAAGTCTTTACTATCACTAAAATTAACTTGAGATAAAAATGATGTATTTATATATATAAAGTAGCAACTAATATGTAAAGCCCAGTATTAGAAATATATCTATGTAAAAATAAAAAGCTGTCAAAATGTAGGATTAAAAAGTCTGAATGGCATATACATTAAATATTCCAAAAGCATAATGTATATGGAATATTAGCACTTAAGATCTTAAGAAGTTCTATGATTTAATGATATTTGTATGCATGCTTTAAGAAATATAGAAATCTATACTTTTTGGAAACAAATATTAAATCAAAGGTGTGCATGCCTGCTAAGTCACTTCAGTCACATCTGACTCTGCAACCCCATTAACTGTAGCCCACTGGATTCTTCTGTCCATGGGATTCTTTAGGGAAAAGTACTGGAGTAGGTTGCCATGCCTTCTTCCATGGTATCTTCACAACCCAGGGATCAAACCCACGTCTCTTATGTCTCCAACCTTGGCAGGAAGTGCCACCTGGGAAGCCCAAATCAAATATGTATTAACTTTTAAAATAACAGTCAGTACTGAACTAGATCTACTAAACAAAATCAAAGTAAAATAAATCTTACTTTAAGAAAAATATACATTAGTAAAACTTAAGAGATAATTTTTTCTTAGTGATACAATATGATTTCAAAATATTGTTAATTATACTTCAATTTCTGACACTTTAGCATTTTGCCCTTGCTTCAGTCTTGGAAAATATACTGGGCTGTATCTACTGAGGTTTTTTAAGTAAAAGAATGCTCTTAATTTATGATGTCCTTGTTTCTAATTTTTAGTATTCCAGTTTTCCAGAAAAACTGTGTGCTTTTTCCTCATAGGTATGTTGCTTTTACAATTCACAAATATACAGTGAACTGTATCTAAATAAAAGTCAATTAAATATCTTAAAACCATCTTTTCAGTGGCTTAGAATATAAATATTATTTATATAATCATTTAGATAGTTAGCAAATAATACTAAAATATAAGTTTCTGGAAGATATCCAACCTGTGCCAAGAAGCAATATTCATCACTTGGCATTAAATATTATGTTTTATGCAGGGCCTCTCATTTAAGCAACTTGGGAACAGTGATGAAATCACATCAAATTGACAAATACAAAGGCACACAGAACCCAGCCTATAGTGCTCCCTCTGTGAGTATCACGGGTTTCCCTGGTAGCTATTAGTAAAGACTCTTCCTGCACTGTGGGAGACCTGGGTTTGATCCCTAGGTTAGGGAGACCCCCTGGCAGGGGGCATGGCAACACACTTCAGTATTCTGACCTGAAGAATCCCCCAGGACAGAGGAGCCTGGTGGGCTGCAGTTATGAGGTCACAAAGAGTTGGACACTACTGAGCAAATAATTACAGCACAGTGAGTATCATAATGTGATGAAAGAATGAACGCATTGACTAGTTCAATGGGAACCCATAGTAGATTACCAAATGCTCTTTCTTAATTATTTCTCTTCCAAAGGCTGGAATTGTCTTTGACTCATTTAAATTTTTGGCTTATTCATTTGAAATCAGTAAGTTCCCATTTTTTTTTATCTTTTATTTTTAAATTTGGCCATGTATGGCTATCACAAATTGTTAAACTCATTATGGGTAGTTTCAGTGGAGGCAGAGACATCAGAATGGTCAAGATAACTTAAGAATTCATTTCTTAGTCACATAGAATAAATAGGAAAGTGGAACATGAAACTTAGCTTGCTTTTATCAATGTTTATTTCAATTTATATATTTATTTAATTTCAAATAATGAAAATTGAAAAAAATGAAGTATTCCTATATGCCCTTTACACAGATCCCAACATTAACATTTTATTCATTTATTTCATATGTTTGTCTCCCTCTACTTCCCATGCTGACACTTTGTTTTCTGAACTATTTCAGAGTAAACTGTCTGTATGATGAGCCCTTACCCCTGAATACTACAATGTATGTTTATAAAATCTGTGTCCCATACAACCATATGTAATTACTAAAATCAGGAAGTTAACACTGACATATGCTATTGACTAGGTGACATATTTTATTCAAATGTCAGTCATCATTTTTCTCATTAGAAAATCTTTTCCTGGTCTGTGCTCCAATCCAGAGGCTTTTGATGTATTTAGTGATCCTTTTAACCTTCTTTTGGAGAGGGCAATGGCACCCCACTCCAGTACTCTTGCCTGGAAAATCCCAGGGACAGAGGAGCCTGGAAGGCTGCAGTCCATGGGGTCACTGAGGGTCGGACACGACTGAGCGACTTCACTTTCACTTTTCACTTTCATCCATTGGAGAAGGAAATGGCAACCCACTCCAGTACTCTTGCCTGGAAAATCCCATGGACAGAGGAGCCTAGAAAGCTGAAGTCCATGGGGATGCTGAGGGTCGGACACGACTGAGCGACTTCGCTTTCACTTCACTTTCACTTAACCTTCTTTAATGTTATACAGTTTCTAAGTTTTTCTACTAATCTGTTTATTTTATCTTTCATGACACTGACATTCTTGAAGAGTAAAGCCATTTATTTTATAGAATGTTCCTCAATTTTTGTCTGTTAATTTTTCATTATTAGATTTTAGTTGTGCAGTTTTGGCAGAAAAGCTACAAAAGTGATGCTGAACAAGGGACAAGTGAAAGTAATCAATGGTTATTGAGCAAGACCAAATTTGCACTTGAAACCATGACTTTCTTCCTATATTCCAAAAGCATATTCATTTTCACATCAGGAAACATATTTCTGAATACAGTCCTGATTATGTTACTGGCAGCATGTGTATAATAAAGTATTATAAAAGTTCAAGACTAAGTGTTCAAATATTAGTGTAATTGAGGAAAACCCTACAGAAGTACTGGAACTTTAACAAGAAGGTGGGAGAGGAGGAGGAGGAAACATCCAGACAAGGAGAGCTAGTAGGATGGAATTCATCACCTTGCAAAGTTGGGTAACTATGCCCGGGCCATTCTGACATCTTACGGATTGTCTCTGGTACATGTGAAATCAATTTTTCATCACCCAACTATAAACCACAATTAATAAAACTGTCCTCAGCAGGGATTAATTTTCAGAAATCCAGGATGTCTTTTGATGTTCATAATAGTACATCAGGTCTGGAGAATAGAGTTTTCATTGGTCCAGCTATCCAAAAGAGACTAGAGTTTTGGTATTTTGCTTCCATGTATTTAACAGCTAAACTGCATTTAGCTGCTATGCATTGTTGTTTTCTTTGTAGTCTATTTATTTACTTCTTAATCAATTGAGGCTCATCAGTTAAATCATCTGCCAACTGAGCTTATCTGATCCTTCTTGTTTCTGATAAAAGATGACACTCTTTAGAGCAGCCTTTATGTAAATCTAAACATATATACAAAGAGCAAGTAAATGCGTTAGCATCCCATTAACTTAAGTATTCAAGGAGTTGAGAATGTAGATCTAGGTAAAAAGCATACTATTTGTTCAAAATCTGGCAATATTGTTAACAGAGAATGTTTCATTTTCTAGGATATAATTATCTCTGATTATTTCTGAAGCTTGAACTTCTAGAAGAGTAATGCAATCCTGTAATTGGGGGACCTGAAATCTTAGAAGTTCAAAGTAAGAGAATGGCAGCACAACTTAGGACTACCCGAATGGTTACCTTCCATATGTATTTAGTTAATCTATAACACATTATTTTATTCCTTAATAAACATGTGAGCTACAGTTGATATGCATAGTTTGTAACTAAGGTTAAACTTCAGAAAAAAGAAAAGAAAATTTACTAAAGTATAAGTTACAAAATCACAAGGGTGAAAAGGTTTTGAAGAATTTAATTTCCTTTTCTGTCTTAAAAAAAGAATAGGAAATAGAGCAAATATTAGATACATTTTATTAATCACATAGTCCAAGTCAATGCATTATGTGCATAGGAATGTGAAATGTCAGATTCAATTAAATGAGCACTTGTAAAATAAACCATTTCACCACATGAGCATATTTAAATCATAACACAGATAAGTGCACTAAACATTCAAATATGTAGCTACTCGACGCTTTAATTATTGAAATGGAGACATTGACTTCCATGGGTGATGATGCAAGCAGATCATGTTCTTCTTGTAAATGTTTATTTCTGGCTTTTGACTTGAAATCTATTTTTCTAATGGCATTTTATAACAAAAAGTAATACAGCTTCTTTATATACTTTCAATGCAGAGGTTTTTCAAATTGAATAAATAGTTAGCATATTTCTATATTTCTGAATATAAACAACACATGGATCAATACTTAAAGAAATGAAAAATTAACTCTTGTTTAAGACTATGGACATTTCATGGAAGTCTGCAATCTATTATGGTTGCAAATATATGCATTTACATCATATGTATAAAAGTTAGCTTTAGTTATAAATAACAGTAATTGGCCACACTTAGAACCAGCTCTGTGTTAGACAATGCAGCCAGCCTTTTAAACCAACAGCCCTAATCCTCCCCTAAATCTTGCATGGTCAACATTGGTATTCACCTTTTACAGGTGAAGAATCTTTCTTGGATAAGCTACATTACTTACCTAATATTGTTTAATTAAGACTATGTTTCAATAGGGGTTTCAGACTAGATAGATTGAATTTCAAAGCCACTGTAAATTAATTTGGCATTAAACATCATGAGGATCAGTCACCTATGTGGCATTATAGGAATATTTACTTCCCATATCTACTTTATTCACATTCAAATTTTTATTGTTTAACCTATAAGATAATTTTATTGTTAGTTATATTCGTAATTTTATTTATATTTCAAAATATTTATTTTTATGATAAAATAAAGATATCCATTGGGGAAAAAAAAAAAAAAAAACAGAAAAACAACAAATTTCCACAATCTTATAACCCAAACCTAAACACCAGTAAGAACATATTTGCATATTTCCTGACAGTCTGCCAGAAGGACACTTATTTATAGGTAACATACAATTGCATAGTGAAGTTGCTCAGTCGTGTCCTACTCTTTGCGACCCCATGGACTGTAGCCTACCTGGCTCCTCTGTCCATGGGATTTTCCAGGCAATAGTACTGGAGTGGATTGCCATTGCATACACATATTAATTTAACAACTCAAATATTTACAGAATGCCAATTTTGTACCATTGCCTAAGGATGAAGCAGTGATTGTAACAGAAAAATGCCTGGTTTCTTACTGCATACCCAAATATATATTTATATATGTTTGCTTATTTTAGAGAATATCAAATATAAAACTTTGTTTATTTTTTTACTTTACCTGACATTAAGCATTTTTTACAAGTCTTAAGCATTGAAAGTGAAAGTGAAATTCATGTCTGACTCTTTGTGATCCCATGGACTATACAGTCCATGGAATTCTCCAGGCCAGAATACTGGGGTTGGTAGCCTTTCCCTTCTCCAAGGGATCTTTCCAACCCAGGGATTGAACCCAGATCTCCCACATTGCATCCCACTTTACCAGCTGAGCCTCCAGGGAAGCCCAAGAATACTGGAGTGGGTAGCCTATCCCTTCTCCAGTGGATCTTCCCAATCCAGGAATTGAACTGGAGTCTCCTGCATTGCAGGTGGATTCTTTACTAACTGAGCTTTGAGGGAAGCCCGTCTATGCATTATCAGATGCAATTTTTAATAAAGGTTATCAGGTGGCCTAGTGACTAGATCATGATGTTTTTAAAATTTGGCTTCAAATTTTAACTTTGCTACATTGTGTCTTTCCCTTCAGAAAATAACATAACATCTTTAATATCTACATCTCAAATTTTTTAATGAAAACAAAAATTAAAACTTATCAATAGGACTCAGAATCCATATTTATATTTCATGTGATTATACTATCTTAGATTACACTTCTAACATTATACTTTCATTTTATTATATCATAGTCAACTGGTTTGGTCTTTCATGAGAACCTACCCGCCAACCTACCTGCCAATATTAACATCAAATCCTGTTATTTTTTTTCTTATAGCGTTCACATACTTTCAATAAAAAGATTTAAAATTAGCAGGCTTCTTAGTGCCAAGGTTTAGGATCTGTTCTGAAGCACTAATAGGAAAAAAATAGAATTGGATCCGACACTAAATATTGCTGCTGAAGACTCCCATAGTAATCTTGTAGGGCATTCCCTACTGCTGCAGCAGTGCCCTTCTGGCATCCTCCCTTGCACAAGCTGAAAGGATGCTGCAACCCGGGGTTCCATCCTTCTCTCCATGTTCACCCACACAGCCTTTATCTTCAAACACACATCCCCATACTCAGAGGGTGCTTCAAATGTCTGCTGTGCTGGACCAAAATCAATGTCACCCCACGACAATCTAAGTCTTCCATTTGTAATCAAGTCACTAAACCAATCCCCTTTTCTTCATGATAGGTTCTCATTTAAAGTGAACTTGGTGTTGTTTCATATCCAGATAACATAGTGTAGCTCATCTTAAGACTATCACAGATGTTCCAAAAACTCCTCAAACCTACACAATGGCAGAATCTTGATTTCTCACTTCTCTTAAGCTTATCCTGGGTTCAGTGCACGAGCGAAGAGAACCCAGACATTATCTGTTTCCTAGTTTTGGCTAAAATTTTCCTCTCTCCCACCTTACTCTATTCCCTTCTCTCTCATCTCACTAAAAGCATGTAGCCTAAAATTCTCAATAAAGGTGGCATTTGACAGAAATAGAGATTGTATTTAAACAGTTTTTGCTTTTAATCTGGTTTTCCTTGCAGCAAAGAACAAAGGTCTGATTTTTTGATTATGGGGAAAAAAACAGCATAAACTTCTGAGATTTAAACATTAATTTATGTTCTAATAGATTATCCTTACATGTTGATTTTTTTGGACTTCAGTCTTCCAATGTAATATATAACTAGTAAGAAGAAAAATTCATATCCTTTGTATGCATTCATTTATTAAGAAGTCATTGGTTTAAGGAAATGTGCTAGTATAATCTCCAATATGCTATTTTACAATTGTGTCTGGAGATCTTAAAAAAAAATTGTCTTAATTCTTCTATTATAGCTAGCCATCTAAAAAAGTTTTGTGGTTGAATTTAATACTTAGCAATTATGCTGGTCAAGCACTATGCAGGCAAGTATTTTTAAGAAGCAATATCTCTGCCAATTCCATGCTGCAATTTTAAACCCAACTATTCTTGATATTACATAAAATATAAAGAGAATTCATTATGTAAACAGACTTATTCAGGTCTAAAAATAAAAACTTTAGATTTACTTAAATCTTACTTGTCTAGACTATTCTTTGAAATCAGTGGATGCTATAAATCTGTATTATATTAAAGTCATTTTTGAGATTAATAGGAATTGCATATCATGCTTTTATAATAATCCCCATTTATTGAAATGTGCAATGTGAATGGTAATGTATTTAATTTGTATATGCATAATCTTTTAGTTTTTACAGCAACATTGCAAAACAAAGATTAATGTTAGGCTTTTTCTGCAGTTGAATATTCTGAAGGATAGAAAGGTTAAGGTATTTGTCCCAAACTAACAAGTGACAGAACAAGAATATGAGCCTATTTCTCCAAAAAATTGTGAAGAAAACTGTGAAAGATGGCTGCCAAAAGTTGTTGCCATCCCTGTGTGTTTATTGTTGGCCTTATGTCCCCTCCCCTTAGATCTTGGCTTTCTTATGATTTGTTTTGATCAATGGAATACATTGGAAATTATATTTTGCCAGTTCCAGGCCGAGATCTAAGAGGCTTGGATGCTTACTATTTTTGTTTTTTGCTTTTTTTGCTTCTTGGACAATAGCTGTCATGAAAAGAAGCTCAACTACCTTGTGGGTGAGGGACATGTGAAAGGAAGGAGAAACTACACACAGCGAGAAAGAGAAGCCAGGCAACCAGGTTGTTGCAGCCATCTTACTTGAGACATCAGAGGTATGAATGAGTCATGTGGACCCTCCACGCCTAATTTAGCTATGTCAACCAAACCACAGACAGGAGAGGCTCAGTCAGAGAGGCTATGCCCAATTTCAAAATTATGAGCCAATAAACAGTGGTTTTAAACACTAAGTTTTGAGAGATTTGTTGGGCAGCAAGAAATAATTGAGTTACCAATGTAAATTACAGCCCCTTTGCCAGCAAACTCTTATACTACATCTATTATTTATCATAAAACAAATCTGTTAATGTTCATTTAATTAAAAATTATTTGATATTATTGTTTCATAGATAACAAGAAAAAAAGCATGATACAAATATGAGCAAGAAACTGAATGAAGAGTAAAGTCTTTAGTTCACAGCTAGCAGCTATATTTATCTGCTACTAAAATTCCTCTCATTAACATATCTAATGTTTAAATACTCAGAGTCACCATAGAGAAATTTCCAAGGAAGTAATATAAATGTTAAAAGCATTCTCTTAGTTAAATCCATATTCTTAAGGAAAATATTCCCATTTATTGACGTTTACTATGTGGCTGGTAATGTGTTGCAGATTGTATATATTGACGTCATGTTCTTTGTAAAAATATGTTTATAGTACCAATAAGAATTTAAAATATTTGGTATGTTTGCTATATTACTATGAATAATACAGATATGCTATTTTATATTAAGTAGGAAATTGTCTATCAATCTGTATCGATTTTACATTTAAAACTTCTCTTCTTAAAAACGTGTATCCAAATTTTGATTCTATTTCATATCACAGACACAAATTCTTTCCAACAAAGATAATATTTTAAAAAATATTAAAAGCACCAAATATTTCAGATGGACAACAAATGTTAATTTCCTTACTTGGCAGCAATATGAAAAATTTCAAGTACAGCTTATGACTATGGAAGTTGTTAAATAAACATGATACAGTGCAAGGTGAAATACTATGAAGCTATTTAAAACTTTACTCACGGTATTACATGAAAAATTATCTTGGAAAACAATCTGTAATTAAACCTCATGCTGTTAAAATAGCACTATTAATTGCATATCTATGAGTATACAATTCTAAATTTTTTACATTTGTAATATTTAAAAATTATATAAAAATTTGCTTTATTTTATAAGCATGAAAAAGAATTCAAATGTGCAGAAAAAAAGAACATAGACCCTGGAGTCTGAAAGACAGATAAATATTCTGATTTTACCACTTTGATTTTAGGCAATAACAAAATATATCTGAATTTGTAAAATGGAAAGAGTAAAATCTACTTTAAAAACTATAATAAAGTCTCAAGAGTACCTAATGATGCTCAGTAAATGGCAAATGTCCAAATTCTTAAAATTTAAGCAGAAATCAAGCCCTGGACCCTTTTCTCCATCAAACAGCAGTGAGCTGCCCTGTTGAGGAAGGGTTTTTGTGTATCTCTGTTTGCACTGAAATATTATTGGCATTCCCCAAAAGTTTGAATCAAATTTCAGTACAAATGTAATTTAATTTTTGAAGTTATAGTGACTCAGTTGAATGAGGATGAAGTTTAGGGGAAACTACTCGGTGCATATTTTTTTTTCAGAGTGAGTATTGCTGAATAAGAAAATCCAAGAAATGATATATTGCATTAAGTTTATGTTAGCTTTATTGCAAGAGTTTTTGTTTGACTTATATACTTTAAACTGTTTCTTCTATTGAGGTGAAATTCTTACCATTAAAACCAAGAAAGAGTAATTGATTATAAATAGAAATTGATTATAAATTGATTATAAACAGAAAGAGCAATTGATTATCAATAAATTTAAGAAACTGATACAGTTTAAGAAATTTAAATTTAAGAAAGACTGATACAGATACAACAAGACAGATCAAGTTTAAGAAAAAAGAAATATCACTGTAACCAACACCAAATGATTCACATTGACCAAACTAGTGAAAAACTATAAAAGAAGAGGCAAGTTGGTCAAAACATTTACATAAGGTCATTCAGTGAAAGAAAACAAAACAAAATAAGGCAAACGGGTGATTCTAAATAACCTTGGGAATTTATGTGTTATAATGTAAGCTCAGAGTGAATTTCATGTACTGAGATTTTGCAAAATAGGTCTATAGCACAGGCCAAGTTTTAATGTTATTTTGAAAGAACATAAAATCCAGGAAAATAATGTTTCTTAGAATTTTTATTACAGTGGAAAGAGGTTAGTTTTATTAGTTATAATTAGATAAAATTTTGTATGAAAATGAATTTCAATCAAAGTAAGTTAATTTGGATTTGAGGGGAAAACAACATTGGGTGTGAAAGACGACTTTTGTATCATTGTATTTGATAGCTATACTTAACATTTTTCTGTTCACTAAGTACTTTATTTTTTCAATGTTTTATAATATGTGTATACTCATTTTGACATATGAATTTAAAGATTTCACTTATCTTAAATCTTTCAACTTTTCTGGGACTTTATGTGCATGTGGCCCTTGTTACACTGATGCAAGTAAATACGACAATAATGTTAAATAGCACTCTATACAATGTTTGCCAAACACACACACACACACCAATACAAAAGGAAAAAAAAAGTACTTGTTACTTTCATACATGATGCATATTTTATTTTTCAGTATTCCTTTAGAAGCATTTACCAAGTATTTACTGTGTGCTAAGTATATGGCATAGTTGTATGGATGTATTATTAGGACAAATATGAGTTCGGTGTGCTGTGATTCATGGCATTGCAAAGAGTTGGACACGACTGAGCGACTGAACTGAGCTAATGAGTTCGTTACAAAATATGAAAGAATGTTTAAAAATCCAAAAACCTCTAGGTTTATCAAAGAGCTGTTTTTAAAATGCTTCCACATAATCGTATATTTTGTAAAAAGAAATTAACTATTAAAGAGAAGTGGCATACTTGTTTTATAAAGCAAGTTGAATAATGCTACATATAATAAATATTATAAACATAAAATTTCTAACTTTTAAATTTGAAATCATAAAAACAAGTATAAAAATACAATTTCACATGAAAAATTCTGCTATCTCAAATATTTAAATAGAAGCTATATCAAATGTTTAAATAGAACCAGATTAGATGGATAGACAGATTTCAGTGTTAATATTGATGTATTGATGAAGAAATGCCATTAACAAAATCTCTCTCTCTCTTCATCTAAGAATGTGGATAAGCCATATGAGATATTTTGTATCTTTAGTACCTTTACCTCTGGCAATATTTGGTGACTGTCAATGTTACACACTTACAAATATAGCAATGATATAATTTGAATTCAACTCTTTAATGAAATGCGTTTAATTACTTGGAAATAAAGTGTGAGTATGCAACAATAATAAACTTTCAGCTTTCTGGAAAGAAACTGTACTGAATGCTTAACTGAAAATACTGAGCACTTTCCAAAAATGGAGGGTGTTTTATTTGTATTAATTTTTTTGAAAAATTCCATTACTCATTTTTAGCTTTTAGATTGGTTTGATGGGTGATTTAGGAGAAGGTCGAAGGTAAGCTGTTTAAAAAAGAAGTGTTAACCTTTGAAACAACCTCCTTGGATGAATCACAATGATTTGCTAGTGAGCACACCACATGAAAAACAGAAATTACATGGACATTGAGCCTGAAAAGAAATCACAATCGCTTGTGTATAATCTCTGATTTCAACTTAGTATTTACAAAGTCTTCTCATCGTTCTTATTGTTGATTGATTTGTTAATGAACAAATGTTATTAAATCACTTAACAACTGTCCTAACAGATAAGTGCAGGAAAATTCACCAAAGTATGGATCAGGGCCCTTAGCAACATTCCTTTGGTGAAAAACAAAGATATTCCTCTACTGAAAAATCAGGTTTGAAAACTACAGTTACACTTTCGGGGCTTCCCTAATGGCTTGGTGGTAAAAAGAATATGCCTACGGTACAGAAGATTCGAGTTCCATCCTGGATGGGGAAGATCCCCTGGGGTAGAGAATGACTACCTAATCCAGTATTCATGCCTGGAGAATTCCATGGACAGAGGAGCCTCGCAGGCTCCAGTCCATGTTGTCACAGAGGCCGACATGACTGAGCAACTAACCAAGTTACGCTTTTTATTTTCATATCAGACGTTTCTGTAGTTGTTATATAGAACAACGATTTTGTTTTCTGAGCATTTTTAAAAGCATATAAATAATATGGCACATTCTATTTAAACATCTCTTTAACATTTATATATATTTCTTTGATCTAAATCTATTTAGGGCACATCCTAAATGTTAAACTACTCTAGAAACATTTTAATACATGTGTAGGGGAAGGTGCATATTGAAAACAGTTTTAAATGGGATTCAGTATACACAAATGATCTTACTCTCTTTATTCTGATTAGCAAAGAAAGGCTGCCATCAGCTTTCTCTACTGTCTCCAGACGTGACAGTTCTGTGGTCAGAAACTCATAAAGCACTGGGATCTAGTAAATTTGTTAGACTTCAAGAATGAAAAGAATTGCATAATTTTTATTTCTTAAATAAAATGAAGTCTGATTTAGAATACAGATGTTTTTTGTCTTTGATGTTTGAATGCTCTGAGTAAGCATATTAATGAGATTCAGCTGTATTAGTTTAGCTCAGGTACATTGGACTTTTATGATCTTGTGAAGTTGAAAGAATAATTGTACTCTTTTATAAATGCTTTTTGTGGATCATCCCTCACCCCCCCAAATACTTTAAAGCAAATGTTTTTCTTTCTCAGATGGCATACTCTTTTGAACATGAGCAATAAGAATATTGGCAATATTTATTACAAGCCTGAATCGATGAGGAGTTTCCTGCTGAAGAGGAGTTCGGTGGATATACTTAAGTGACTCCGTAGAAAGGTAGACATATTTTCCATGGTTGGCTGTTTTCCATGCAATGGGCTGTGTTTTTTAAAACACATTCTTGGCCTTTATCGAAAAACCACAGATAGCTGTAATTTGGGTAGCTTTTACAGATAATTTATGACTTTTGCACTCAACTTAATGGCCCATAAAAACTCAAACCAGCAGTGTTAGGACATTGCTTTAGCAGTCAAAAGGATTCTGGAGACTGAATAGATATTTAGAAAGGGACTTCCTTGTCAAATGGAAATTTTGAATTGTAGTTTGTTGCTTGATACAAATTATCTGTTTCAAAGTCACACCCTGGCTACTCTGATTCCTGCCAGTGTAGCTAGGAATCCCACAAAAGAGAATTGTTAGTGTGTTTTAGGTTATCTCCTCTTCTTAATGTACTGTTATAAGATAATGCAAATTATCAAGTTAGAATATGGATGTGGCTCTGTCTGTGGCACATTACTGCAACTGAAACAAATGTATATATTTCAGCTATGGCAACAGATGCCTGTGATTTTTTTTTCCCATGGCTTTTAAACAGTTAACATCACCTGCTGCTGTTTGTGATGAAACCCCACAGGAAATGAATGCCAAAGGTACAAGATGAAAGAGAAAGTAATTTTCTGGGAGGGGAGTAAGAGTAATTTTGCACTGTGAGGTGAAAGGGTGAGAAACCAAAAGACCTGTGAGGAATTACTTATGAAACTGGAAATGAGGGTAAAAGTTGGAGGCAAAGAGAATAAATATAGGAAAGAGAAAAAGAAGAAAATACCTAGAGCCACAAGAAAGTTAAAAAAATACCTAGAGCCACACAGCCCCTTTAACTGTGTATTGAAATATACATTAGAAGATGCTATTGAGAAAGTCTTTGTTATATGCATAGAAAAATCACAGACCTAATAAAATATTGTCTACCAACTCAATATATGCTTGACAGGTAAAAATATTAGCAGACAGATATATTTAGGTCCTTCCTCACCACTATCCTGGATAATTCTATCAACTTTTTTTTCTTTTAGTTTCTTGTTGTGAAAAAATCAGAGAATGTGCAGTGAGGAAGATCAAAAGAGGGAAGAAAAAAATAAAAATTATCATTTTAAAAAAGGACAGGAAATTAGGATGTATATATATGTATGAAGAGAAAACTATAAAATTGATTGTGAACTAAGTTGACAAATGAAAGGAGAAATATTTGTAGGGGCATTTCAGAGCTGTAGTAGCAAAATGAGATGAAACGGGGAAACTATGGCTATGTATTTCAAACTAAGAGACTTCAGAAGATATTTAAACATGTTACAATCAGCTGGTGGGTATTGAAACTGTGTTTATTTAATTGTAGCACTGTTTTAGGACTGGATCATAACATAAGTTATATGTGAAGATGTAAACAAAAGTAGACATATCAGAGTGGCTGTTCTCACTTTAAATCATTGTTAACATGGTTATTTATCCCCGGTGATTAACAAATATATGCACAATCGATTGTTACTACCAGTATGAACCGAATAAATCAGTCTATTTCTTTGAAATAACAACAACAACAAAAAAGGAATAATGGGAGCAAATCCTTGATAACTCCAAGTTACATTAGTTTAGAACAAGATGGGCTTCCCTTGTGACTCAAATGGTAAAGAATCTGCCTGCAGTGTAGGAGATCTGGGTTGAATCTCGGTTGGGAAGATCTCCTGGAGAAGGGACTGGCTACTCACTCAAGTATTCTTGCCTGAAGGATTTCATGGACAGAGGAGGTAGGTGGGCTACAGTTCAGTTCAGTTCATTTGCTCAGTTGTGTCCGACTCTTTGCAACCCCATGAACTGCAGCACACCAGGACTCCCTGTCCATCACCAGCTCCTGGAGTTCACTCAGACTCATGTCCATCGAGTCCGTGATGCCATCCAGCCATCTCATCCTCTGTTGTCCCCTTCTCTTCCTGCCCCCAATCCCTCCCAGCACCAGAGTCTTTTCTAATGAGTCAACTCTTTGCATGAGGTGGCCAAAGTACTGGAGTTTCAGCTTTAGCATCATTCCTTCCAAAGAAATCCCAGGGCTGATCTCCTTCAGAATGGACTGGTTGGATCTCCTTGCAGTCCAAGGGACTCTCAAGAGTCTTCTCCAACACCACAGTTCAAAAGCATCAATTCTTCGGCACTCAGCTTTCTTTACAGTCCAAATCTCAAATCCATACATGACCACTGGAAAAACCATCGCCTTGACTAGATTGACCTTTGTTGGCAAAGTAATGTCTCTCCTTTTGAACATGCTATCTAGGTTGGTCATAACTTTTCTTCCAAGGAGTAAGCGTCCATGATATATTCTCTAAGGAAAGTCCAAGGAAGCAGACATTTGTAGAGATGAGAAAATAGCTGGCCAAGATGAAATGAAGGTGATAAATATGGTTGACATAGTAGTGTCTCTAAGAACATGAGGACAATATTTTGTTTAGTCACTCACTTGTGTCCGAGTGTTTGTGACCCCATAGGCTGTAGTACGCCAGGCTTCCCTATCCTTCACCATCTCCCAGAGCTTGCTCAAGTGAAGTGAAAGTGAAGTCGCTCAGTCGTGTCCGACTCTTTGCAACCCAGTGGACTGTAGCCCACCAAGCTCCTCCGTCCATGGGGTTCTCCATGCAAGAATACTGGAGTGGGTTGCCATTTCCTTCTCCAGGGGATCTTCCTGACCCAGGGATCAAACTCAGGTCTCCCACATTGCAGGCAGATGCTTTAACCTCTGAGCCACAAGGGAATTGCTCAAACTCATTGTCATTGAGCTGGTGGTGACATCCAATCATCTCATCCTCTGTTGTCCCCTCCTGCCTTCATTCTTTCTTAGCATCATGGTGTTTTCTAATGAGCCAGCTCTTTGCATCAGGTGGCCAAAGTATTGGGATTTCAGCTTCAGCAACAGTCCTTCCAGTGAATATTCAGGACTGATTTCCTTTGGGATGGACTGGTTTGATCTCCTTGTGGTCCAAGGGACTCTCAAGAGTCTTCTCCAACACCACAGTTCAAAAGCAAAACTCTTTTATGCTCAGCCTTGCTTATGATCCAATTCTCGCATCCATACATGTCTACTGGAAAAACCATAGCTTTGACTAGACGAACTTTTGTCAGAAAAGTAACGTCTCTGCTTTTAATATGCTGTCTATGTTAGTCATAGCTTTTCTTCCAAGGAGCAAGAGTCTTTTAATTTCATGGCTGTAATCATCATCTGCAGTGATTGTGGAGTCCAAGAAAATAAAGTCTGTCATTGTTTCCCTATCTGTTTGCCACGAAGTGATGGGACCAGATACCTTGATCTTAGTTTTTCAATATTAAGCTTTAAGCTAGCTTTTTCACTCTCTTCTTTCACATTTATCAAGAGGCTCTTTAGTTTTTGTCTTCTTTCTGCCCTAAATGTGGTGTCATATGCATATCTGAGGTTATTGATATTTCTCCCAGCAATCATGATTCCAGCTTGTGCTTCATTCAGCCTGGCATTTCGCATGATGTACTCTGCATAGAAGTTGAATAAACAAGGGTGACAATATACAGCCTTGATGTACTTCTTTCCTAATTTTGAACCAGTATGTTTTACCTTGTCCAGTTCTAAATGTTGCTTCTTGACCTGCAAACAGGTTTCTCAGGAGGCAGGAAGGTGGTCTGGTATTGCCATCTCTTTAAGAATTTTCCACAGTCTATTGTGATCCACATAGTCAAATGCTTTAGTGTAGTCAATGAATCAGAAGTAGATTTTTTTTTTAAATTCTCTTGCTTTTTCTATGATCCAACAGATATTGGTATTTGAAATCTGGTTTCTCTCCCTTTTCTAAATCCAGCTTGAACATCTGGGATTAGACTTCCTAAGAAGAAAACCTACTCCTTGAAAAATAAAAGTTATGTATGTTGCTGTTGTTGTTCAGTCACTAAGTCATGTCCAACTCTTGCAACCCTATAGATTATAGCCACCAGACTCCTCTATCATTGGAATTTCCCAGGCAAGAATATTGGAGTGGGTTGACATTTTCTTCTCCGGGGATCTTCCTGACCCAGGGATAGAACCTGCATCCCCTGTGTTGGCAAGCATATTCTTTACCACTGAGCCACCAGGGAGACCCTAAAATTATGCATGCTCATTGATAATTGGTGCAGTCCTGAATTGATAATGCCAGATGGTAATAGATTTTTCTGAAGTTAGTTTGTAAAGAGAAACAGAAGATTCTAGACTACAAAAGGCATGATGAAGGTTAGTCATATTTGTGGAGACCTATAAGTTGCTACCCTGGTGGCTCAGACGGTAAAAGTGTCTGCCTACAATGTGGAACCCATGTTCGATCCCTGGGTGGGGAAGATCCCCTGGAGAAGGAAATGGCAACCCACTCTGATACCCTTGCCTGGAAAATTCCATGCATGGAGGAGCCTGGTAGGCCACAGTCCATGGGTTCGCAAGGAGTCAGACATGACTGACAGACTTCACTTTCACTTTCATAAGTTGCTATGTTATCACAAAAAAGAAGAAAGGCCTTCAGGAAGAGCTCAGAAATGTAGCTCAGAAAAATCAAATTCATTAATGATGAACATATCATTTGCTTCAGTTTTATAACTGTTGCACAACAGATGTCCACAAACTTAAAAGTTTAGAAGCAAACAAATTTATTAGCTCACAGTTTCCATTGATCAGGAGTCTGTATATGAATTAGCTAGATTAGCAAGTCTAGAATCAGGTGTCAGCTTAGGATTCAATCTCATTTGAGTCTTGGGACTTTTGTACAGGGCCACTCAGGTTTTGGGATTTCCCAGGTGGCTCAGCAGTAAAGAATCTGCCTCCAATGCCAGAGACACAGGTCTTATCCTTAGGTTGGGAAGATCCCCTGAAGGAAGGCATGGCAATCCACTTTAATAATCTTCCCTGTAGAATCCTATGGACAGAGAAGCCTGGCAGGTTACAGTCCATTGGGTCACAAAGAGTTGGACATGAATGTAGAGACTGAGGAGAATTCAGGTTTTGACAGAATCCATTCACTTGCAGCTATAGTCTTCAGTTGCCAACTATCTTGCTGCCAGTATACTAGGAGTTTCTCTCACCCCATGGAGGTTAGACTCAGGTCCAAGACATGCAAGTCTCTCACAGAGTCACAGAATGCTTCTTCAAAGCCTGCAGGAGAGTCTCTGTCTTTTAAAAGAGACACTTCAACCGTTAAAGACCTACCAATTAGGTCAGATCATCCTAGGTTAGTCTCCCTTTTGTTGCTATTCATTTGTTAAGTCTTGTCTGACTCTTCACGACCCCATGGACTGCAGCATGCCATGCTTCTCTGTCCCTCCCTTTTAATTAACTTAAAATCAATTTATTAGGAAACTTAGTAATATCTGTTTCCCTTGTGGCTCAATCGGTAAAGACTCTGCCTGCAGCGTAGACCTGGGTTTGATCCCTGATTGGGAAGATCCTCTGGAGAAGGAAATGGCAGCCTACTCCAGTGTGCTTGCCTGTCCATGGAGTTGCAAGAGTCAGATGCTACTTAGCAACTAACCCGCTACCACCACTAGTTGTATCTCCAAAATTCCCTTACTTTTACTCTATATTTTTGATTAAAAGTATGATAGAGGTTCTGCCTGCACTCAGAAGAGAAGTTTTGCAAGGGTATGATTATTGGGTGCCTTTTTAGAATTTTATATATGACATATATACGTATACCATTTATATAGAGATAACTACAATTTAACAACAAAAAAAAGAGTAAAATATAAGAAAATAAGATTTTGGTAGCAAAAAGTTGTTATTTTAAAGCAAATAAAATGTATGACCAAACATTTTGCTAAGAATTAAAAAAAATCAAAATATTGCACTTATTTCTATGTATAAAGTCTGTATATAAAGGGATAAGAGATTAAACAGGAGCTATCAAACTTCAGAAACAAAAGTAGAGAAAATAGAAAGACAAAAAAAGAAAGGTTCATGGGAAAATAGACACTAAAAAGCTTGGTAAAGAAATGTAGCTGATAAAACAAAAATGATGGCAAAATGATAAAAATATTAAAAATAAACTATACAAGAGAAAATGATTACAAAAGCAGACAGATAATAAAGAGCAAAGGTTTAAGTCATAGAGTACTACCCTCTTAGAGAAATAAAAACCTAAGTAAATAAAAAGAATAACTACTTTAAAATATAATTATTTTATTTTTTAAGACTGAATATTCATGTTGAAATTAGACATGCATCTATAAAACAGATTGAGGAAACTTTGTATAGAAACACATGGTCAAACTTGAAAGACATAATTTTAGGTGTAAAAAGTAAGGGACAGAATTTCATATATTATACTCCTATCATTTGTGAAAGAAGTTCAAGTTGATATATTTTCAGAAGCTAGTATTGTTTTCTACTAAAAGCTTAAAGGCTAATGTTTGTCTTTGCGGTAGAGTAAGATTAGGAAAGGATTTCAGGATTTTTAATACAAACCTTTTAAATATATACCTTTTTAATCTATTTTTATTTTTAAACCATATGACTGCATTCTATTAATTTGTTAAATTAATATTTTAAAAATTATACTTTTAACAAATAATAAATTCTTTTAAAATTTAAAGCAGTTGCTTAAAATTGAGTGAAAACTGTATTAGATTTAATATTAACATGAAAATGTAACTCAACATACATAAATTATGTTAGAGTTGGGGTCTATAATATACTAATAGAGGAATTCAAGTTACAAAACAACATTATTATATACAATATGGTGATTTCTCTTTAGTGTGGATTTCCCAAGCAAGAGTACTGGAATGGTTTGCCATTGCCTTCTCTGAGTGTGTGTGTGAAATGAAAGTACATCTAAATTGAGCAGAAATGGAAAACTACACAGTGACATGCTGTAAACCAACTTCTTTCAACACACATTTTGTTTTGTTTTCCTGATATGAAATTTTGGTTGCTATTTTGGGCTTTTCTTACAAGTTTTCTCTGATTTAAAACTTTCTATTATAAAAAATAATTTCCAAATTCAAAATGAAGTAATTAAATTATTAAAATGATGTTTTATATTTCTTTTTTTTTTAATTTTATTTTTACTTTATTTTACTTTACGATACTGTATTGGTTTTGCCATACATTGACATGAATCCACCACGGGTGTATACGAGCTCCCAATCCCGGAGAAGGCAATGGCACCCCACTCCAGTACTCTTGCCTGGAAAGTCCCATGGACAGAGGAGCCTGGTAGGCTCCAGTCCATGGGGTCGCTAAGAGTCGGCACGACTGAACGACTTCACTTTCGCTTTTCACTTTCATGCACTGGAGAAGGCAATGGCACCCCACTCCAGTATTCTTGCCTGGAGAATCCCAAAGACAGAGGAGCCTAGTGGGCTGCCGTCTATGGGGTCGCACAGAGTCAGACACGACTGAAGCGACTCGGCTGTAGCAGTAGCAGTATTTCTTAATGAACATCTACACAATCCTTTAAAATCTCATTGTAGCAAACAAAGGGCTTCCCTGGTGGCTCAGATGGTAAAGCGTCTTGCTTACAATGTGGAAGACCTGGGTTCCATCCCTGGGTCGGGAAGATCTTCTGAAGAAGGAAATGGCAACCCATTCCAGTACTCTTGCCTGGAAAATCCCATGGACGGAGGAGCATGGTGTAGCCTACCATGACGTCGCAAAGAGTCGGACACGACTGAGCGACTTCCTTTGTAGCAAACAAAGAAACTAATTCTTTACTTAGTCTAATTCCTTCTTTCTCTAATATTTGTTATTTAAATCTATGGGTATTGATCCTCTAAATCTGTATTTTTTTCTCTCTAATACTTTTACCTATTAAACCATTCCTTTAGCATCCAATGTATAAACAATTAAAATGTATTTTAAAGTTTTCTTTTCTTTATAAGTTGCTTTCAGTATATACCGTAGCCCTTTGTAAATTCAGATTTCTCATTTTGAATGAGAAATCTTAATTTTACCATGTAGTATAACTTGTTTCCTTTTTTTTCCTTCCACTTTTTTCAGTGCATTTTTTTCTTTTGATTTTCTAAAGTTTGTATATGATATGCCAAGCTGTAGTTTTTTGTTTGCTTGTAGTTTTTGTTTGTTTGATTTTGGTATTTATCCTCTTTGCTCTTTTGTGAGCTTTCTGAATCTCTGGTTTGGTGTCAGACTTTAATCTGAGGAAATTTTCAGTCATCATTTCTTCAAATATTACTTTTTATCTTTTCATTCTGGTATTTACATTATGTGTATGTTACATCTTCTATAACTGTATTACAGTTCTTAAGTATCCTATTGTTTTGTTTGTTTGTTTTCTTTGCTTTTCAGTTCTGGAAGTTTCTATTTGACATATCCTCAAACTCAAAAATTCTTTCACCAGCTAAATCCAGTCTACTAATGAACCCATCAAAGGCATTCTTGTATTTTAGTTACATATTGTTTGTGCTCTCTAGACTTTCTTTTTTATTATCCCCTAAAAATCTTCATCTCTCTGCCTATATTATCCCTTTGTTCTTATGTGTTGTCTAGTTCCTCTTTTAAGTAATATGAATAACACATTATTAATCAACAAAAAAAAGTCTCATTTGATGATTCTAACATTACTGCTATATCTGATTCTGATTCTGATGCTTATCCAATCTCTTCACACTTTTCAGTTCAGTTCAGTTCAGTCACTCAGTCATGTCTAACTCTTTGTGACCCCATGGACTGCAGCATGTCAGGCTTCCCTATCCATCACCAACTCCTAGAGCTTTCTCAAATTCATGTCTATTGAGTTGGTGATGCCATCCAACAACCTCATCCTCTGTCATCCCCTTTTCCTCCCACCTTCACTCTTTCCCAGCATTAGGGTATTTTTCCAATGAGTCAGTTCTTTGCATCAGGTAGCCAAAATATTGGAGTGTCAGCTTTAGCATCAGTCTTTTGAATGAATATTTGGGACTGATCTCCTTTAGGATGGACTGGTTGGATCTCCTTGCAGTCCAAAGGACTCTCAAGAGTCTTCTCCAGCACCATAGTTCAAAAGCATCAATTCTTCGGCGCTCAGCTTTCTTCACAGTCCAACCCTCACATCCATACATGACCACTGGAAAAACCATAGCCCTGACTTAGACTTTCTGCCATAAGGTGATGTTATCTGCATATCTGAGGTTATTTATATTTCTCCCAGCAATCTTGATTCCAGTTTCCGCTTCATGCAGCATGGCATTTCACATGAGGTACTCTACATATAATTTAAATAAGCAAGGTGACAATATGCAGCCTTGATGTACTCCTTTTCCTATTTAGAACCAGTCTGTTGTTCCATGTCTAATTCTAACCGTTGCCCCTGACTTGCATACAGATTTCTCAGGAGGCAGGTCAGGTGGTCTGGTATTCCCATCTCTTTAAGAACTTCCCACAATTTGTTGTGATTCACATTTTTTGGGGCTCCAAAATCACTGATGGCGATTGCAGCCATTAAATTAAAAGACACTTACTCCTTGGAAGGAGTTATGACCAACGTAGATAGCATATTCAAAAGCAGAGACATTACTTTGCCAACAAAGGTCCATCTAGTCAAGCTATGGTTTTTCCAATGGTCATGTATGGATGTGAGAGTTGGACTGTGAAGAAAGATGAGTGCCAAAGAATTGATGCTTTTGAACTGTGGTGTTGAAGAAGACTCTTGGAGTCCCTTGGACTGCAAGGAGATCCAACCAGTCCATTCTAAAGATCAGTCCTGGATGTTCTTTGGAAGGACTGATGCTAAAGCTGAAATTCCAATACTCTGGCCACTTTATGTGAAGAGTTGACTCATTGAAAAAGTCTTTGATGTTGGGAAGGATTAGGGGCAGGAGGAGAAGGGGACGACAGAGGATGAGATGGCTGGACGGCATCACTGACTTGATGCACATGAGTTTGGTTGAACTCCGGGAGTTGGTGATGGACAGGGAGCCTGGTGTGCTGCAATTCATGGGGTCACAAAGAGTCAGACATGACTGAACGACTGAACTGAACTGAACACAGTCAATGGCTTTGTCGTAGTCAATAAAGCAAAGTAGATGATTCTGATTCTGATGCTTGTCCAATCTCTTCAAACTGTATATTTTTTCTTTTATTATGCCTTATAGTTTTTTTTTTAAAAATGGACATGATGCAGTATATAAAAAGAACTGTGGTAGAGAGGCCTTGAATAACTTGATAAGGTGTGGTGGCAGGAGAAGCATCTTACCGCCTGATGATAAGTTCTTAGTCTTATAGTGATCTCTTTTTGGATTGTGAAATTCTTCAGTTCTTCTCAATTCCCCCTTGCCCTCCCTTCCATGGACAGAATAACTTGAGATGGGTATATTCCCTGGGGTCAGGTTGGCTCTAGTAAGACCCCAGCAGGATAGGTTCTGCTGAAATAGTTTCTCCTGAAGGCAGACTTGTTTTCTAAAATAGAGTGTTGTGCATTTCACATCGGTTTCTTTCTCCTTCCCCTATCCATCTGGGGAAGGAGAAAAGAGAAATCTTTCTCCAGTATTCAGCTGAGTTCCTGAGCAGAAAACTCACAAAAATACCAGTACTTACTCCATGCCTTACCACCACCTTCCTGCCCAGTGACTGGACCCTCTAGAGTGTTTTGGCTTATAGACCTTTCCCCCTGAGCTTCCAGCAATTTATCAATTACAATTCAGTTCTTCCCACCCAGGCAGGGCTTTGTTTCCACGTAAATTCCTGCTTGTGAGTTACTTCTTTAGTAAGTTGTGATTCTCTGTATCTGCTTGTCTTTGCAATTTGGGGGCAGTGTTTTGCCATGAGACTTTACTTCTCTGAAGAATGTAAGAAGAGTTTTTGATTTTTCAATATGTTTAGCTTTTATTTGTGGTTAGGAGGGAGCAGCAACTTCTAAGCTCCTTACATGATGGTCTGTAAACTGCAAGTCTATCCCAATCTTTTTCAATTTGTTCTTTTAAATTTATTTTCCTACACAAAAATAAAAGGATATATATATATATATATTTCTTGAATATATGCACAGAATAAATACAAGCGTATACTTTAAGGGCAATGTTTCCTCTATTTGTCTCCCTTATTGCCTATTAAATGTCAAAACTAATGGCATCTTAAAATATTCCTTTTTAAAGGTGTTCTGTCAAGGTTTTAGAAATTCATGGTGATCAATTTTTTTTTTCATTATTGTTAGTTGGGATGTTAAAACATGCAATGTAACATGAAAATATATTCATATTTTATAATATTGCTATAGTCTTTAAGCTTTAAAAGATGAAATATTGAAACTTATTTTTCATGTGATTCCATTGATTAAAAAGCAAAATTTGTGATATACCTATACTTGCATATATTGCTTAATTATGTATATTCCTAACAGGAAAGTATGTCCTTAATGATTGGTTTTGTAAGAGAATCAGATCAGCCACTTAAAACATTATGTGTCTAATGAGAAGAAATTTCCACAGATTAATGCTGACTCTATATTTCTGACTTTGTTCTTTATTTTTGCACAGTTGCTAAACATGCTTTCAGTAATAAAGCCCAAAGGACACATTCATACTGACATATAGCATCCATCCTTGCATATTTGGGCCATGACATCAGATAGGTTAGTGCAGTGGGTAGGGGGATTTTCCTATACTGGGATAATTATTGTTAACTGATTAGCAGAAGTGACTAAAAACTGCATAAACTTGCCCTATTAAACCAAAATAAAATGTGGTCCCTAATAAAATCAACTAGGTCTCAAAAACATGACTATGCTTCTCCTTGACTATCAAAGTTCACTTAAAGGAAGAAACGTATAATTTAGAAGAATTTGCATGTAAGAGGACCTTCAGCCTAAGTTTCATTAGCTTGGCTGTAAATTAGCTTCTTAGACAGAAACACTATAATACTCCCAAAAGTGGTTAGACTCATAAGGAAAGCTTCAGTGAAGCTTACTTCCAGGAGTTTGATTCTTTTTGCTGTCAAGTACAGCAAACATTAGCAAACTCCGGGACAAAGAAGCCCCATATTAGGAAAGTAAAGATTTGTCTTTCCTAGATCAAGAAAGAAGGTTCTGGGAAGCAGAGATAAAATAGGTATATTTTCTTACTTAAAAAAATTTTTTTGTAGAGTGAGAATGAAAGAAATAAATATATTAATAATTTTGCTCAAGTTATCATAAACATTTTACAGATTAAGAGGATAGTCTGAAGTTCAAAGACATTGAACTCACTTATATAAGACTGCACAGTTACTCTGTTTCAAAACATAAACTAGAACTCAGTCTGTTGTCATAAGCCCCAGAGCTTTTGTTCACTACACCTCACTGTCTTCTCATCACTTTAAAAGCCACTTCTTCCCACAGATGGCTTCTGTCCCATGGATGTGTGTTCAAGGGGATATAATGTAAAGAAACTTCTGAATCTTGAAAATATATCTGCTCTTTATTTCTGTTCCAAAAGGTATACCATAATTTATATTGAACTTAACCATATAAAATTGCAGCACTAATAGTCAAAAATTGGTCAAGAATAGTCATTTTCACATAATTCAATCATATATAGATTTTTTATTTCTGTGGCATAGTCAAACTTTTCCTATGTACTTGGGCTTCTTGCTTCTTAAATCTATTTAGAAATGCTTTTTACCATTTCCATCAGTTTAGCACATTGTATTTATATGCCAAAACAGATTAAATATAGGCAGTTTCATATTGTTCAATCTAACATTTCAGAGCTTTAGAATGGTATTGCACATTCTTTTTTGTTGTAAATTTAGCACTTTAGAATTTGAAGATTCATGATTGATGCTTGAAGTAAACTGTAAGATTTTTCAAAGATCCTAAAAGCCTGGATGGCATCACCAACTCGAAGCAGATGAGTTTGGGTGAACTCCAGGAGTTGGTGATGGACAGGGAGGCCTGGCGTGCTGCGATTCACGGGGTCGCAAAGAGTTAGACATGACTGAGCGACTGAACTGAACTGAAATAATATTTTAAAATTATTAAATGAGTACCAGTTTATTCAAGTGGTAAAAAGTTAAACTATCTGATTTCTCTTATTTGGAAGTGTTTCACTTGGAGGGACAGTAATAATTTATTTTCTTTTAAAAACTTTCTATCTAGCCTATATTTTGATGTTAGTATATTCAAATCTGGAAGAGTATTAATTGCAGTGTGTTATCATATCTATCTAATAAAACTAAAAAATATTTTTGATACATTATGATATCCATTTGCCAAACTAAGAAACATAACATGGTTTTGCTTTCTTTTGTAGGTGTAGAAAGCAATTTTTTTAAAATAGCAAACATACCATATATACATATAGGCAAGTATGCCACTGCATTTGATATACAAAGATGATGGACTCATGTATAAATTGTTCAATCTAGCATGTATTTTTGCTTAACAATTTTAATTATATATTTATTTTAAAAGATTACATATACTCATATATTATAAAACACTATCTTTCATTTTATAAAAGTAATGGGGAAATGTGTGAACTTTTCTAAAATTTAGTGTACAGTAAGCAAGATAAAATGGTCTAGGTTTATCTACATTGTCATTTTATTAGTATCTTTGCTATCACTACCACAAAGGATGAACAATAAAGTGTTAAAGCTCTCACAAACAGTTTGCTGCACCCGTATATATTTATAATAATTTACATCTTAAATGTTTTTTCTCACACAACTATAAAGCATTAAATTAAAAAATAAGATTTTAATTGTCACGTTTTGACTAATATCACATATGTTCAATTTGTAATAAATAATTAATTATTAGCTAGTTCATAAAAGAGACAAATCCTCTTTATAAAGATTTGCTCAGAAAATGCATGAGTTGTTCCTTCCAGGGACCACTCAAATAGTTTAAAGAAAAATATGATAATTCAAGTATGCCTCTTTGTTTTAAAACATGTGTAATACACATTATCACGAAGAAGAAAATTGCCTACAATCACATCATCAAAGAACACAGTATCTATATATCTATCTATTCCTTGCCTTTTTACTGCAGGAATTCCTTCTGCCACTTATGCTCCTAAGCTCCAACTATATTCACCATCTGGAGTCCTGTATGGCCAGACATTTTGGACCCATCAGGAATGGCCTATCTATTATCTTACCAATTTAGATTCTTTAGAACATGACAGTTTATTTGTCGATCACTTTAAATTTTGTTGAAAAAGATGGGACAATTTCATTTTTAACAATATTGTATTCCTCCCTGCTGCATCTGTTTCTACCCACTTTAAAAAAATGATAGGAAGGAAGCAGTTATTTCTGCACTCTGTATCTATAAAAATCCTCTCCCATCAATGTGAAAAGTATCCCTATTCCATAATGCTTCAACCTTCCATTGTGGCCAGCTGTGGTTATACTCTAAGCTTTCTGTTTCATGACTACTGTTGTACACACCATCTTCAGGGTACATAATGTGTGCTTTTTTTTTTTTTTCATTTTCACAATTTGAACGTTTTTGTAGAAGTTTTGCCTTGACAAGAAAATCCTGTACGTTTTTTTAAATGTTTGTTCTCCACCTCTGATTGTTTTCATTTTGTTATAATTATAAAAAATGTGTAATCCAATCACCCTACAGAAGCATTCTGAAGACCTTTAAAAATTATATGTGCTATGTTAGGGAAAGGTGGAGAAAATCCACAATGGAAGAAACAAGTTCTTAGAATGTGTTGTGTAGATATTCCAGAGTTAAAGAAAAGAAAGATGATTTCATATTTTTTCCTTTCTGTTTAAAACTATTTTCCACTGGGCTCAAAATGGGGCATAATATCTTTATGAAACATTCTGAAACTGTGACCTTTAAGTCAAAGTGTATGCAAGAAAATAATTTTCCACTGTAAAATTTCACTTTATACAGTAAGTGGCATACAAATATCTGCATATTTATAGTATTAAGGTAAGTAGGTAATTTGCAAAATGCATTTGAAGATACTCAAGCTAAGAGTCAGACACCCTCTAGCAGCTCATCTGATCCTCCTAATCAAACTCCCAGTTTCAAAGGGCTAATGCAACATTACCACATACTCCATAAGAACAGCAGTTCCAGGCATCAAGGTGATATAATGATCACAGACACAAGAGAAAGATTTCAATTAAGGGTAGCGTAGCAGCATGTTACTAAAGGCACACAGCATCATGCTAATTAAAGTGCAATAAGCCAACAAAGGCCATCAAACATTATCCTACCAGAGGCAATATAGAAAATAGATGAACCAAAGCAGTTGTTTTGTTTTTAAAATCAAAATGCCAATATGCTACTGGCTGGTAAAATACGAATGAATTTGGGTCTCTAAGAAATTAAAAATATCAAATATTGAAATTTTAAATCAATTCTTTAATCAACTAATTCAAGGTGGAAGTGTGAAGCCTTGAATGTGCTCCCAAACTGTAGTAGGTAAATATAAATAATGTCACTGCATTAAAATTACTGCTTGATATTACTGAACAACTATCTTTATTGAACATCTGATGTAAGAAAAGCAGTGAGTTAATTAAACGATATATTTTTATTCAGATCAGTGAAATATTTTCCTTGATATCAAAATATGTTTATGCCTTACAATTTACTTTGTGTATAAAACAACATCTCTGCAGGAAATGTGGGATTATATCAATGGTTATTAGATTGAAAGCAATAGACAACTCAAACAAGTAAGCCTAATAGTACACTGTAGTAGAAGTCAGTTAAATAAGTCGATTTAATGCTTAGGAGTATACTTTTTTCTAGAACTGAACTTGAAAACATTTTTTTTCCACAGAAGCTATAATCACTGAATAGACATAAACAAGTGAAGGAAATTATGATATAGATATAATAATCAGAATCATTTTAACTTTGCAGTGATGTAATCTTAGGGAATTGCAGTCTGTAGTCTTAGGGAATCATGTACAACTATGCATGTAGGACAGGCCCAAAACATTTTGAAAAGATATAAAGAGTATAATTAAAGATATCATGATGGGTGCTCAAAGAAATTCTTTGAAAGATCTCAAATAAACAGGACTTTAATGAGAATGCTGTAATAAAGCTGTGGCCTGGGCTATGATTCTCGGTTGTATACTGTGAATTACAACATATAATTATAGCATTACAATCCAAGTTATGAAATCAGCTAGTATTTATAGCCAATGTCCACACATGCTATTGTTAATAGCTTGCAAGTAAATACTGCAGTCACTATGGTATAATAAAACTCCACATTTTTATCTTTGAAAGCCAATTCATTGAATTCTAGTATTTGAGCTAATCCATCTGCAAATGTTAAAGAAGAAAATTGAGAAAAATTCCATAATATTTCCATTGAAAATAAGCAGACACATATTGTCTTAATATAATGTACAATAACTCTGTCACTTATTATGCAGTAATTAAGTATAATTGTTCCCAATTATATCCAATATCAAAAGCTGTACTTTATTTCAGCCAATTTTTGAGAGATACATATTCACAGGTCACAGTGATATCTTAGGTTTACTGACTTTTTGTGGATTCAGAAACACTAGATTTGACAAAGTCTGAAACAACAAAGAGAAGTTGTCTATCTCCAATGTTTTAATCTTAAAGCATATATTACCTCTAATTGAATGACACTTCTTCACCAGGTAGTAGAAACAAAGAGTAAATCTGTGTACATTTCAAAACATGGGTTATATATCTATATGTTTTCTTTAAAAAATAGAGCTTGAAAGGCAGGATTCAAAGGAACCTGCTATTCTGAACATGTACAAAGGAAGACGTTTCCTTAGCAACAGGATATAGGTGAAAGCTCTCAGGAGTCATCCTTCCACCCATGCTCCTTTTGAGTTTGATAATGTTTCCAAGATCATGTAGGAAAGACAGAGTGAATTTATCATGAACAAACAATACTACTAGTTACGGAGCTTTCACAGCATTTATGGGTTGCCAAATGCCTTGTTTGCTCTTGTTGGCATGACAGGAGTAGTCATTCTAGAGACTAGGCTTCCTTTTTTTTTTCTTTTTTAATCATTCTGTATATTCTCAAGAGGTTTAAGACTTTAAAACTATGTTGTGAATTCTTAATAACTCAAAAGACCTTGTCACATATAGAAACAAAGTCACAGGTTTTGTAGTCATTCTATCCATTTATGAATTCACTTAGAGTTGTGTTGCATTTTGTCTTTTTTTAATGGAGAAATGGAACCCCCATTGTATAGGAGATGTTTTTAAACACTTCAGAAAGAAAATTATATTTACCAGTTGATGCTGTGAACCTTTCAAAGGTAAGTCTAAAACTGTGGTATATAGAGATTTAGTTTCATGTTTTGTTTTTAGTTATGTACTAAGTGATTTTTGGCATAATGAAAATGTGCCAATAATTGAATAAATTGCTTCACTTTGAACATGTTTTTTTCTTTAAATCATCAAATCTTTATTTTATTGTATGGAACTATAGAAATGAGAACTTTCCTGGCTAATACTATTTAAATACTTAATTTATCATGCACTATGCTGGAGTCTGGGAATATAAATATGAATAATGAACAGCCGTGACCCCAAAAGGCCCTCAATCGTTTTTACTGTGTAACTTCAAGAATTTGAAATAACTTAGTAATTAGATTTATTTCTCCTGTAATAGTTCATAATTCTATAAATAAATACTCTTGTATCAGATGTATCTGGTAGAATTTGTAATTATTATGCTTAGTAATAATAAAGGACAAAAATGAAGAGTGATTCCATAGAATTTTCAAATGTATTGTCAAAAGTCTTTAGCAGAAATCTGATGAATTTATTTATATAAAATTTTAAATGATAGCTCACATGAAATACATTTTATATAGAGGAGGCTTAGATGCTTAGATTAATAGTGATAATTGAAGGAAACTGCCTCAATTCAAATGAAATAGTAAAATTATGCAGAATTCAGTAGCGTATCTCAAAAAATAAAAATAGCTTTACTTTGATTCTGAAACCAATCCATGTATAGTTCGATAATTCAGAATAACTTGTAAAAGCACATAGAAGACACTGGTAATTCCTTCATCAACCTGATGTTATTTTATAAAACAAATGCAAACAATAATTCTAGAGTGCATGCGTGCTAAGTCTTTTCAGTCGTGTCTCTTTGTGACCCTATGTACTGTAGCTTGCCAGGTTTCTCTGTCCATGGGAATTTTCCAGGCAAGAATACTGGAGTGGATTGCCATGCTCTCCTCCAGGGGAACTTTCCGAACCAGGGATCGAATCCACATCTCTTATACCTCTTGAATTCATAGGTGGGTTCTTAACCACTAATGCCACCTGGAAAGCCCAATTCTAGAGTGGTTAATATTTATTTATTTTCTTAATTTCATGCTATCTATCTCTTGTATAATATGGTTTATGTGTTTTTAACTCATTTAATTAATTTACTACCAATCAGATATGAGCCAAATTAATATCCTGATTTTATAGGTGATGAAACCAAATAACACACAGAATGTTCAGCAGCTAGAAAATAGAATAAATCTATAAAAATGCATAGGTGCATTGTTATTTCTCTTTCCTTTTGAAGATAGTGATTTCATACTACTCATACTATTTTGCAATTTTGTTTCTACCAATTTCTTTCAAAGGCAAGATGTAGTATTAAAGACAGATTGGTAAGTGGTATTACTGGAATAATCTAGTTTACCTGCTTTGTAGTAACTAGGGAGGTTTAAAAGGACAAAACACAGATTATAATGGCCTTTTATCTGCCAAAATAGCATCATGATCTTTCTCTACTGCCATCCAAACCCATGTTTGCATGTTTGTTTTGATATTCCATAGTTGTTGCAAAGGTTTCGAAGGGAAGATATTGGCTTCAGTACCGTGACTAAATTTATTTGGGCATTCCCTCAAAAATGATTGAATTTTATGCTGGGTTGTGCTTTTTTAAAAGTAATTTCTGCAGATACATCAATGAGCAAAAGAAATTAATTGTATTCATGGATCATATATTCTAGGTGGTTCCTAAAATTTGTTACAAAAAGTTGAAGGAAAGATTAGTGGTCTTTGATGAATGCAGATATCACAGGAGGCAAAGGAAAGGTGTTGTAACTTCTAGTGTACACTTAATAAGTGAGAATCTGATATTTTCTAACTTTGATCCCTTGTTTTCTTGTATACAAGTATCAGTGGTGGTCTTTCTTTTTGAAGGAATTCTATACATTTCTTCAACTATTCTTTCATCTTGTGAGGTCTTATTAGGTTCCAAATCTCTATGGAGTACTATCACAGGATAGATTTAAGAAGGTTGCATATTTAGATTTTCCATCATTATGCCCATTTGCAGAAATGGAGATCTGATTCTATGAAATTTCACCAATATTAGATATATGAACAATGACAATTCCTTGCTTTATGTAGCAATTCACATATTTAAAAATATTGTTATCCCTCATACTACTATTCATAACATCATTTGGGGTAGAGAAGTTCTTAATAAGAAGAAAAAGGTAAAGTCAAATGCTTCAATAAGTATGGAGTTAATGTTGACAGAGTAGAGAAACAACTTTGAATTTCTATATTCTCTCTCTGCTTATCTACTTACGGAGTCTCTTTGGTTAGGTCCTGATTAAAAAACTCGCTATAAACACGCATGTAATCATTTATTTAGGAGACAGATTTATAAAGTTGAAAATCAGTGACATATTTGATTTTCTCAATATAAACTAAATATATTTAAAGAAAACATAAGCATTGCTCATACACATTTCTTTTTAAATAGGCCATTTCAAGATTTTTTTTCCTCCAAAAATATTGACTTGTTGGTAAATAAAGGATCAGTTCCTGAGAATTAAGAAGTTTCATAAGAGTGATTTTTATCAACCGTGGTAATCTAATGAATTATAAACTACAAATTTTGATAAACTTATTATTTAGAATTAGGGTATACTCATTCTATGGACTGTTCTCGAGAACTATTCATAAGTTCTTCCTCAAATTTTGGTTTCCCCCCGTAGGCTCTTTGATGATCATCATCATTGAGTTTGTACCTGTTATTATATCTTTCTTTCTCATTTCAACATACTCCCTTTTCATATTAAAATTTTAAAATTTCCATCTTCATTTACATTTATTAATGACTTCTGGGAGGCACCTTAATCATGTCAGTAATGAGTTGTTAGCTTCAATTAAAGAAGGTGGCCCTTCTCTAACCTGGTCGTCCTTTCCTGATCTTTATCTATCAGGTTTTACAGGTTGCAACTCAAAGCGGCTGTCCATTTATTATATGAACCAGTTTTCCACAGCACTATAGGAGTCATGGACCCCTTCCTTTCTTTTCTTAGGTTGTAAATGAAATAAAAATTGTTATATATGTTGTTGAGATGTATAATTATAGCATAGAGAAAGACACTGTAGTATATAAAAAAAACAATGACTTCCATTAAAAGAAACAAGTAGCTTTCTTGTGGCAGTTTTTTGTGTAAAATATAGGTATTGACCGTTAATTGGATAGAAAGTAAAGGAGAATCATCATTTCATTATTGATCAGCCTTTTAAGATTTGACAAAATATGTGTATACCAGGGTATTCTTAAAGAGGAGAAAACAAAGGTAGAAAGTGAAAGAAGGGAAAATATACAATATATTCTAAATAAATCATGTGGGCTGGAAGAAGGTTTTAAAAGGTTCAAATGCTGCTGCTTGTTGTACTATAAGTCATAAATGACCTTGAACATGGGAGATTTTGATAAAGCTCTCTACAGAATGCTGAATAACCAAATACCTGTCTAAAGATTGAGACAATATACATCTATAAAACTGCATGATAGATTAGTTGCTGCTAAAGTGAGTGATGGAACTCACTCACACATGGTATATCAAAACCTGCTATTAGTTGATAGGACACTTGTGAAAACATAAGTAAATGGATAATTCAAATTAAGTTAAGTAGGTCCATCTTTTACATAACATGCTCACTCTTCATTTTTAACATTCGCATCATGATTATTGGTGTAATCTACCTTCTATTTCTTAGGAATCTATCTGAGTAAAGCATTTGCCTGAGGATTGAATCTCTGTCAACCACTACAGTAATCTAAGCTTTTGGAGGGAACTTTACCTCTTCCCATCTCATCCTATATTCAAAATTATATGTATACAGGAAAATGTAATGACAGTTCACAGTTCAGTCGCTCAGTCGTGTCTGACTCTTTGCAACCCTATGAATCACAGCACACCAGGCCTCTCTGTTCATCACCATCTCCCGGAGTTCACTGACTCATGTCCATCGAGTCCATGATGCCATCCAACCACATCATCCTCGGTCGTCCCTTTCTCCTCCTGCCCCCAATCCCTCCCAGCATCAGAGTCTTTTCTAATGAGTCAACTCTTCGCATGAGGTGGCCAAAGTACTGGAGTTTCAGCTTTAGCGTCATTCCTTCCAAAGAAATCCCAGGGCTGATCTCCTTCAGAATGGACTGGTTGGATCTCCTTGCAGTCCAAGAGACTCTCAAGAGTCTTCTCTAACACCACAGTTCAAAGCATCAATTCTTCAGTGCTCAGCCTTCTTCACAGTCCAACTCTCACATCCATACATGACCACAGGAAAAACCATAGCCTTGACTAGCCAGACCTTTGTTGGCAAAGTAATGTCTCTGCTTTTGAATATGCTATCTAGGTTGGTCATAACTTTTCTTCCAAGGAGTAAGTGTCTTTTAATTTCATGGCTGCAGTCACCATCTGCACTGATTTTGGAGCCCCCCAAAAATAAGGTCTGACACTGTTTCCACTGTTTCCCCATCTATTTTCCATGAAGTGATGGGACCGGATGCCATGATCTTTGTTTTCTGAATGTTGAGCTTTAAGCCAAATTTTTCGCTCTCCACTTTCACTTTCATCAAGAGGCTTTTTAGCTCCTCTTCACTTTCTGCCATAAGGGTGGTGTCATCTGCATAGCTGAGGTTATTGATATTTCTCCCAGCAATCTTGATTCCAGCTTGTGTTTCTTCCAGTCCAGCGTTTCTCATGATGTACTCTGCATAGAAGTTAAATAAGCAGGGTGACAATATACAGCACTGACGTACTCTTGTTCCTATTTGGAACCAGTCTGTTGTTCCATGTCCAGTTCTAACTGATGCTTCCTGACCTGCATACAGATTTCTCAAGAGGCAGGTCAGGTGGTCTGGTATTCCCATCTCTTTCAGAATTTTCCACAGTTTATTGTGATCCACACAGTCAAAGAGTTTGGCATAGTCAAGAAAGGAGAAATAGATGTTTTTCTGGAACTCTCTTGCTTTTTCCATGATCCAGCGGATGTTGGCAATTTGATCTCTGGTTCCTCTGCCTTTTCTAAATCGAGCTTGAACATCAGGGAGTTCATGGTTAATGTATTGCTGAAGCCTGGCTTGGAGAATTTTGAGCATTACTTTACTAGCATGTGAGATGAGTGCAATTGTGTGGTAGTTTGAGCATTTTTTGGCATTGCCTTTCTTTGGAATTGGAATGAAAACTGACCTTTTCCAGTCCTGTGGCCAGTGCTAGGTTTTCCAAATTTGCTGGCATATTGAGTGCAGCACATTCACAGCATCATCCCTCAGGACTTGAAACAGCTCAACTGGAATTCCATCACCTCCACTAGCTTTGTTCGTAGTGATGCTTTCTAAGACAGAACGTGGTCCACTGGAGAAGGGAATGGCAAGCCACTTCAGTATTCTTGCCTTGAGAACCCCATGAATAGTATGAAAAGGCAAAATGATAGCATACCAAAAGAGGAAGTCCCCAAGTCATTAGGTGCCCAATATGCTACTAGAGATCAGTGGAGAAGTAACTCCAGAAAGAATGAAGGGATGGACCCAAAGCAAAAACAATACCCAGTTGTGCATGTGACTGGTGATAGAAGCAAGGTCTGATGCTGTAAAGAGCAATATTGCATAGGAACCTGGAATGTCAGGTCCATGAATCAAGGCAAATTGGAAGTGGTCAAACAAGAGATGGCAAGAGTGAACGCTGACATCCTAGGAATCAGTGAACTAAAATGGACTGGAATGGGTGAATTTAACTCAGATGACCATTATATCTACTACTGTGGGCAGGAATCCCTCAGAAGAAATGGAGTAGCCATCATGGTCAACAAAAGAGTCCGAAATGCAGTACTTGGATGCAATCTAAAAAACGACAGAATGATCTCTGTTCGTTTCCAAGGCAAACCATTCAATATCACAGTAATCCAAGTCTATGCCCCAACCAGTAATGCTGAAGAAGCTGAAGTTGAACGGTTTTATGAAGACCTACAAGACCTTTTAGAACTAAGACCCAAAAAAGATGTCCTTTTCATTATAGGGGACTGGAATGCAAAAGTAGGAAGTCAAGAAACACCTGGAGTAACAGGCAAATTTGGCCTTGGAATACAGAATGAAGCAGGGCAAAGATTAATAGAGTTTTGCCAAGAAAACGCACTGGTCATAGCAAACACCCTCTTCCAACAACCCAAGAGAAGACTCTCCACATGGACATCACCAGATGGTCAACACCAAAATCAGATTGATTATATTCTTTGCAGCCAAAGATGGAGAAGCTCTATACAATCAACAAAAACAAGACCAGGAGCTACTGTGGCTCAGATCATGAACTCCTTATTACCAAATTCAGACTCAAATTGAAGAAAGTAGGGAAAACTGCTAGACCATTCAGGTATGACCTAAATAAAATCCCTTATGATTATACAGTGGAAGTGAGAAATAGATTTAAGGGCCTAGATCTGATAGATAGAGTGCCTGATGAACTATGGAATAAGGTTCGTGACATTTGTACAGGAGACAGGGATCAAGACCATCCCCATGGAAAAGAAATGCAAAAAAGCAAAATGGCTGTCTGGGGAGGCCTTACAAATAGCTGTGAAAAGGAGAGAGGCAAAAAGCAAAGGAGAAAAGGAAAGATATAAGCATCTGAATGCAGAGGTCCAAAGAATAGCAAGAAGAGATAAGAAAGCTTTCTTCAGCAATCAATGCAAAGAAATCGAGGAAAAGAACAGAATGGGAAAGACTAGAGATCTCTTCAAGAAAATTAGAGATACCAAGGGAACATTTCATGCAAAGATGGGCTCGATCAAGGACAGAAATGGTATGGACCTAACAGAAGCAGAAGATATTAAGAAGAGGTGGCAAGAATACACAGAACTATACAAAAAAGATCTTCACGACCCAGATAATCATGATGATGTAATGACAGTGGTAGGTGAAAATTTTTCAAAAAATGTAGGAAGTTTAGAATACCCTTGTAGAAGAAAAAGGCACTTAAGATTATCCTCTTTAAGAAGAAGATCTGTATAAAATAAGGCATAGAAACAAAATGACATAATAAATACAATGGTTTGGAAAGACAACTGTGGAAAAATACCTATAAAGTAATATGGATAATGGGAAATTCAGTTCAGTTCAGTTCAGTCGCTCAGTCGTGTCCGACTCTTTGTGACCCCATGAATCGCAGCACGCCAGGCCTCCCTGTCCATCACCAATTCCCTGAGTTCACTCAGACTCGCATCCATCGAGTCAGTGATGCTATCTAGCCATCTCATCCTCCTCTGTTGTCCCCTTCTTCTCCTGCCCCCAATCCCTCCCAGCATCAAAGTCTTTTCCAGTGAGTCAACTCTTTGCATGAGGTGGCCAAAGTACTGGAGTTTCAGCTTTAGCATAATGGGAAATTAAGACAATTTAAAAGAGAAAACAAAATACCAAAATTGTGTGATTATCATAGAGAGAATAAAATGAATGTGGATGAAGAATATAAAAAGAGATGAACTGTATGAAAAAGAAGATTTTTAAAAATTAGCTATAATTTCATTTTGTTAGAATAACAAAACTATGTGTAGTCAGTTGCTTAGTTGTGTCTGACTCTTTGCAATGCCATGGACTATAGCCCACCAGGTTCCTCTGTCCATGGAACTATCTAGGAAAGAATATTGGAGTGTGTTGCATTTCCTCCTCCAGGGGACCTTTCCAACCCAGAGACTGAACCTGGGTCTCCTATGTTTCCTTTACATTGGCAAGCAGATACCACTGAGCCACCTGGGAAGGAAAAACTTAAAAAAAAAAAAAAGACTTTCTATTTAAGAGACTATCCTTTTCCCACTGAGTATTCTTGACTAGTTGACTGTAAATGTGTGCCTTTATTTCTGGGCTCCCAAAACTGTTTCACTCATATGTACGTCTACTTTATACCCTTACCATACTGTTTGATTACTATAGCTTTGTAATATAAATTGGAATAAGGAAGCATGATACCTCCAGCTTTATTCTTGATCACATTTCTTTAACTACATTGAGTCTTTTGTCGTCCCATATACATTTTAAGATTTTATTGTGTTTTTTTTTAAATGTTATTGGAATTTTGATAGGCATTTTATTGAATTGATACATGGCTTTGGGTAGTATGGACCTTTTAACAATATTAATTATTCTCACCCATGAACATGAGATGTCTTTTCATTTGTTTGTGTCTTCTTCAATTTCTCTCATCAAAGCCTTATACTTTTCAGTATACAGATCTTTAACTTTCTGGTTAAATTTATTTCTAAATATTGTATAGTTTTGTATACTATTTTAATTGAGATTTTTTTCTTTGTTTTTCAGATGGTTTGTTATTCATGTATTGAAATACAACTGATTTCTGTATGCTAATTTTGTATTCTCCAATTTTATAGAAATCATTTATTACAAACTAGCAGCTTTTTGGTGAGGTCTTTAGGGTTTTTATATATAACATCATGTCATTCAAACAGAAACCATTTAATTTCTTTTATTCTAGTTTGGATGCCACCTGTGGAATTATCAATGGGGAAAGGGACGTCTCCTCAACAATGTTTAGAAAATGGAATGTGCACATACCAAAAAAAAAAAAAGAAAGAAAGAAATTGAATCTATCTTACACCACTCACAAAAAAATAGCTTAAAATGGATTGGAGACTAAAACATAAGACCTCAGTCATAAAACCTCTAGAAGAAAACATCGGGAAAAAAGCTCTTTCAGTTGGGTCTTGACAACATTTTCTTTGGATATGTCACCCAAAGCACAAACGACAAAAGCAAAAATAAGAAAGTAGGACCATATCAAACTAAGCTTCTGTTTTCCCTACTGTTGTCCACAGCCTGTTCTCTATGTCTGAATCTCCATTTCTGCCCAGCAGATAAGTCACAATGGGAAAAAAGAGGGTGGGACAAATGGAAAGAGTAGCATGGAAATATATAAACTACCACATGTAAAATAGATAGTCTGTGAGAATTTGCTGTATGGTTCAGAGAGCCAAACCAGTATTCTCTGACAATCTAGAAGGGTAGGATGGGGTAAGAGGTGGGAGGAAGTTTCAAGAGGGAGGAGACATATGTATACCTATAGCTGATTCATGTTGATGTATTGCAGAAACCAACACAATATTGTAAAGCAATTATCCTTCAATTAAAAATAAATAAAATTTTAAAGATAAAAAGCATATGTGCAATGAAAGAAATAGTCAACAAAATGAAAAGGTAAATGGAAGAAAAACTGCAAATCATATATTTGATAAGGAGTTAAGATCCAAAATATAAGAGGAGTTAGGATCCAAAATATGTATCATACAACTCAATTGCAAGAAAATAAGTCAATTAAAAAAATGGACAAAGGACCTGAATTGAAATTTTTCTCAAGAAGATATATAGGAAATTCAGAATATGGCAGAGGAATAGGACAGGGAGACCCCTTTCTCCCCCACAAATTCATCAAAAGAACATTTCAACGCTAAGTAAATTCTACAAAACAACTTCTGAGTGCTGGCAGAGGACATCAGGCACCCAGAAAAGCAGATCATTGTCTTCAGAAACAGGTAAGAAAAATATAAAAGATGAAAAAAGAGACAAAGGAGGTAGGGAGGGAGCTCCGTCCCGGGGAGGGAGGTCTGTCCCGGGAAGGGAGTCCCGTCCTGTGAAGGAAGTCTTAAAAAGAGAGAAGTTTCCAAACACCAGGAAACACTCTCACTGCCGAGTCTGTGGCAAGCCTTGGAAGCACAGAGGGCAACATAACAGGGAAGAAAAATAAATAAATAATTAAAATCAACAGATTATGAGTCCAGTGGTAACTCCCCCAGCGGAGAAGCAGCGCAGACGCCTGTATCTGCCACTAGCAAGTGGGGGCTGGGCAGGGAGGTGTGGGCTGCAGTGCTTTTTAAGAATCGGGCCGGAATGCCCTGAGTGTAACCAGAGCGAACTAACTTGGGCTAGCATACCAGACTGTGGGATAGCTACCACATGAAAAGCTCTAACATAAGACACCACCAGGACCATGCACAGAACAAAGGATGGAACAGAAATAGCTGGCTGCAGACCATCCCCTGCTGGTGACAGGCAGCCAGAGCCGTAAGGGCTGGAAGGGGGCAATTGCAGCCCCGGAGAGACATTACCTACCAAACTGCAAGCAGGCTTCTTTGCTAACTAAGACTTCTTGGGGTTCTGGACAGTCACCATCTGCCTGACAAGGGGTGCCAGCGGTACACCCAGAAAACTGAGCATCAGGGAAAGGCGATAAGTCACAGCGACCGCACTCGCCAAACACCTGAGCTATTTGGTCCTGGGAAGGGCACAAAACACAGGCCCAACCGAATCTGCACCTCTGAGGGCTACCTGAGAGCCAAGCCTGAGCAGCTTAGACCGGGGAGGTGAATGCAGCCTAGGGCCGGCCTCAGACGGTTCCCTGGCAGAGCAACATAGAGCCTGAGTGGTGTGCGCTGTGTGCAGGGGCATGCCCAGCGTGGCTGAGACACTGTGAGCACACGCCAGTGTTATTTGTTTGCAGCATCCCTCCCTCCCCACAGTGCCACTGAACAAGTGAGCCTAAAAAAAAAAAAAAAAAGTGTCCACCACCGCCCCCCTTGTGTCAGGGCTGAAATCAGACACTGAAGAGACCAGCAAACAGAAGAAACTAAACAGAGGGAACCGCCTTGGAAGTGACCCCACACTGCTCACAACACCAGAGAAAGTCACAGAAATATCTTTACTATTTTTACTACCATTATTTTTTGTTGTTGTTGATGTTTGATTGTTTTTTCTTCTTTTCTTTTTCTTCTTTTTTTAAAAATATTTTTAAATTTTTAAGTCTTCAATTTCTCCTTTAATTTTAATTTTTATAACCTACTATCACTTTTCAAAAAAAAAGACCCTATTTTTAAAGCAAACACCGTATATGTTTTTTTTTTTTGTGGTTGTTGTTGTTTTTTAATAATTCTCATGACTTTTTTTTTCCTTCTTGTTCTTCTTCTTTTCTTTAATATTGTATTTTTGAAAATCCAACCTCCACTCTAGATTTTTAATCTTTGCTTTTTGGTATTTGTTGTCAATTTTGTACATTTAAAAACCCAGTCTTCAGTACCCAAGTTTATCTGAGAGTGAGATTACTGGCTTGACCACTCTCTTCTCCTTTGGACTCTCCTTTTTCTCCACCAGGTTGTCTCTATCTCCTCCCTCCCCCTTCTCTTCTCTACCCAACTCTGTGCATCTCTGTGTGTTCCAGACGATGGAGAACACTTAGGGAACTGGTTACTGGCTGGATCTGTCTCTCTCCTTTTCATTTCCCTCTTTTATCCTCCTGGCCACCTCTGTCTACTTCCTCCCTCTCCTCTTCTCTGTATAACTCCGTGAACATCTCTGAGCGGTCCAGACTGAGGAGCGCACATATGGAAGTGATCACTGGCTAGCTTGCTCTCTCCTCTTTTGATTCAACCTCATCTCATTCCAGTCACCTCTAACTATCTCCTCCCTCTTCTCTTCTCCATATAACTCAGTGAACCTCTCTGGGTGTCCCTCACTGTGGAGAAACTTTTCATCTTTAACCTAGATGTTTTATCATCGGTGCTGTATAGATGGAGAAGTCTTGAGGCTACTTTAAAAATAAAACTGAAACCCAGAAGCAGGAGGCTTAAGTCCAAATCCTGAGAACATCAGAGAACTCCTGAATCCAGGGAACATTAATCGATAGGAGCTCATCAAACACCTCCATACCTACACTGAAACCAAGCACCACTCAAGGGCCAACAAGTTCCAGAGCAAGACATACCATGCAAATTCTCCAGCAACACAAGAACACACCCCTGAGCTTCAATATTCAGGCATCTCAAGTTACTCCAAAACCATAGAGGTCTCATAACTCATTACTGGACACTTCATTGCACTCCAGAGAGAAGAAATCCAGCTCTACTCAGCAGAACTCTAACACAAGCTTTCCTAACCAAGAAACCTTGACAAGCCACTGATACAACACCACCCACAGTGAGGAAATTCCATAATAAAGCAAACTCCACAAATTCCCAGAATACAGAAAGGCCACCCCAAATGCAGCAATATAACCAAAATGAAGAGACAGAGGAATACACAGCAGGTAAAGGAACAGGATAAATGCCCACCAAACCAAACAAAAGAGGAAGAGATACGGAATCTACCTGAGAAAGAATTCCAAATAATGATAGTGAAAATGATCCAAAATCTTGAAATCAAAATGGAATCACAGATAAATAGTCTGGGACAAGGATTGAGAAGATGCAAGAAAGGTTTAACAAGGACCTGGAAGAAATAAAAAGGAGTCAATATATAATGAATAATGCAATAAATGAGATCAGAAACACTCTGGAGGCAACAAATAGTAGAATATTGGAGGCAGAAGATAGGATTAGTGAAATAGAAGATAAAATGGTAGAAATAAATGAATCAGCAAGGAAGAAAGAAAACGAATTAAAAGAAATGAGGGCAATCTCAGAGACCTCCAGGACAATATGAAACGCTCCAACATTCAAATTATAGGAGTCCCAGAAGAAGAAGACAAAAAGAAAGACCATGAGAAAATACTTGAGGAGATAATAGTTGAAAACTTCCCTAAAATGGGGAAGGAAATAATCACCCAAGTCCAAGAAACCCAGAGAGTTCCAAACAGGATAAACCCAAGGCAAAACACCCCAAGACACATATTAATCAAATTAACAAAGATCAAACACAAAGAACAACTATTAAAAGCAGCAAGGGAAAAACAACAAATAACACCCAAGAGGATTCCCATAAGGATAACTGCAGATCTTTCAATAGAAACTCTTCAGGCCAGGAAGGAATGGCAAGACATACTTAAAGTGATGAAAGAAAATAACCTACAGCCCAGATTACTGTACCTAGAAAGGATCTCATTCAAATATGAAGGAGAAATAAAAAGCTTTACAGACAAGCAAAAGCTGAGAGAATTCAGCACCACCAAACCAGCTCTCCAACAAATGCTAAAGGATATTCTCTAGACAGGAAACACAAAAAGGGCATATAAGCCCAAACCCAAAACAATAAAGTAAATGGCAACAGGATCATACTTATCAATAATTACCTTAAATGTAAATGGATTGAATGCCTCAACCAAAAGGGAAAGACTGGCTGAATGGATACAAAAACAAGACCCCTATATATTCTGCCTACAAGAGACCCACCTCAAAACAAGGGACACATACAGACTGAAAGTGAAGGGCTGGAAAAAGATATTCCATGCAAATAGAGATAAAAAGAAAGCAGGAGCAGCAATACTCATATCTGATAAAATAGACTTTAAAACAAAGTCTGTGAAAAGAGACAAAGAAGGCCACTACATAATGATCAAAGGATCAATCCAAGAAGATATAACAATTATAAATATATATGCACCCAACATAGGAGCACCACAATATGTAAGACAAATGCTAACAAGTATAAAAGGGGAAATTAACAATAACACAATAATAGTGGGACTTTAATACCCCACTCACATCTATGGACAGATCAACTAAACAGAAAATTAACAAAGAAATGCAAAATTTAAATGATACAATAGACCAGTTAGACCTAATTGATATCTATAGGACATTTCACCCTAAAACAATGAATTTCACCTGTTTCTCAAGCGCACATGGAACCTTCTCCAAGATAGATCACATCCTGGGCCATAAATCTAACCTTGATAAATTCAAAAAAATTGAAATCATTCCAAGCATCTTTTCTGACCATAATGCATTAAGATTAGATCTCAATTACAGGAGAAAAACTATTCAAAATTCCAACATATGGAGGTTGAACAACACGCTTCTGAATAACCAACAAATCACAGAAGAAATCAAAAAAGAAATCAAAATATGCATAGAAATGAATGAAAATGAAAACACAACAACCCAAAACCTATGGGACAGTATAAAAGCAGTGCTAAGAGGAAAGTTCGTAGCAATACAGGCATACCTCAAGAAACAAGAAAAAAGTCAAATAAATAACCTAACTCTACACCTAAAGCAACTAGAAAAGGAAGAAATGGAGAACCCAGAGTTAGTAGAAGGAAAGAAATCTTACAAATTAGGGCAGAAATAAATGCAAAAGAAACAAAAGGGACCATAGCAAAAATCAACAAAGCCAAACGCTGGTTCTTTGAAAGGATAAATAAAATTGACAAACCATTAGCCAGACTTATCAAGAAACAAAGGGAGAAAAATAAAATCAATAAAATTAGAAATCAAAATGGAGAGATCACAACAGACAACACAGAAATACAAAGGATCGTAAGAGACTACTATCAGCAATTATATGCCAATAAAATGGACAACGTGGAAGAAATGGACAAAATATTAGAAAAGTACAACTTTCCAAAACTGAACCAGGAAGAAATAGAAAATCTTAACAGACCCATCACAATCATGGAAATTGAAACTGTAATCAGAAATCTTTCAGCAAACAAAAGCCCAGGTCCAGACAGCTTCACAGCTGAATTCTACCAAAAATTTAGAGAAGAGCTAACACCTATCCTACTCAAACTCTTCCAGAAAATTGCAGAGGAAGGTAAACTTCCAAACTCATTCTATGAGGCCACCAAAACCTGACAAAGATGCCACCAAAAAAAGAAAACTACAGGCCAATATCACCGATGAACATAGATGCAAAAATCCTTAACAAAATTCTAGCAATCAGAATCCAGCAACACATTAACAAGATCATACACCATGACCAAGTGGGCTTTTATCCCAGGGATGCAAGGATTCTTCAGTATCCACAAATCAATCAATGTAATTCACCACATTAACAAATTGAAAAATAAAAGCCATATGATTATCTCAACAGATGCAGAGAAGGCATTTGACAAAATTCACATCCATTTATGATAAAACTCTCCAGAAAGCAGAAATAGAAGGAACATACCTCAACATAATAAAAGCTATATATGACAAACCCACAGCAAACATCCTCAATGATGAAAAATTGAAAGCATTTCCCCTAAAGTCGGGAACAAGACAAGGGTACCCACTTTCACCACTACTATTCAACATAGTTCTGGAAGTTTTGGCCACAGTAATCAGAGCAGAAAAAGAAATAAAAGGAATCCAAATTGGAAAAGAAGTAAAACTCTCACTGTTTGCAGACGACATGATCCTGTACATAGAAAACCCTAAAGACTCTACCAGAAAATTACTAGAGCTAATCAATGAATATAGTAAAGTTACAGGATATAAAGTCAATGCATAGAAATCCCTTGCATTCCTATACGCTAATAATGAGAAAGTAGAAAAAGAAATTAAGGCAACAATTCCATTCATCATTGCAACAAAAAGAATAAAATACTTAGGAATATACCTACCTAAAGAAACTAAAGACCTATATATAGAAAATTATAAAACACTGATGAAAGAAATCAAAGAGGACATTAATAGATGGAGAAATATACCATGTTCATTGATTGGAAGAATCAATATAGTGAAAATGAATATACTACCCCAAAGCAATCTACAGATTCAATGCAATCCCTATCAAGCTACCAGCAGTATTTTTCACAGAGCTAGAACAAATAATTTCACAATTTGTATGGAAATACAAAAAGTTCGAATAGCCAAAGCAATATTGAGAAAGAAGAATGGAACTGGAGGAATCAACCTGCCTGACTTCAGGCTCTACTACAAAGCCACAGTCATCAAGACAGTATGGTACTGGCACAAAGACAGAAATATAGATCAATGGAAAAAAATAGAAAGCCCAGAGATAAATCCATGCACCTATGGACACCTTTGACAAAGGAGGCAAGACTATACAATGGATTAAACACAATCTCTTTAACAAGTGGTGCTGGGAAAACTGGTCAACCACTTGTAAAAGAATGAAACTAGATCACTTTCTAACACCATACACAAAAATAAACTCAAAATGGATTAAAGATCTAAATGGAAGACCAGAAACTATAAAACTTTTAGAGGAGAAGATAGGGAAAACACTCTCTGACATAAATCACAGCAAGATCCTCTATGACCCACCTCCCAGAATACTGGAAATAAAAGCAAAAATAAACAAATGGGATCTAATTAAACTTAAAAGCTTCTGCACAACAAAGGAAACTATAAGCAAGGTGAAAAGACAGTCTTCTGAATGGGAGAAAATAATAGCCAATGAAGCAACTGACAAACAACTAATCTCAAAAATATACAAGCAACTTATGCAGCTCAATTCCAGAAAAAATAAATGACCCAATCAAAAAATGGACCAAAGAACTAAACAGACATTTCTCCAAAGAAGACATACAGATGGCTAACAAACACATGAAAAGATGCTCAACATCACTCATTATCAGAGAAATGCAAATCAAAACACAGTGAGGTACCATTTCACAGCAGTCATAATGGCAGCGATCCAAAAGTCTACAAGCAATAAATGTTGGAGAGGGTGTGGAGAAAAGGGAACCCTCTTACACTGTTGGTGGGAATGCAAACTAGTACATCACTATGGAGAACAGTGTGGAGATTCCTTAAAAAGTTGCAAATAGAACTGCCTTATGACCCAGCAATCCCACTGCTGGGCATACACACCAAGGAAACCAGAATTGAAAGAGACACGTGTACCCCAGTGTTCATCACAGCACTGTTTATAATAGCCAGGACATGGAAACAACCTAGATGTCCATCAGCAGATGAATGGATAAGAAAGCTGTGGTACATATACACAAAGGAGTATTACTCAGCCATTAAAAAAATACATTTGAATCAGTTCTAATGAGGTGGATGAAACTGGAGCCTATTATACAGAGTGAAGTAAGACAGAAAGAAAAACAGCAATACAGTATACTAACACATATATATGGAATTTAGAAAGATGGTAATGATAACCCTCTGTGCGAGACAGCAAAAGAGACACAGATGTATAGAATGGACTTTTAGACTCTGTGGGAGAGGGAGAGGGTGGGATGATTTGGGAGAATGGCATTGAAACATCTATACTATCAGTTAAGAAACGAATCGCCAGTCTATGTTCAATACAGGATACAGGATGCTTGGGGCTGGTGCACGGGGATGATCCAGAGAGATGATATGGGGTGGGAGGTGGGAGGGGGGTTCAGGATTCGGAACTCATGTACACCCGTGGCTGATTCATGTCAATGTATGGCAAAACCAATACAGTATTGTAAAGCAAAATAAAGTAAAAATAAAAATTAAAAAAGAAGATATATAAATGACCAACATTTATGTGAAATGTTGTGAAAAAGTATTCAACATCACTAATCACAGGGAAATGCAAATAAGCACTATGATGAAATATTGACTTACATCTTTTAAGATTTCTATTATCAAAAGACAAAAAAAGATAACAAGTACTGGCTAAGATGTAGAGAAAAGGGAAGCCTTGAACACTGTGGTTAGGAATGTAAAATAGTGCAACCACAATAGAAAACATCAAGAGGGTCCTCAAAAAAATAAAAATAAAACAACTGTATGATCCAGTAATTCCATTTCTGAGTTCACATTGGGGGGAAGATTGCCAAGAGTAATATCAATAATATCAAATATGCAGATGACATCACCCTACGGCAGAGAGTTCAGTTCAGTTGCTCAGTCAAGTCCGACTCTTTGAGTTTACTCAAACTCATGTCCATTGAGTCAGTGATGCCATCCAATCATCTCATCCTCTGTCATCCCCTTCTCCTTCTACCCTCAATCTTTCCCAGCATCAGAGTCTTTTCAAATGAGTCAGCTCTTCACATCAGGTGGCCAAAATATTGGAGTTTCAGCTTCAACATCAGTCCTTTCAATGAACACCCAGGACTGATCCCCTTCAGGATGGACTGGTTGAATCTCCTTGCAGTCCAAGGGACTCTCAAGAGTCTTCTCCAACACCACGGTTCAAAAGCATCAATTCTTCAGTGCTCAGCTTTCTTTATAGTCCAACTCTCACATCCATACATGACTACTAGAAAAACCATAGCCTTGACTAGATGGATCTTTGTTGACAAAGTAATGTCTCTGCTCTTTAATATGCTGTCTAGGTTGGTCATAACTTTCCTTCCAAGGAGTAAGTGTCTTAATTTCATAGCAGCAATCACCATCTGCAGTGATTTTGGAACCCCCCCAAAAAATACAGTCAGCTACTGTTTCCACTGTTTCCCCATCTATCTGCTATTAACTGATGGGACCAGATGCCATGATTAAGTTTTCTGAATTTTGAGCTTTAAGCCAACTTTTTCACTCTCCTCTTTTACTTTCATCAAGAGGCTCTTTAGTTCTTCTTCACTTTCTGCCATAAGGGTGATGTCATCTGCATATCTGAGGTCATTGATATTTCTCCCAGCAATCTTGATTCCTGCTTGTGCTTCATCCAGTCCAGTGTTTCTCATGATGTACTTTGCATATAAGTTAAATAAGCAGAAAGTTAAGAGGAGCTAAAGAGTATCTTGATGAAGGTAAAAGAGGAGAGTGAAAAAGCTAGCTTAAAACTCAACATTCAAAAAGGTAAGATCATGGCATCTGATCCCATCACTTTGTGGCAAATAGACTGGGAGACAATGGAAACAGTGAGAAACTTTATTTTTGGGGGCTCCCAAATCACTGCAGATGGTGACCGTAGCCATGCAATTAAAGGACTCTTGATCCTTGGAAGAAACCTATGACAAATCTAGACAGTGTATTAAGAAGCAGAGACATTACTTTTCTGACAAAGTTCCATTTAGTCAAAGCTATGGTTTTTCCAGTAGTCATGTACAGATGTAAGAGTTGGACCATAGTGTGGAACCCTTCAGCATCAGTCCTTCCAATGAATAGTCAAGATTGATTTCCTTTAGGACTGACTGATTTGATCTTCTTGCAGTCCAAGGGACTCTCAAGTGTCTTTAAGAGTATTCTCCAACACCACAGTTCAAAAGCACTAATTCTTCAGCGCTCAACCTTCTTTATGGTCCCTCTCCTACTCCCACCCCCTGCCACCTGCCATCCCCCTCACTCTACACCCTACACATTCCACCTCTTGCCCCATTGACTCAGATGGTAAAGAGTCTGCCTGCAGTGTCGGAGACCTAGGATGAATCCCTGGGTGAGGAAGATCCCCTGGAGAAGGGAATGATTACGCCCTCCAGTATTCTTGCCCTTAGAATCCCATGGACAGAAACCTTATGGGCTACAGTCCATGGGGTCACAAAGAGTCAGACAGGACTGAGCAACTAATACTTTCACTTTCACTTCCACCATTTGTGATATCAATGATGAATCATGCAGGCATTATTCTAAGTAAAATATGTGGAACAGAGAAAAACACTGTGTGATCTATATGTAGAATCCAAATTATATGAACGTGTAGAAAGAGAATATAAATTGGTGATTGACAGGGCCTTTGGTCAAGGGAAGTGGATCCAAAGGAACAAACTTTCAGTTACAAGGTGAATAAGTATTAGTGATCCAATATGTGACATGATGACTATAGCTGAAAATGCTCTATTATATACTTAAATATATGTTCTCCACACACACACATACACACAAATACACACACCTATGTGAGGTGATAGATGTGTTAACTAACTTATTGTGGTAATCATTTCACAATATATAAGTATATTGAATTGGGTTTTGTACACCTTAAACTTAAACACAGTGCTATGCTATATATTGTGATATATAACAACTGTATCTCAATAAGCTGAAGAAAAGGACCTGTTTTCTATGATCAAGTTATATAAAAGCAGTAGACGAGGGAAGAAAAAGTCCACAAAATGTATATCAAGGGAAACATTCTCATCATGCAAATAGAAGTATTACAAACATTTTTGGTGAGCAGCCAATTCTGGCCAAATGAAAAGATTCAATTCTAGTAGTCTACACTGCGGAGAAGGCAATGGCACCCCACTCCAGTACTCTTGCCTGGAAAGTCCCATGGACGGAGGAGCCTGGTGGGCTGCAGTCCATGGGGTCGCTAAGAGTCGGGCAGGACTGAGCGACTTCACTTTTGCTTTTCACTTTCATGCATTGGAGAAGCCAATGGCACCCCACTCCAGTATTCTTGCCTGGAGAATCCCAGAGACAGAGGAGCCTAGTGGGTTGCCATCTATGGGGTCGCACAGAGTCGGACACGACTGAAGTGACTTAGCAGTAGCAGCAGTAGTCTACACTGACTAACTATATGGTGACTGAAGTGCAGCGGTATACAGAACTCAATGTAAATAAAACAAAAGAAGCCTGATATAGTAAAGAAAGATCTCTGAGAAGAAAGAAAAAGTTAACTGTCAAATTATTGCTCTGTGAAATGCTCATAGATTGCTTCCTATCATTAGAAGGCTTAAAAAAATAAATCTTATGCTCTTAACCAGTGTAAAAATATCTGTACAGCAGCTATTTTCTCTCTAGCATAGCTAAAATGGTTGTTTCACTATTTGCTTAATAAGTTGAGAATTTTATTTAAACAACATTTACTATACATTTTTGGTTTTCTAAACTTCCAACACAGTATAATCTTCACAGCTTCAAGAAGTGACTATTGTATCATTGTAATTTAAAGAAAGTGGTTTAGGCTATGCAATTTATATAAATGTAATGTGACTTTACTCTTGGGTTGATTTTCAAGTAGGATCACTAGACTTACATGTCATTTAAAGAGTTCTTACACATTTCCTGGATACCATCTTATTTAGGCAACTAGAGAATTATTCTGTGAGTAAGAGAAGTTATTCTGAAATGCCAAGTATCTGATAATATTTCTCACATTATATCTTGCTGATCTCAGTTTAAGCGAGAGAGTGAGAGAGAGGGAGATATTTATATTAATATAGATAGTCAATATGGTTGAACTAAAAATACAGAATCAGGAAGGAAGTCTCAATATGAATTCTTATGGACCATAACTCAATTTCAATATCTCAGATTCATAATTTATGTCTAATGAAAAAATATTTTATCACCTGACCCTTAGTCCATTGGGTGTTTTCGAAACCTTGATTCCACACTCAATAGATAAAATATCTGCTACAATACACAATAGTTACCCAAGCTTCACCAGAAATCAGTTTAGGAACTGGTACAAAAATGCTCTACAAACTTCATAAGAAATAGGTTACTTCATTCCCTCATGCAATTAATTATCAGTTATATAACTTCACAGCTATCTATATAACTTCACAGCTACATTTCACATGTGTTGTAGTTTGAGAATCAATCTCTGCATAATGATCACTATCACAGAGCCGTGTAATAGATTCATGTTGCTTTTTATTTATAGATTTATAATATTTCTGCACAAAATTTTTATTTTCACTAAAAGTCATCTTTTAAAAATAAGAGAAAGTTAATGTGAAGTTATATACATAATTTATGTCAATCAATAATGTTCTTGGTTCTGAAATACCTAAATAATTTTTTTTTTAAATTTTGAGAATTTATGTATTTTTGTTGTTTGGCCATGATAGTATATATATATATATTTTACTTTATTTTACTTTACAATGCTGTATTGGTTTTGGCATACATTGACATGAATCCACCACAGGATATTTTTGATTGACATTGAGTTATTGCATATTTTTTATAAATGAAATATAGGAAAATTGAATAATTCATGATTAAAATATAATTTTTGTTGAAAAGTCATTAATAGTTTTATAAGTGGGATTGATCAAATGCCAGTAATTAGCAAACTCTACTTCTTACAGTGATACAGAGACCTAGACCTGGAATTAAATTTTTCAACATAGACTTTGGAGTCTAACGTAAGTTTTCTGTTTGTTTTATTTTCCTTTACTAAATGCATATCTTCACAGGATTCTTCATCAACAAATGTGGTATTGGTTTTGCAAAGCCTAGAAAAAAGAATATTTTCTTTTCCTGCACCATGTATTATTGGGTATGGTCAGCCAGTTTCAAATATGGAAAGCTGGCTATTTTTTGTGGCTGTAAAACTTGTACTGGTTATGTTTCATTTTTCATGTGAATTGCTGACATCATCATGATGCTGATAGAAAAGCTGCTGCCCTAATTTCAAGCTCCATTAGCAACATGAGAAGTACTGTATTGCTTACATTTATAGAATTGAAGCAATACAGACTTTCAAATAAGTTAAAACAAAATAAAAAGTAAGGCTTGAGTGTAACACTTTTAACTCTTAAATTTAAGAATTATATATCTAATGTAACTTACCTTTTTTCTTGTTATATTTATAGTCCTAAGAATTAAGTAAATGCTCCTAATAAAACTATTTTTTTTGAAATTTTGGGGGTTATTATCACACTTAGAATCCTTTATTTCTTTATGCTTTAGTCCATAAAAATATTTTAAATTAAAATTTCACTTTTAATTTCAATAAGGCATTGGTATGGGTGTGTCTCAGGCTGAATAATACATTTTAGAGTGGGAAAAAGCTTAGAACAAAAAGATGTAAAAATTATAATTTAATATATTTCTACAAAAATATGTTTATTTTGAGCTGACAATTTCCAAATTTGCATCTTTAAAACTCCATCCCTGTGGCTTCCTAGTGGTCTGGTGGTTAAGAATCTATCTTGCAATGAAGGAGACACCAGTTTGATCCCTGGTCCGGGAAGAACCCATATACCTTGGAGCAACTAAGTCCATGCACCACAACTGCTGAGCCCACACTCTAGAGTCCATGAGCTGGGCTACAACTATTGAGCCTGTGCTCCACAACAAGAGAAGCCACCACAGTAAAAAGCTCACACAACGCAACTAGAGAGTAGTCTCAGTTTCCCACAACAAGAGAAAACCTGCACGCAGCAAAGATGACCCATTATAGCCAAAAATAAATAAATAAATATTAAAAAAGTAAACTGCTGTAATTCTTATTTAAAAAACAAAACAAAACTCCAACCCTTACATCTGATCTGAATGAAGACCAGATTTTAATATAAAACTCGCAACTTGTTATCAACTTGCCTGCTAGGTATATCAAATTCAGTGTGTCTAACCAGAGCACTTGATGTCTCCATTTCCACTCATTTAAAATAGTGTCACATGTTATGCAAATTAAATATCCAGGCTTTTTCATTCCTTTTCAGAAGGCGTTAACAGGGTCATGTCTAATCTTTCTTATTTTGATGACTATCTCAGAAAAAGAACACTTCCACATGTATGGATGTGAGACTTGGACTATAAAGAAAGCTGAGTGCTGAAGAATTGGTGCTTTTGAACTGTGGTGTTGGAGAAGACTCTTGAGAGTCCCTTGGACTGCAAGGAGGTCCAACCAGTCCATCCTAAAGGAGATCGATCCTGGGTGTTCATTGGAAGGACTGATGTTGAAGCTGAAACTCCAACACTTTGGCCACCTGATGCGAACAGCTGACTCATGTGAAAAGACTCTGATGCTGGGAAAGATTGAGGGCAGGAGGAGAAGGGGATGACAGAGGATGAGATGGTTGCATGGCATCACTAACTCAATGGACGTGAGTTTGTGTAGGCTCCGGGAGTTGGTGATGGACAGGGAGGCCTGGCGTGCTGCGATTCATGAGGTCACAAAGAGTCAGACACGACTGAGCGACTGAACTGAACTGAACTGAACCTAGTCCACACTCCTTTCTCTGCTTATTCTATATGATATATTTATCCTTTTGTTTCATAAATGACAAAAGCAGCATGAAGGTTATATTTATCCTGTTGCATATTGCATCCCTGTTACCTGTGTATCTTATAACTGAAGATTGTACCTTTTGACCACCTCATATATACATATAGCCAAAAAAAAAAAAAAAAGAGTGAAATCTTGCTCCTTGTGACAACATGGATGGACCTAGAGGGTATTAGGCTAAATGAGATAAGTTATACTAAGAAAGGCAAATACTGTATAATTTCACATATACGTGGACTCTGAAAGCAAAATGAATGAAGAAACATATCAAAACAGAAACAGAGTTATAGATACAGAGAACAAACGAATTTATCAGAGGGCAGGGGAGGAGAGAGGAAAGAAATAGATGAAGGAAATTAAGAGGTACAAACTTCCAGCTGCAAAGTAAATGAGTCACTGATGTGATATGTACAGTGTAGGGAATAGAGTCAATAATGGTGTAATGTCTGTATGGTGACATACTATGACTCGACTTATCATGGTGATATTTTTTAAATATATAGAAATACCAAATCACCATGTTATGTAAACAGAACAAACATAATGTTGTAGGTCATTTATACTGAAAAACAAACATACAAACCTATAGAAAAAGAGATCAGATTTGTGGTTATCAGAGCTGAGAGGTTGGAGGGAGGGGTTATTGAGTGAAGGTGGTCAAAAGGTACAATCTTCCAGTTATAATATATACAGATATTAGGAATGTAATATGCAACATAATAAATACAATTCAGTGCTTATTTATATATGCAAGTTGTAAAGAGAGTAAATTCTGAGTTCTCATGCTGCTGCTGCTGCTGCTAAGTCGCTTCAGTCCTGTCCGACTTTGTGCGACCCCATAGACGGCAGCCCACCAGGCTCCCCTGCCCCTGGGATTCTCCAGGCAAGAATGCTGGAGTGGGTTGCCATTTCCTTCTCCAATGCATGAAAATGAAAAGTGAAAGTGATGTCGCTCAGTCGTGTCTGACTTTTTGCGACCCCATGGACTGTAGCCTACCAGGCTTTTCCATCCATGGGATTTTCCAGGCAAGAGTACTGGAGTGGGATGCCATCACCTTCTCCGCTGAGTTCTCATAACAGGATCATAATTTTATTTAATTTTTGTGAAATTAAATGAAAGTGAAAGTGGTAGTTGCTCAGTCATGCCTGACTCTTTGAGACCCCAGTCCACTAGATTTCTCTGTCCACAGAATTCTCTAGGCAAGAATACTGGAGCGGTTTGCCATTTCCTTCTCTAGGGGATCTTCCGGACCCAGGGACGAAACCCAGTTCTCCTGCATTGATAGGCAGATTCTTTACCATCTGAGCCACCAGGGAAACCCATCTGTGTGAGATTATAGATATTCATCTAAGTTTACTGTGATAATCATTTCACGCTGCATGTAAGTTAAATCATTATGCTGTACACCTTGAACCTATACAGTGCTCTATGTCAATTATATCTCAATAAAACTGGAAAGAAATAAAATATTTATGCATATTCAAAGTTTTAGAATGAAAATTTGAAGGTGTTCTTAGGCATACTGGTACCTCAAAGGAATCATCTGCCTTAGTATGAAGTCACATTCATGGAAAAATCATTTTAAAAAATGGAGAAAGAAGATTTAATGATGAAAAATCCCCTTGATGTAGCCGTGTCTGAAATTAGTTAATAGACTCTCCACATAAATTTAATTAGTTTTTTTTTCAGTTAATGTCTATTTGAATCAAGCTTTTGTCACTTGAAATCACAAAAGTTAACAATCATAATAAGTGCCACTGTGTTCTTGAGGAACAAGGATGAAGAGAAAAATACAGTAATAGACTCTCAGCAGTAAATTATCCCTAGTAAATATTTTCATATTGTTTATTGTTCTTTTTCTATCCCTGCTCATTTTACACAAATCTTAATTGCTCTAATAAATACACAAATTAATTAGATTTAATTAATTCAATATGACTTTTTCCCCCAGCTTTTTGGACTAATTTTAAAGCAAAATCAGTAATATCTGTCTTTTATGTCCTTAAGAAAAAACAGGGAAGTATTGATGAACTACTAAGAGTAACTCCTAATCTGTGTAGCTTTCATCGTCTTTTGTGAAAATATGTATTTAAAAAATAGTTCTTTATACTATAGGCTCACCTCTGAAAAATGTTGAAATTAGTAAATAATACAACAGGTAAAACTGGAAATAAATTTATATTTAGTGTAGAATTAGATGTTTTATTTCAGTGACTTGGGTAGAAAAGCTACAATTATGGAGCTTTCAAAGATGATAGCATAATGATACAGTTCTTTATCTGATTTACAGAGAAGGCTGCCATTTGAAACAAAAGAAAAAGAGTAACTAGAACTGAATGAGCTCAAATTAAATGACCACGATTCTGATTTTTTTTTTCAATCTTAGATAAGAAGATATCATTTGACTGAAAGAACGAAGGAAAAAAAAGTAGGTGAACTCTATGGCTTAGGTGACTGCAAATGGAATACCTTTCACCTCTAATTGACTAGGATTGAAATGGAGGCAGTCTCCATAGAGACTGAAATTCCTCCATGAGGGATGGCAGCTCTTCACAGAGGCTGCCTATGGAGGCTGATGCCTCCATTTCTAAGAGATAAGGAGCATGACATTAGGACTAGATCCACTGGCTCCCATAGCCAATCTTAGTTTCATACTTAGCTTCAATACTTCATATTTTTAAATATAGTGTTCTTTAAAACAATTCACTTTAAAGAATTATAACCTGTTTACTATAATACAGTGTGGCTTGAGGAAAATTTTTAATCAATCTATTTCTTAAACTAGTGCTCACGCTATTAAACTTCATGTTGTACCCATCAACATGTATCAGGGATTTTTCCTTCTATATGATTATATTCTGAAATCCTGTGATTATATTGTTACAAATAAGTGTTATGATTTAAGCATTCATGCATTCTGCCTCTGAGATATAGGTTGAATTTTAATCATAAAATAAAGCATTTTAGTCATAAAATAAAATAAATATGCAGGCCTTCCATTTACTACTTAAACCATCCATTCTTTGTGTCCTCCACCCCAGGTTCTTCAGGTTTTTGCTGACCTTACTGGCTGCTTTTCAGCTTTGAATATTTCTTCTGCTAAATTCTCTGGCTGTTTGTAATGTCTAATTTTTGGCTTTCTCAGAGGTACATCCAGACCATTATCAGATTTGCAATGAAGGCTTCCTAAACTCCCTCCATACCCACCCTTCCTTTAAATTCCCATTCATGGCCCCTGCACTCTTCAACTCAAACAGAGAATTTTCTTTATGCGTAAATGGGACAACACTACCTCTTTGCTTAAATCCCTGTCTTGTCTTTTACAGAAAGAATAAAATTTAAAACTCTTTGAAAGACTCTGCATTGTGTTCTTTAAAATTGCCTGCCTCTCTTCTCTTCATTCAACATACTATAGCCATGTTTTTACTCCATTCCTCAAAAGTGCTAAATCTATATCCACTACTCATAGCATTCTTTCCACAGCTCTTCAAGTGACTGGATTTCTTTTTCTTCTTTTGCTGTCATTTTGTATGTACATCATCCAAAGATGCTTTTCCTAATAATCTATTTAAAAGCTCACAAATACAGTTCTTAATATGCATCCATGAATATATATATACATATATATATACATATATATTACTTAATCATTTGCTGTACAGCAGAAATTAGCACATTATAAATTAATTATACTTCAATAAAATTTTAAAAATTATTAATCCATGCTATATCTCCTTCAAATACATAATGAAATCTGTACCAATATTTTGCATTGAGCAAATTGCTTGTATTTTCTCTTTCTGTTCTACTAAATTACAAGCTCCATCAAGCCTGGACCTTCTGTATCACTCAACACAGGATCACCAGCACCAACACCAAAATACACCACCTCCTAGAATTTCTAACCAGATTTGATGTACTAGACACCTGGTACTAAACATAGATTTTTACACAAAAATGGACTCTGAATTCACGCTTGCTAAAGATGTTGCATTCTGTTGCCATGACTATCAGGAGGCATCTGTTCTAAATTTGGGTATTATTCATGATTGTATGTTTATTTACTTATACATGTTGTGACTGTCTCTCACTAGTATGTGCATGCACTTGTGTCTCTTCCATTGTGTCCAACTCTTTGTGACCCTATGGACTGTAACCCAGCAGACTCCTCTGTCCCTGGAATTCTCCAGGCAAGAATACTGGAGTGAGTTACCATGCCCTCCTCCAGGGGATCTTCCTGACCCAGGGATGGAGCCCTCCTCTCCTGCATCTCCTACACTGCAGGCAGAGTATTTACCACTGAGCCACTGGGGAAGCCCCATGTCTCTCACTCGATAAGGTAATAAGCATAAAAAATGTGGTTTAGACTCAATGGACATGAGTTTGAGCAAACTGCAGGAGATAGTGAAGGAAAGGGGAGCCTGGCATAATGTACTCCATAGAGTCACAAAGAGTCAGACATAAATTAATGACTCTTTTGAAGTACATGCATAAAGCAAGCTCATAACTCTCAAAGAAAAGTCAGAGCTGGTTAGTCATTAAAGCAGCAAAAATACATTTTATTAAGGACTATAGCAGTAGGGAAAAGAGACTTTAGAATAAAATCAGGTACAGTTTTGAATAAAGGATAAGCAAGTGGAAATTTATAGCCAAGAAGTAAAAGTGGGAGGGTTGGAGGATAGAAAATTACTAAGTGGAAACATCAAAGGCAAGAGGAATTCTGTCTAAACCAACCCAAAAGAAGCTGTTTGCTGAGGGCAGATCAGAATGAACAGACATCACCTGGAAGATGGTGAAATATGAGAAAATGAATCAAACATCAGGGTGGTGAATACTGTTTAAACTAACTTAGCAGTGTTCTTGATAAAACTAGACTTTTACAAAGCAGAGCACAGAAGAGTCTAGGAGAAGTTCCAAGAGTCTGACTAAAGTTGGGTCAAGCGAAGAATCTCTATCACAACATAGTCTTTTCATGAATGTACTGAGAAAAATGTTGTCTAAGTGATATATGAAAAACCTCACTCTTTCTGAGCTATCAATTTCATTTATGCAATTAAAAAATCTGGAAATTTATAATGGATAATAATTGGTTGAATTAGCTTACTTTTAACAATCACAAGCCTTAAGAAACTCTTAGTTGCAAGTGAAACAGATTGGTGAGACCCTCTCAGGCATGGGAAGAATATGGGTCTGGTTTCATTTGGGAATTTCCTTTTACTTGCTTCTAGATAAACAAGTGCATTTCAGCACATGAATAGCTGAAAGTAAGGTCACCAAAGGCAACCATTTAAATACCTCTGAAGCAACTGTCCTATATGCAACCTCTACTCAAGTTCTAAAATAAAAGTGGCTTTCAACTCTATTCTAATAATTGAAGAGTGTGGAGTTTCTTGACTCCAATGTTCTATCATTTCTAATAGGCTTGTTCTCATTGCCAACATATTAAATGTTTTCTAAAAAGTGTTTTATACTTTCACAGAAAAAGTGTTTCATGCATGAGTGAAATTAAAAACTGTCAAAGAGCAAGGCAAACAAAATTGTTCATCACTGAAGAACTACTGCTGTTTAAGCTACATATTAGGAAAATCTACATTACCTCATCAGTGCTAGATATTACACCATCCAATTGGGGGAAAATTCTCTTTTATCATATTGTCATAATAAAATGTGAAGCTTATCCTTGGTTTGTTTCATTTTTAAGCTGTGGGCTTCCCAGGTGGTGAAGTGTAAAGAATCTGCCTGCCAATGCAGGAGACAGAAGAGACATGGGTTTGATTCCTGAGTGGGGAAGATCCCCTGAAGTAGAAAATAGCAACTTACTCCAGTATCCTTGCCTGGAAAATTCCACGGACAGGATACAGTCCATGGGATCGCAAACAGCCAGACATCAGTGAGCACACACACATGAGCTATTTTTTTTAATGTGAAGTGGTATGAATGAATCAACACTAGTAGAATCTGTGTTCAACACTAGTAGAATTTTTAAAACTCCCAATGACATAATGCAAATTGGAAGAATTTAGACTTCCTCTAGAAAAACTTTGCCCATCTCTTCCTATTCCATTTGATTAGCCTCAACTCCAAGTTCAGTTCAGTCACTCATTCATGTCCAACTCTTTGTGACTCCATGGACTGAAGCACGTCAGGGTTCCCTGTCTATCACCAACTTCCTGAGCTTAGTTGAACTCCTGTCCACCAAGTCAGTGATGCCATCCAACCATCTCATCCTCTGTTGTCCCCTTCTCCTCCCACTTTCAATCTTTCTCAGCATCAGGTCTTTTCCAATGAGTCTTTTCTTTATATCAAGTGGCCAAGTATTGGAGTTTTAGCTTCAGCATCAGTCCTTCCAAAGAATATTCAGGACTGATTTCCTTTAGGATGGACTGATTGGATCTCCTTGCAGTCCAAGGAACTCTAAAGAGTCTTCCCTTTTGCTTTTGAATTCTTTGCTGCTCAGCTTTCATTATAGTCCAACTCTCACATCCATACATGACTACTGGAAAAACCATAGCTTTGACTAGACTGATCTTTACTGGCAAAGTAATGTCTCTGCTTTCTAATATACTGTCTAGGTTGGTCATAGCTTTTTTTCCCAAGGAGCAAGCATCTTTTAATTCCATGGCTGCATTCACCATCTGCAGTGATTTTGGAATCCCCAAAAATAAAGTCTGTCACTGTTTCCATTGTTTCCCCATCTATTTGCCATGAATTGATGGGACTAGATGCCATGATCTTAGCTTTCTGAATATTGAGTTTTAAGGCAGCATTTTCACTCTGCTCTTTCACTTTCATCAAGAGAGTTTTTAGTTCTTCTTCACTTTCTGCCATAAGGGTGATGTCTTCTGCATATCTGAGATTATTGATATTTCCCCCGGCAATCTTGATTCCAGCTTGTGTTTCTGCCAGTCCAGTGTTTCTCATGATGTACTCTGCATATAAGTTAAATAAGCAGGGTGACAATATACAGCCTTGACATACTCTTTCCCTGATTTGGAACCAGTCTGTTATTCCATGTCCATTTCTAACTGTTGCTTCTTGACCTGCATACAGATTTCTCAGGAAGCAGATCAGATGGACTGGTATTTCCATCTCTTCAAGAATTTTCCACAGTTTGTTGTGATCCACACAGTCAAAGGCTTTGGCATACTCAATAAAGCAGAAATAGATGTTTTTCTGGAACTCTCTTGCTTTTTCTATGATCTAACAGATGTTGGCAATTTGATCTCTAGTTGCCCTGCCTTTTCTAAATCCAGCTTGAATATCTACGCTAAGCTAAAGGCAAAGGAGAAAAGGAAACATATACCCATTTGAATGCAGAGTTCCAAAGAATAGCAAGGAGAGATAAGAAACCCTTTCTCAGTAAACAGCGCAAAGAAATAGAGGAAAATAATAGAATGGGAAAGACTAGAGATCTCTCCAAGAAAATTAGAGATACCAAGGGAACAGTTCATGCAAACATAGGCTCAATAAAGGACAGAAATGGTATGGACCTAACAGAAGCAGAAGACATTAAGAAGAGGGGGTAAGAATACACAGAGAACTCTACAAAAAATATCATGGCCCAGATAACCACAATGGTGTGATCACTCACTTAGAGCCAGACATCCTGGAATGTGAAGTCAAGTGGGCCTTAGGAAGCATCACTACAAACAAAGCTAGTGGAGGTGATGGAATTCCAGTTGAGCTATTTCAAATCCTAAAAGAGGATGCTGTGAAAGTGCTGCACTCAATACGCATCAAATTTGAAAAACTCAGCAGTGGCCGCAGGACTGGAAAAGGTCAGTTTTCATTCCAATCCCAAAGAAAGGCAATGACAAAGAATGTTCAAACTACCACACAACTCCAAGGTATCCTGCAGTATATATTGACTATGCTGCAATCAGATTTCCTTCTGTTCATTTGTACTACTTGAAAGCAAGTTGAATTTTTGTTATATAATTATGCCTGCCTTCATCAATATGAGTCACGTTCATATAGGCCTGAGATGCCTCAATAAGTGCTACTTATAGAATTCACTAAAATTTCCCCATTCTTTCAAGGCTTCAGTTCCTCATTTTCACAGTTCTATCTTAAAAAGGCTCCTTTCTCATTCTCATTCTTTACCTGTGTTCAATGATCTCTCAGTCTAATGCTCTCTCAATTGTCCTTCAAATGCAACTCATTGGATATTTGAAGATCGTCTTGAAAGTGACCTTGAATTTAAATCTTTTTCTCTAGATTAAACCAAAGAAATCATATACTTTGCAGTTCAAATGCAGGTGAGTATAAGCAATAGCTTATACTTTGAGCTTACAAAATCAGAAAGCCAAGACCTAAAGAGTTTATGTATGACTTGTCCAAAAATCACATCTTAGGTAAGCCAACCAGGAGTGAAAACCAGAAGCCTGATTTTTCCATGTATCTAATCTTCTAGGGATTTCCCAGGTGGCACTAGTGATAAAGAACCTGCCTGCCAATTCAGAAGACATAAAAGACGTGGGTTCAGTCCCTAGGTTGAGAAGATCCTCTGGAAGAGGGCATGGCAACCCACTCCAGTCAGTATACTTGTCTGGAGAATCCCATGAACCGAGGAGCCTGGAGGGCTGCAGTCCACAGTGCCACAGAGTCAGCCATGCCTGAAGCAACTTAGCATGCATGCACGGTACTCTAGCTGGCTGCTTTAAACATTAATGATACTTGCGTTGCTCCCAAAGAGTATTAAGTTGGGGACACCAGGTAGGCAGCTACTTACTCCATTCATTCAAAACACTTGCCTTGTTCATGTTGTAAGATGCAGAATAGATATCTTAATATTTTAGTCCTGCAGAAGATATAGTAAAAGTACCTATGTGTTCTTTCATTCTAGTGGGTGCGGTGGTGATGAGCTGTTACTTCCCAGTAACTCCCCCTTCAAATACCATCCACAAGAGGTAAATTTCAAAAATGGTGACTCTGACAGCTACCTTTGTATCTCACACAGTATAGAGTTTCACAAAGGTTTGTTGAATATAATGGAATTTAGTGAAATGTGAAACCCCCAGTTCCTATGGATTTTTGTCAAACACATGCTCCCTGGTTGTATTTCTCTGTTCTCAAAGTCTCAGGTTTCCCTCCTCACTGTTCTTGCATGTCATTTCACTGATGCCTCAAATTTAGTGCTAAAACTATTTTTGGTTTGTAAGATCAAGGTTTAAAATTAAAACTAGAAAAATTTGGAAGTTACCTATTTTGTAAAGAGTCTCTCTTTCCATAATAAAAGAGAACACATTAAATTAAAAATACATGTTAAAGAAATTAATTTTATCCTTGACTAGACATTTGGAAATCCTATTCTCTGACTATTAACTATCTATTGGCTCACTTCATTTAAATCAATTGTTTCCAGTGAATTCAAGTAAAGAGGGTCACTGAAATCAACCATCAACTTGAACATGCAAGACTAAACTGCTGTTTATCAGTTATTAACCTAGATTCCTCAAATCAATGTCCTAAGAAGTAATCATTTTGGTACATTAATTTTATTGAATAGTTTCATATGTTCTCACTGAAAAATTCAGTTAGGCATTTTCCCCTTTTTTTCTGTTGTATATGTTTTTTCTAATAGGTTTACTTAGGAAAGGCTCCTACATCAAAATAAAAAATATTTGCACAAAATCTTTCAAAATTTTTCAAATATGATCCACTAAAAGATCAGTATGTTTAAGGATCAGTTTTAACTTTTTATAGCAATTGAAAGTGTCCTCTAATGTCTATTATAACTGTGTACCCAAAATGTTAACCTATCCAATATGTGCTGTGTCCTAGGTAATTAGGACATTTCCCTCAAAACAATGATATAACTAAGGTTGATGGTAAGGGACTAATCAGATAGGAGAAATGAAGATGTAGAGAAAATTATAGGATAAAATCTTGTAATGAAAAGACCAACAATAGAAATATAGACCATCCGCACTTGATCTAACCCAAAACAGGTCCGAGGAATTACAAATCTTCTGCTAATTATATACAATACTGATTGAAAGCATCTATGAAAAGAAATCATCAACTAAAATCATGTATGTGTTAAATAACAGCCTGCAAATTGAAAACTGCAAACATCTGTGGTCCCCTTGAGTTTTCTTTCCTTCAACACTTTCAGTAAATTTAATGACACAAGTGAAACCTTGTGGCAGGTCACAAAACTACAGAGTTTATAGATGAACTTAGGATATTTTATGTTCCTTTCAGGATATGTCAAATATCACACACACACACACACACACACACACACACACACACAGAGTCAATGCATTGCATCCATCAATCAGGAACAATTTTGCAGTTTGATAGTGGTATTTTATTTATTTAACTTTCCTCTTTCTTTGCTTTCTCTCTCTCTCTCTCTTTTTTCAAACAAGGTCAAATGCTGTCCTTCAGATCTGCTACAATCAGGTGAGCTCTGTAGAACTCTCCCTTTGTTCTTTGGAGGGGATACGTTCACACATTGATGTGTACCTTTTGATGATCTGAAAAATGTGGGTGTTCCTTAAGGGCTACTGATCTAGATGCCTCCGTTGCTCGAAATAGATCAAGGGAGGCTTTCTCCAAAAATCCAGAGTCATATCACAAAGAAAACCAAGAAGATTAAAAGTTTTATATTAAATTACACTCGTACCACTAAGCAAAGCTTGTACCTCTTTTAATTTTTTTTTGGTAGAATTACCAGAGAAAATAGCTATATTTACATGCCAAATTCAATAGCTCAGTCTTCTGAAAAAATGGGTAAATGATCACATATCTTTAAATTAAATAATGAAGCTGAGGTTTGCCAGAATCAGCAATATATTTCAGCATTAACTTACCTATAATGCTGGCAGCTATTTTGATATTTGAGTCTGTTGAGGCATCAAGATTTTAGAAAAGAAACAATAATACTTATTGTTTTGATTGAGGTTACATTAACTGTGAAAAGGATAAATAACTGAACTGACAAGTAAACAAGAGGGAATTGTGCCAATATGCATCTTAAGGCTAAATGCTCCACGTTTTAAAAAATGGGCTTTGGCAAAAGAAGTGTAGAAATTGTAGGGAAAAAAATTGTAGAAAACAATTTTGATAAATATAATAACTTGAAATATTTATTTTTTGTGATAATGTTGATGGCAAACCCTAAAATATCCAATGCACCAATACCATAAATTAATGCCTTTCAGAAAAGGAAGTTGGAAGTTTCACTTAGAACTTTAATTTTTGTACAATGTCTTCACCAATAGTCTAGCCTCAAGAAGATACATTCTACCAGAAAACCTCAGCTGAATAACTTTTTGAGTCTTGCAACATATCAGATCCTCTGATATCCAGTTACTTATTTTTGCCATATGCACAACTGAGATAAAATTACTCAACATTCTATGTAAGGGTCAAAAGTCAGCCCCTCCTTGTTCTTCTGAGAATGGAGGCACACATTTAACTCCTATTTTGACAGTCTACTCTCATAAAATGAAAAGAATCAAGTTTATACAATAAAAAAATAAGATTAGGATATTGTGAAAAAGGATGATAGTCTTTAAAATGCTTAACAATACTTTGGAGAAAGGCTGAAAGTAAATATGAACTGTGATTATGTATGACAAAAAATCACTGTACCGAGTTTCAAGAATTGGGAATTATCTGGTGGCTCATGGATCAAGTCACCTGGCAGATGTAAAGCTGCTGCAAATTAACTGAAGGGGAGAAAGGAGCTGAAGAGGAGACTGGAACATCACAAAGAGCTTTTAGTCACAGTTTAATATTTATAGTTCTTTTAGGCAGGGTGAGATTAGTCAAACTTGTCTAAATTGGATTCAAAGTGATACCATGTGGCCCAGATTCTGGGTCCACAAAGCCTTAACATTGTTTTACTGAAATAATTGTCTTTAAAGTAAGCAACATATTGCTTTTTTATGTGCTGTTGAAACTTATACAAGGTGAAGGTAATCTTTGAAAGAGTAAGGATAAAGATGAAATTAAAGATTCTAAAAATCAATTAACTGGTCAAATCGCATATCCTTCTTTAATGTTTCATACTAATAATTAGCTATTACTGACAGAAATTAAGGAAGCAAAGATTTTGAATTTAGATTTTCATAAACAAGTATAAGATCTTTGACTGTAATGCTTAAGCTGTCAGACTCTTTGCGATTAACCACTGAAAATCCAATCTCTTCATGTTTTTAAACATTCAAAGGAAGGACACATTCCTTAGGCAATCCAGCAGTAGAACTAAACCAATAAAGCTACCTTCAACTTAAAAAGAATGTCATTTATTTAAAAGATATTGTTAAAGGTCTACCATATTGTGCATATATGTGTATTTAAAATACATTAAGACCACTTACCATCATCAGATTTGAATGAGCACAAACTTAAGAAATACAGTATACAGAAATATTGTTTCCTGTCATAAAATGCCAATTTATGGCTCTTTTATGGTTTGGATCAGGCTATGTCACTCTAACTTATTAACAAAGAGTAGACACAGTAACAAATGAAATATTTTAAAACAATAAGTATAGCATCATCATATGTCTGATATAAAAAAAAGTTCTCAAGCAAATGGATGCACATAAATTGATTTCAATCTGAAGTGCTTTGATATCCCTGAATATCAGATTAATTTCATGGAGGATTTTTAAGACCTATTTGGATATTTCACATGCTTGTACTGAATGTCCTTTGTACGATCAGAACTGGGAAATATGTATTATATTGAATATTTTATACTCACTAAACGAAAAACATCCCCACTATTCTGCAGGAAGTAGGCTGTATGTTAACTAATCACGAAGTGACTCTTGATCAGAATGGAGAGATTTGCTAAGTGGCTCTCAAATGGAAGAGGTCATTGCCCTCTTCTTAAAGAGGTCCTGGCTACATAGCTTTTTAATGTATATTTTAGGAGCGCTCTGAAGAAAACCAAGCTATGAATATAATAAACGTCCAATGTAGCCAGCCAGTTCATTCAAGTGTCAAACTGTAAAATTTTAGAATCCAGCTAACATATTTCTAAGGTATGTTTTGTGAAAGAATAGTTTTTCTTTAAGAATATCAGCATTCTGTGTTACTAGAACACTGTGGAAATGGGTCCTAGCAAGTCATTATGGAGATATGAAAAAGAATATGAATGCCATGTTCAGCTAAATGCAAAAGGCTGAATCAAGATAGAATTTCACAAAAATTCAGCTTATTATATAAAATACAAAGTAGCAATCAAAATGTTATACATGATATGATATATGACTAATTGGGTTTCCTAATGACTCAGCAGGTAAAAATCTGCCTGCAATGCAAGAGACACGGGATCAATTCCTGGGTCAGGAAGATCCCTTGGAGGAGGAATTGGCAACCTGCTCTAGTATTCTTGCCTGAAACAAATCCCATGGACAGAGGAGGAGACTTGTGAGTCACCGTCCATGGGTCACAAAGAGTTGGACACTACTGAGCAAATAAACTTGCACTTAGCTTACGACTAATTGACATTTTGTGTTCATCTTCCTTTTCCTTTTTCCTTTTGTTATTTGCCAACTTTCTTGAAAATCTATGTTTTTTTGAATAAATATTTTTAGTACCCTATCTTCAGTTTCAAAATTAATCTATCTTTTCTTAGGATACTTTGGATATTTCACTGTAAACTTTCTGTTAAAGTGCACTAAATATATTTTCCTCTCTTCAAGAATGTGCTTTAAGGATGTGATCACTTTATATGCTTATCTCTGTGGTCCTTAACATGAGTTGCATGTTAACATTACTTAGGGACCCTAAAAACTGCCTTTACATGGGCTCCAGATTTATTGCATTATTTTATTGTTATGGGATGGATCTTTTGTTTGTTTGTTTTTAAGTTCACCAGTTGATTATAATGTTTAGCCAGAATTACCAACCACTGAACAACCAAATCCCACATACTCCTGGAGATCAGGACAATCAAACCTGCAGGTTATGTTGCCTTGCATGCTCACACCTTCTTGAGGAAAGATTCTTTTCTTTCCATCAATAGCGCTTATGGACCATCCTACTTATATAATTTTTAGTACACACCATTTTAGACTTTTAGTTTTGGTAAACATATCAGATTGCCTTATTTTTCCTGCTTTCTTATAAAATCCTGTGGTCAGAGATTCCATTTTATATATCTTTGTGGCTGTGCATTGTACTCTTTTAATAATAATAGTTTCTTTTTTTAACATCAATGTAATTAACTAATGCATTATCCACAACTAAATAATTTCTAGGTCCTATAAAAGTAAATACTCTTGTACTATGCTCTCTGAATGCAATTCATCATGAATTATTAACCAAATGAGGAGTGAACTCAAATACATAAGCAAAAGTAAATATTTAAAATGTGTGTATTCATATGAAGATTAACAATAAAAAAAAACAATTTCAAAAAAAAGTATCTCCAAACCAATATATCTTTTCATTTTATAAAAGGAAGAAGATGAAAAAGGTTGCCAGATTCTTATCTTTTTAAAGGTATATACATGGTTTTGTTTTTCTTAGGAATTCTCCATTCCTTGAATAGTACTTGGGCCAAAATTCTATGGATTTAAAAAGTTTATTAATGAATCTAGTTTTGTGTCTCCTAGAAACAAACATATTAATGATATTGAATCAGGGATTTAGATTTGAAGCAAATTTAATTTTCCATTGTAACAATTAGAGAAGGACAAGAAAAAACACAATCATAGAGGTTATAACAACTTTTTCCCTGAACAGCAGCTCCAGGACTCTGGAGAACTATTTGTATAAAGTGGTTTAAGTCTATTCTATTTGGTTAAACTACTTAACGATTGGCCTATATTTTCCTTTCAAGATAATAAATTTTAACAGACCAGCTATGATTTATGGAACAGAATTACCAGAAAAAATAAGATAAAAACTCAACTTCAACCTATAATGTGTGCCACACACTTTGTTAAAGTGGTTTTCTTTGATGGAGTAGAATAAGTTTTAAATCTTGCTTATTCTGAGTTGTTGCTATGGTAACTATGTATGTCTTATAAAACCGTAAACAATTGTGTAAAATGGTCAAATAGAGCACAAGTTTATAGCTGTACCAGTTTAGTTCAAATGCATACACACTCTATTTTAAATATTATCTTTACAAAAAAATACTTATTCATTTCAGATGGATGCTCAGAACCTTCTTCCAAAAGATTATGGTTATTTGTGTGTGGGTACATGGTGTGTAATTGGGGGAAAGTAACTTTCCGTTTTCCAAAACATAAAATGAGGTGATTATAATACAGACAACTAAATCCACAGTTCATCCATATAATTATTATGAGTAGTCTATGAAAACATGCCAAGAGCTTTTCTAAGAATTAGGCCCTCAGGTATAAAGATTAGCATGGTTAAATTGACTGCTGGTGATTTGAACAACCTCTAAAGGCTCTGCATAAAATCCATTGACAATGAAAATTTTCATTAAAAAAATGTGCTGCCATGGGCAATCCTTGCTAACTAATTTATAGTCTCTATTTTTATAAGAGTTTGGAAGAAAATGCTTTTAAATAAGCCAAACAAAACTCCCTGAATTTGTTATAGATTAATACATGATGACTTTACCACCAAAAAAAAAAAAAGAAAAACTATAGGAAATCAGAAGGCATACATCTACTACATATATGGAGCTCTACTTATGAGTTTGAACTGGGGAATGATGTTTCTGTGGTGACCTATATGCTAAATCCCTGAATGAGACAGTAGAAAGCAGGGCTAAGGTTCTTGTTGTCTAATGGGTCATTCCCATGGAAAATGTAACCTATAAAGACCATTATAGCACTAATGGTTATTGTTTGTAGCAATGTTACAGTCGTCTTAGGCACTCATGTTTAAAATGACATACAGAATTAGTAACTATATATAGATTTGCTCACTCATCTAATAATCATCTTTTTCTAGCCAGTAACAGATAATCGTTGTTACGTAAGGGTCTCCTATGTAAATTAGAAAGCGTCCTTGCCTGCTAAGTTGCTTCAGTCGTGCACAACTCTGTGTGACCCTATGGACTGTAGCCCGCCAGGCTCCTCTGTTCGTAGGACTCTCCACGCATGAATACAGAAGTGGGTTTCCATGCCCTCCTCCAGGGGATCTTCCTCATCCAGGTATCAAATTGTCATCTCTTACACCTCCCGCATTGACAGATGGGTTCTTTACCACTAGCATCTCCTGGGAAGCCCAAATTAGAAGGTACCAAAGGCACAGAAGAATGCCATAAATCCGGTATACATTTATTTATTTTTCTATTTAAAGGTAACTATATTTTTTTCCACTTTTTAATTTTTTTGCTTTCTATAGTGTTTTTTATTTATCTCATTTTATATATTTGATATGCAAATTAAGAACAATGGATAAAATTAAAATGTAAGTACATGAAACAGAAGTCTAGATAACAGATTTTTCTAACTAGAATGAGAAAAATGAGAATACAAGAAATGATGTGTTGTGCTGTTTCTTCAAGGAAAGATGCATTCTGATTGTGACTACATATATTAAATACACAAATATTTAATTCTGTCATTATAGCATGTGAAAAATACCATTTTATTATTCTCATAAAATGTTTACTTTGTCTTGGCTATCTTTCAAATACTAACACTGAGTAAAAATTACAGAAACAACTAAGTGAATTTAAAAAAATTTCCTGTTGCAGAAATTACAGCTATATCACTTAGCTGTTTAAAATCTCAAAAAAATCTTCAGAACTTTTCCAACTCAGAAACCAAAGGTTTGTAATTACCTTAAGAAGTATCTGTGATACAGCAAATAAAAAGAGATGAAATCTATTAACATCCCAGACTAATGTAATCACAATGATAAGCAACAAGCTTTAATAAAGAATAATTTATACTAGAAAAAAGATTGCTGTTAATAGTTATAGGATTCGAAGATATATATACAGTAGCAGGTATCTGCTACTATAAAATATTCAAAGCTACATTTCATAAACTTTTGACTATGAAATTAAGTAAAAAAGCCAGCTGGCAATATGTATACTTTTACATGCTCTGAAAACTAAAAGCTACAAACACATTCCCACAGATAATAACTTTTCTTTTTGTAGGGAATTACCTGCCATGGAAAAAGTGAAAAGAAAAAAAAAATTAACTTCTGTATGTGAGTTAACCGTGTTCTAATGTAATTGGAGGGAATTAGAAGAATATAAAAGGAATTGAGGAAACACAGCACCAAACCTGAGGTGATGCAGCTGAGGCTCTCCTGTTGTCCCATGGCCTTCCCTACAGATAAGATCAGAACATCCTCTGCAAACTGGAGAAAGAAGCAACATACGTTCTGAAAGACTAGAGAAAAATCATAGCATTCAGTCCATCAGTGTTTCCCAACTGTATTATTGTAATAGATTTGATACATTTCAAAAATATCTACTGAGCAGAAATCATGTGCCAGGTCCATCTCTAGACACTGGAAATGAAACAGTATATAAGACGGTACGCTCTCCCCCTGTTTGTGGAGCTTAAGTCTAAAAGGACAAAAACAAAAATCTACACTCTAAATTGATGAGCTAATGGGATAAATGTCAGATGGGTTCTGTGAAAAGGGATTTCAAAAGCAAATATGAATTATTCGCTCAAAAATAAAATATGAACTATTCAGTCTATAGTATTAGTGATAATTCTGCTTAATTCTGGTGATGTGTCTCTATTTTACATTCTTGCAACTCAAGCAAATTTAGCACCAATTACTGACAATAAAGTAAACACATAGGAAACACATGAAACTTTGAAAAGAATGATGACTGGTGTATTAGATTTTGGTTCAACCACTTCATGGGTGTAAATGACTCTAGGCTAAGAAATGGTCACAAAGCATAATGATTACCACAAAGTTTCTGTTTTCAAAGACTCTAAGTCTAGGAAAAGGATAAGTTAATAATTTAAAATAATATGATGAGTGTTAAAGAAAGGAATGATCAACTATGGAATCAGTGAAACAGGACAAACATGGGGAGGAAGATTTTCTATAAGCAAAGATGCCTATTAGTGAGTCATAACTAAGCAAAAGGGTTTGGAACAAGAATTCTAGGTGTGGAGCAAAATATAAATGAAAGTACAGAATAATAGTATGTGTGGATGAGGTCACAGAGTTCTATATTACTAAATTAGTAAACATAGTTCAGGAAAATTAAGCAATTTAACTTATACATTGTATGTGTTAGTCATTCAGATGCATCCAACTCTACAATCCCATGAACTGGAGTCCACCAGGCTTCTCTGTCCATGGAATTCTATAAGCAAGAATACAGGAATGGATTGCCATTTCCTTCTCCAAGGGATCTTTCCGACCCAGGGATTGAACCAAGGTCTCCCACATTATAGGCAGATTCTTTACTGTCTGAGCCACCAGAGAAGCCCCAACTTCCTGGTTAACTTAAGCTATAAATTAACTATGACAATTTACAGATTAAGTCATAGATTTTTCCATCCTAAGAAATTCGGTATTCTAAATTTCCATCCTAAGAAATTTGATTTTTGTTCTAAGATTTTCATCATCCTAAGAAATTTGGTATTATTATATTAATGGGGAATTGTCAGAGTGCTTTAGTAACTGAAATACATAGTCTTATTTGTATTTTTTAAGAAAGTTTACATTTAACATAGATTATCAACAGGGACCTACTTTATAGCACAGAGAACTCTGCTGCTCCTGCTGTATAGTTGCTACTGCTGCTGCTGCTAAGTCGCTTCAGTCGTGTCCGACTCTGTGCGACCCCATAGACAGCAGCCCACCAAGCTTCCCCAACCCTGGGATATTCCAGGCAAGAACACTGGAGTGGGTTGCCATTTCCTTTTCCAATGCATGAAAGTGAAAAGTGAAAGTGAAGTCACTCAGTCATGTCCCACTCTTCGCAACCTCAGGGACTGCAGCCTACCAGGCTCCTTCGTCCATGGGATTTTCCAGGCAAGAGTACTAGAGTGGAGTGCCATTGCCTTCTCCAGTTTACTTGCTAGTTCAGTTCAGTTCAGTCGCTCAGTCGTGTCCGACTCTTTGCAACCCCATGAATCGCAGCACTCCAGGCCTCCCTGTCCATCACCAACTCCTGGAGTTCACTCAGACTCACGTCCATCAAGTAAGTGATGCCATCCAGCCATCTCATCCTCTGTTGTTCCCTTCTGCTCCTGCCCCCAATCCCTCCCAGCATCACAGTCTTTTCCAATGAGTCAACTCTTCGCATGAGGTGGCCAAAGTACTGGAGTTTCAGCTTTAGCATCATTCCTTCCAAAGAAATCCCAGGGCTGATCTTCAGAATGGACTGGTTGGATCTCCTTGCAGTCCAAGGGATCCTCAAGAGTCTTCTCCAACACCACAGTTCAAAAGCATCAATTCTTCAGTGCTCAGCCTTCTTCATAGTCCAACTCTCACATCCATACATGACTACTGGAAAAACCATCGCCTTGACTAGATGGACCTTAGTCGGCAAAGTAATGTCTCTGCTTTTGAATATGCTGTCTAGGTTGGGCATTACTTTTCTTCCAAGGAGTAAGTGTCTTTTAATTTCATGGCTGCAATCACCATCTGCAGTAATTTTGGAGCCCCCCAAAATAAAGTCTGACATTGTTTCCACTGTTTCCCCATCTATTTCTCATGAAGTGGTGGGACTGGATGCCATGATCTTCGTTTTCTGAATATTGAGCTTTAAGCCAACTTTTTCACTCTCCACTTTCACTTACATCAAGAGGTTTTTTAGCTCCTCTTCACTTTCTGCCATGAGGGTGGTGTCATCTGCATATCTGAGGTTATTGATATTTCTCCCGGCAATCTTGATTCCAGCTGTGTTTCTTCCAGTCCAGCGTTTCTCATGATGTACTCTGCATAGAAGGTAAATAAGCAGGGTGACAATATACAGCCTTGATGTACTCTTTTTCCTATTTGGAACCAGTCTGTTGTTCCATGTCCAGTTCTAACTGTTGCTTCCTGACCTGCATACAGATTTCTCAAGAGGCAGGTCAGGTGGTCTGGCATTCCCATCTCTTTCAGAATTTTCCAGTTTATTATGATCCACACAGTCAAAGGCTTTGGCATAGTCAAGAAAGCAGAAATAGATGTTTTTCTGGAACTCTCTTGCTTTTTCCATGATCCAGCGGATGTTGGCAATTTGATCTCTGGTTCCTCTGCCTTTTCTAAAACCCGCTTGTACATCAGGGAGTTCATGGTTCACGTATTGCTGAAGCCTGGCTTGGAGAATTTTGAGCATTACTTTACTAGCATGTGAGATGAGTGCAATTGTGTGGTAGTTTGAGCATTCTTTGGCATTGCCTTTCTTTGGGATTGGAATGAAAACTGACCTTTTCCAGTCCTGTGGTCACTTCTGAGATTTCCAAATTTGCTGCCCTATTGAGTGCAGCACTTTCACAGCTTCATCCTTCAGGATTTGAAATAGCTCAACTGGAATTCCATCACCTCCACTAGCTTTGTTCGTAGTGATGCTTTCTAAGGCCCACTTGAGCTCACATTCCAGGATGTTGGCTCTAGATGAGTGATCACACCATCCACTAAGAAGTGTCCAGATCTTTGTGACCCTATCAATTGTAACCCGCCAGGGTCCTTGGTCCAGGGGATTTCCCAGGCAAGAATATGAGGTGGGTTGTCATTGCCTTCTCCAAGGGATCTTTCTGACCCAGAGATATAACCCTGGTCTCTTGCATTGAAGGTGAATTCCTTTTTGCTGAGCCACCTGGGAAGCCCACTCAATACTCTATAATAACCTAAATGGGAAAATAATTTTAAAAAGAATAAATATGTGTATATGTATAACTCAATCACTTTGCTGTACATCTAAAACTAACAACATTGTTAATCAACTATACACCAATACAAAATAAAAATTTAAATAAAAGCTGAAATTATACTCAGAAAACTAGTGACTCAGGAAGAGATGGTAAAGTGTGGACTTAAGGGGTGGGTAGTAGGGGTAGAGAAAGGGCATATGTTGGATATGTGTTTAGAAGGTAAAATCAATTAGTGATGAATTGTATCAAGGTCTGGAGTGATCCAGAATTTCAAATGTCTAAAAATACCTATTTCCATGGTGAATCTTGCCCTTATTAATAGAATATTATTTGTTTAAAAGATCTTTCAATTATATCCATCTCTATGATACCATGGATGGTAGATCGCCAGGCTCCTCTGTCCTTGGAATTCTCCAGGTAAGAATACTGGAGTGGGTAGCCATTCCCTTCTCCAGGGCATCTTCCAGACCTAGGCATGGAACCTGAGTCTCCTGCATTGCAGGCAGATTCTTTACTATCTGAGCCACCAGGGAAGTCCCCATATTTGGATGTAAAAGAGCATGTGTGTGTGCAGTTGCTTCAGTTGTGTCCAACTCTTTGTGACCGTATAGACTAGGAGCCTATTAGTCCCCTCTGTCCATGGGATTCTCCAAGGAAGAATACTGGAGAGGGTTGCCATGCCCTTCTCCAGGAGATCTTCCTGACCCATGGATGGAACCTGCTTCTCCTGTGTCTTCTGCATCTCAGGCAGATTAATTACCACTTAGCTACTAGGGAAAGCCATAAAATAGCATAGTTATATGCAAAATTTTTAAAGTAAGGCATGTGTGAAATGAAAAATTTGAAGAGTATCTTCTTAAACTATTCAAGAATATATATATATATATATATATATAGTTTCCTTGTTGTTATGATAAAAGAAGTATCTGAAAAATTAACTCTTTTAATTCAATAGGTTGATTCTTTTATTGTCAATACTGACCTGTTTCAAGGGACTGTGTTTATGATTTGTCAGGATGTCTTAGCTCTTGCCATTGTAGAATATGCAAAAGTGTGATTTTTATTCAAAATAATATATAGAACATCTACATACATGCCCTGATGATATATTTCATGAGAAAAATTTCCTAGATTTGGGAAGATATATGAGTTAAATGCTTTGCTATGAGCTAGTTAATAAATTGATCCAATGAAATTTAATATCAAAAGCATTTCACTAGAGAGTATCATACAGAGTGAAGTCAAAAAGAGAAAAATCAAATATTGTATATTAATGCATATATGTGGAATGTAAAAATGGTATAGATTACCTTATTTACAAAGTAGAAATAGAGACACAGAGTAGAGAACAAATATATAGACATCAAGGGGGAAGGGAGGATGGGAGGAACTGGAAGATTGGGACAGACACCTATGCACTATTGGTACTCTGCATAAAATAGATAACAATGAGAACATGCTCTATAGCACAGGGAACTCTACTTAATGCCTGAATGGAAATGAAGCTCAAAAGGCAGGGGTATACATATGTATGTATGTATATATATATATATATTATATATATATATATATATTTTTTTTTTCCCCAATCAGGGCAGTGATCAACAATCCACCTGCCAATGAGGGAGACACGGTTTCGATTCCTGGGTCGGGTCAGGAAGATCCCTTGGAGCTTGGAGTGGCAGCTCGCTTCGGTATTCTTGCCTGGAAAATTCCATGGACAGAGGAGCCTGGTGGGCTACAGTCCATGAGGTTTCAGAGTTCAACATGACTGAGCAATTGAGTGTACACACATGCATGCGCACACACACACACACACACACACACACACACACACAAACACAAATACATATGGCTGGGCTTCCCTGGTGGCTCAGATGGTAAAGAATCTGCCTGCAATGCAGGAGACCTGGGTTCAGTCCCTGTGTTTGGAAGATCCCCTGGAGGAGGGCATGGCAACTCACTTCAGTATTCTTACCTGGGGAACTCCCATGGACAGAGGAGGCTAGCAGGCTACAGTCCATAGGGTTTCAAAGAGTTGGACATGATTGAGCAACTAAGCGCAGCACACAACACATACACGTGGTTGGTTCATCTTCCTGTACAGTAGAAACAAAATTGTGAAGCAGCTATACTCCAATAAAAAGTATTAATACTTTTAAAAAAAAAACATTAAAATGACAGATATTTTTGTAACAAAGAAAACCTGAGGTCAAGGGTGAAAACCAAATAAATATTAACAACTGGAAACTATAAATTTATAAAATCGTAAGCTCAAGCTCAAATTCATTATACAACACAACCAGTAGGTAGTAATGCTTTGTAAAAATAGAAAATGAACTACAAGTGCCTCCTCTGAAAATCCTCAAATAAAAGAAATCACCTGAGGCTGATTACCGTAGATGCTACTGCTGATTGAATGAGCCCTAATTTGGCCCTTACATGACAATTTCACTGAAGAACAACAGTGAGGAATATGTGAGGACAGCCATTTCAACACAATTCTTTCAGAGATTGGTTGACCTAATATCATTGTCAAAAGTGAGAAGAAATTGAATGAATTTTCCAAAGAGTTAAAATCCAGAAACATTAGGATCTATCAGCAACCAGCCAAGAATCTTCAATAGAGAAAATGTGTACTCAGTGAATTTCCATATTCAAAGCAAACATAGTGGGTTTATGTTATTACCTAAGATTATGCAAACAAAAAACTCAGTAAATGTGAAAATGGATGCATTGATTTAAGTTACCTCATAAATTTGTGTAGTGTACTATGTGCAAAACATTATATGATCTTACATAGTATTACTGATTGTGTCCCATAATTATAGTTAAACAATTTTGAAGCTGAGGTTCCTAGTAGAATGATCTACATTTTTCCCAAATGTAGATTAAACTAATCTACATTTTTTGTAAATAATCTATGTGATATTGTAGATCAAAAAAACCTACAAAATTTGCCCGAAATAATTTGACCTTATCTCATCTCCGCATTTACTCTTCTTTCCCGCACTATCCCCTCTTTCTTCTCTTCAGTTAATGCAGGATGTCCTATTCTTCATCTACAACATGTATCCAGCTTCTCTGTGATATGTTTATGTATTCTTATTATATTTACTTTTATGATAGTAAAATAACTTTATTTCTCCATTCAAATTTTACAAGCTGCTAGGAATTGAGAGATGTTTGGAAATCCTGGAAGCTTTATGATTTTGCTGTTTTGATTTTATTTAATAACAATTTTAAATTAATATAAGCATATTCTAGATCATGACCATTTTTTAAAGCTACTGCCACTCAATTTTAATCAACTATATTTATATAGAGACAATTTGAAGTTTGCAAATATTTAAAAATATTATAGTAAAAATAACATGTCAGTAGGGGGAAATTTGAAAGCTTTTATTTTTTAAGAAAAAGATAACCAACTAAAAGTAAAATTACTATTTTTTTAAATCAAATACTGATTTAACATTCAGTTATTTGCAAAATTAGTAACTTCAAAAATGTCTCCTTTCCTCATAGCTGTATTATAAAATGCTTAAAGAACATACATCTTTGCACTACTTAAAATATTCAGTAACTGGTTCACATGAAAAAATTTCTTAATTAACACTTATTGAATAATTGATTACATACTCACCCCCCCAATTTTATCTACCTTCAAAACTTTTATCATCATAAATTAACATGTATTGATAACTTTTACAAAGTCTGATGACTAGAAATGTTACATAGGTCCATTTCTTTAGCATATCTGAAAAGGAAAAAAAAAAAAAAGTTAAAGTGTACAATCCTTGTAGTGGATTCTATCGTTGCCTCTGCCTTTTAGTTTGTTATTGTTGCTTAGCTGCTAAGTCATGTCAGACCCTTCTGCGACTCCATGATAGCCTGCCAGTCTCCTCTGTCCATGGGATTTCTCAGGCAAGAATGCTGGAGTGGGTTGCCAAGCCCTTCTTTGTGTGATCTTCCTGACCCAGGGATCAAACCATTGCTCCCCTTGATTTAGTAACTGGCCAACAGTGGTGTGAAAAAGACTGTGTCTTTCACTCAGAAGGAAAGTGAAAGTCACTCAGTGTTTGCAATCCATGGACTTCTTGCTAGGTTCCTCTGTTCCTACAACTCTCCAGGCAAGAATCCTAGAGTGGTGGGCTGCCATTCCCTTCTCCAGGAGACCCTAACCAGGGACCAAACCTAGATCTCCTGCATTGCAAACAGATTATTTACCATCTGAGCCTCCAGAGAAAACCTCAGGAAAGGAAGTAACTAACTCCGTAGTTAGTAAATGGCAATTCACTTCAGTATTCTTGCCTGGGGAATCTGCATGGACAGAGGTAGGCTACAGTCCATGGGGTCGAAAAGAGTTGGACATGACTGAGCAACTAAGCATAGCACACAATACATATGTGTGGCTGTAAATATCTTGCCTTACAGTTATTGTGGGTCAGAAATCTGGATAGGATTTAAATAGGTGCTCCACCTGAGAGTTTCTCACAAAGCTGCAGTCTAGGTGTCAGACAGGAGTCTAATCTGAAGGTCCAGTTGGTGAGGGTCCATGTCAAGCTCAGTGGTCGTTGGTAGCATTCAGCTTCCTGCCATCCACTGGCCAGAAACCTCTCTTAACTCCTCACCATTGCGGCCTCACTTCATAAAAGTGTGCAAGGTAAGAAAGCAAAGGAGAAAACTGCTAGCAATACAGAAGTTACAATCTTTTGTAAGGTACTTAGCTATTTATGTAACTAAACTCCCATCAACTTACTAAATTCTACTGGTCACCAGGACCTGTTCATACTTTAGGAATACAGATTGTCAAAAAGAATGGATAACATGAGGTGAGGTTCATTGAGAACCATCTTAGAAGTTTGGTTGCCACCATAGGAAAAGAAATATTTTATCCCTGGTAGTCAGATTTCTAAACAATTTTTTCTTTTCTTTTTTCTTTTTTATATGTTCACTTCATTTTCATTAAAATTAGGAAAATACCACCTAAATACATTGTAAAAAATGTGTCCCAAGAGATATGGACATTTGTGGTCTGTTAGACCTATAGTCTAAAATGTTTTCTCACCACCAAAAATAAAGGTGGAATGTATGCTTTAAAACTGTGGTGCTGGGAAAGACTCTTGAGAGTCCCTTGGACAGCAAGGAGATCAAACAGTAAAGCTGAAAGGAAATCAACCCTGAATATTCATTGGAAGAACTGATGCTGAAGCTGAAGCTCCAATACTTTGGCCACCTGATGTGAAGAGCCAACTCATTAGAAAAGATCCTGATGCTGGGAAAGATTGAGAGCAGGAGGAGAAGTGGGTGATAGGATAAGATGATTGGATGGCATCACCAATCCAATGGGCATGGGTTTCAGCAAACTCCAGGAGAGAGTGAAGGACAGGGAAGCCTGGCTTTCTGCCATTCATGGGGTTGTAAAGAGTTGGACATCACTGAGCAACTGAACAACAACAACATGGAGGCAAAGGGAAAAAAAAATTATGCCAATGGCTAAATTTTATTTTTTAATCTGCACACGATGGATTTTGATGAAGTTGCTAATTAATGCAATAGAGATGAAGAACAAAGCCAAAGTATTTTTTTTTTCCTTAAAATTATATCAAACCATTCCTTTAACCCATTGTAGCATTTGACAACTCTGAGAATTAAACTCATCAGTTCCACGTGTTTTGGTCTTGAATGATTTGACTACCAGTGGACTCTAAACTTATTTCATGATTCACCCCTGTTTTATATCTGCCTCACCCCAATTCACAGGAGTTCTCTTTAAGCCCCCATGGCATGCAAAAACTTAGGGTATGTTTACTTTTATCTTTGCCTGAAAGTGTTTGCTTCATATTTCACCTTCATATTTCATCCCAAATTACTATATATTCTCACTGATAACAAGTCATGATCACTTGCTGTTTTGAAAATTACACTCAGCCAAACAGGAGACTTCAAACAGCAGGATTTTCTCCCTTTCCTACCTGTCCCTCTCTTCCAGTTGAACCACTGATCTACTGACCCTGAGGTACACCAAGTGTAGAAGTTTTTCCTTCAAAGATATTGGTGTAGGTGCATATCATTCTTTCATAGTAGGTGTCACTTAAAAAAAAGTTTGACCTCACCCTCCACAGCATGTGAGACCTAAATTTCCTGACCAGGGATCAAACTGGCACCCTGTACATTGGAAGGTGGAGTCTTAATCCCTGGACTGTTTGGGAAGTCTCAGATATCATTATTACAATTATTTGTTCATTTTCTTACTTGTACTTGTCTACTTCTGTCATTTTCCCAATAGCTCTCCAAAGGAGATAGGAATTACATCTGTCTTAATCACCTTTGATGTTACAAAGACTCATAAAGCATTTAGTTTATAGTAACCTTTCCCTGATAGCTCAGCTGGTAAAGAATCTGCCTGCAATGCAGAAGACTCAGGTTCAATTCCTGGGTCAGGAAGATCCTCTGGAGAAGGGACCAGCTACCCACTCCAGTATTCTTCCTGAAGAATTCCATGAACAGAGGAGCCTGGCAGACTACTATCCATGGGGTCACAAAGAGTAGGACAGGACTGAGTGACTTTCACTGTTCAATAAATAGATTTTGTTTGTATTGAGAACGACAAATTCATTACCTAATTAATCAAAACCAGGTGGTTTCTTTAGATTCTGCTAAAAATTCAAACCATGGAGTGTCTTATCTATCTTGGATTCCTTGTGTCTAGAGATAGACTAAGTCCTTTTTTGTACAATAATTGTCCCAGTTTATACCTAGAACCCCATATAATTATGAATAGCTTCCACTTTCATTCTCAAAAATACTCTAGTTTGAATGATAAATTATGTAGTCATCCTATTTGTGTCTCTAGTAACTTCTCTATCCTATACCTTTTTAAAAAAATTGGGGTATTTTTTTGTGAGTTTGGTAGAGTAAAATTTCACCAGCTAATAGAACACAATATTATCTTGAACTGTTAAATTACTTCATTTACATTTTTCATTTTGAGAAAGATCTAATCATGAAAATAATCACCATCAAAATTTTATCATGAGACAAGGAACATACAAAATATTCAGGTGTTTAAAAGATACTTTCTAGACTGTAAGATGACCATGTGATCTAAGCCACCACTAGTTTATTATGTTTGCCCCATCTATTGCATTTTGGATATAGACTATATCTAAAGGGAGGTTAGAAAAAATATAAATAGGCAGTACAATTTTCAACATTTAATTATTTCTATATCAGTTACCTATATATAAACAGTACTTTTAAGATTTAATATAATGCATTAAAATTGTATACTTAAATTAGAAATAAATTACTTTTGTCATATATTTCTAACCTAAATTTCAAACATTCATACAAATAATTTAAAAGTAATTTAGGACTTTCAGAGATGGATTTTTCTTTTTTCTTGAATAAATGTATATTAATATGATATGAAAACAAAATTTTTAATTTTTTGTTACTAATAAGCAAGAGTTTGGATACATGTTTAAGAATGAATTCAGTTTATCTCATTTTGATCATCAAAACAAGAGAGAGCCTAAAAATTATGACAAGAAAATTAAAAAGCCAAATAAGGCCCCTAATCGCAGTTTAGAAAGTATTCTGGTAAGAAGCCAGAGTGCTTCTTTTTGAAAACCAATCGCCCCCATTTATTGAAAGGAATGATATTTTTCATTGAGGTCATTAGAGCCCAATAACATTGGCATACCTTGTTCCCAAAACTGGCCAACAAATAAACAAACATACTTTGTAAGTCTCTAGTTAGATATATAAAGCATTAGGAATAGTGAACTAAATGCCACAAAACTCATGCCTAAAACATCCATCCTTCAGTTCAGTTCAGTCACTCAGTCGTGTCCAACTCTTTGCCACCCCATGGACTGCAGCATGCCAGGGCTCCATGTCCATCACCAACTCCCAGAATTTACTCAGACTCACGTCCATTGAGGTGGTGATGCCATCCAACCATCTCATCCTCTGCCATCCCCTTCTCTTCTTGCATTCAATCTTTCTCAGCATCAGGATCTATTCAAATGAGTTAGTTCTTCGTATCAGTTGGCCAAAGTATTGGAGTTTCGGCTTCAACATCAATCCTTCCAATGAATATTCAGGACTGATCTCCTTTAGGATGGACTGGTTGGATCTCCTTGCAGTCGAAAGGACTCCCAAGAGTCTTCCCCAACACCACAGTTCAAAAACATCAGTTCTTCTGCACTCAGCTTTCTTCATTGTCCAAATTTCACACCCATATATGACTACTGGAAAAACAGTACCTTTGACTAGATGGACTTTTGTTGGCAAAGTAATGCCTCTGCTTTTTAATATGCTGACTATGTTGGTCATAACTTTTCTTCCAAGGAGTAAGTGTCTTTTAAGTTCATGGCTGAAGTCACCATCTACAGTGATTTTGGAGCCAAAAAAAATAAAGTCTGCCACTGTTTCCACTGTTTCCCTATCTATTTGCCATGAAGTGAGGGGACCGGATGCCATGATCTTCGTTTTCTGAACGTTGAGCTTTAAGCCAACGTTTTTACTCTCCTCTTTCACTTTCATCAAGAGGTTCTTTAGTTCTTCTTCATTTTCTGCCATAAGGGGGTGTTATCTGCCTATATGAAGTTATTGATATTTTCCCCAGCAATCTTGATTCCAGCTTGTGTTTCTTCCAGTTCAGCATTTCTCGTGATGTACTCTGCATAGAAGCTGAATAAGCAGGATGACAATATACAGGCTTGACATACTCCTTTCCCAATTTGCAACCAGTCTGTCATTCCATGACCAGTTCTAACTGTTGTTTCCTGACCTCTCAGAGGCAGGTCAGGTGCTCTGGTATTCCCATCTCTTGAAGAATTTTCCATAGTTTGTGGTGATCCACACAGTCAAACACTTATTGTCATAGTCAATAAAGGAGAAGTAGATGTTTTTCTGGAATTCTCTTGCTTTTTTCAATGATCCAATGGATGTTGGCAATTTGATCTCTGGTTCCTCTGCCTTTTCTAAAACCAGCTTGAACATCTGGAAGTTCACAGTTCATATGCTGCTGAAGCCTGGCTTGGAGAATTTTGAGGATTACTTTACTAGCATGTGAGATGAGTGTAATTGTGCTGTAGTTTGAGCATTCTTCAGCATTGCCTTTCTCTGGGATTGGAATGAAAACTGACCTTTTCCAATACTATGGCCACTGTTGAGTTTTCCAAATTTGATGGCATATTGAGTGAAGCAGTTTCACAACATCATCTTTTAGAATTTGAAATAATTCAACTGGAATTCCATCACCTCCACTAGCTTTGTTCATAGTGATGCTTCCTAAGGCCCACTTGACTTCACATTCCAGGATGTCTGGCTCTAGGTAAGTGATCACACCATGTGATTATCTGGGTCATGATCTTTTTTGTATACTTCTTCTGTGTATTCTTGCCACCTCTTCTTAATATCTTCTGCTTCTGTTAGGTCCATACCATTTCTGTCCTTTATTGAGCCCATCTTTGCATGCGCAGCACTGGAGTGAGCAGCGGTGATGAGATACCCCATGTCCAAGGGTGAAGGGCTCAAACAAACCTTGTGTGCACCAGGACCCAGGGACCCCCCCAGAGACTGAGGCAGAACTGTGTTTGAACATCTCCTGTGGAGGTACAGGTCAGTAGTGGACTGACACAGGGACAGCGGCTCTGGGTGCAGCAGACTTAGGTATGGCATAAGCCCCCTTGGAGGAGGTCACCATTAACCCCACTGCAGAGCTACCAGAACTTACACAGAACTGGGAAATAAACTCTTAGAGGGCATAGACAGAACCTTGTGTGCACCAGGACCCAGGAGGAAGGGGAGCTGGATTGCAAAATGTCTTTAATTTTCTTAAGTTGATTATAATTGAGACCTTGGAAAATGACACCTTAAATAAGGGTCATTTTATGAAAAAATGTTAAGATCAAGTAGAGAACAAAGTTGATGGGACAAATGTGGACTTTTGGTGGCCTGGAAAACTTCAATTAATAAGCCTTTTCTTTTTTCTGCAATTGCAAGTAGGAATAATGCTAGATAATAAGGAACTATTTGACCAAGGAGAGTGATAGAGAGGAAGATTTTCTTCTATCTATCAAAAGCCCTAAAACATCTGGAATTGTTCACTTTGATTCACAGGGGCAATAAAACGGAAAAGCTGGTGGATAGTAATTTAGTGGCTTTCCACTTCATTGTGCAGTCTTTGTATTTTTGCAATCCATTTGATATCTGTTTTTATTTTTGAATGCAAAATGGTGTTCATTATATAAATGAAATGAGCCACTTGATGATGGTGGAGACATTGTTTCTACAACCTGCCAAAAATTAGCTGAACAACTGCCGTGAGTGATGATGGGGAACTAAGTCTTTGCATATGCTGAAAAAAATATAAAAAATAAATTCCATGTGTATTGCATGTCCTTCATTCACAGCTGGTTAAGCCATTAAAAATACAGCATTTATTTTCAATTTGCTTCACACTTAATGGAATTTATGATTCTTTCCATAAAATTAATATCCACAACCCTCTATCATTCAGATGCTAATGACTTGTTTTTAATGTCCAAGATTATAACATCGACTCTTTCCTTTTCTAGTCCTCTCTTGAACACTAGTTTGTTCATTATTTGCCATTAAGTCAGGTAGAGCTGGAGAAGTAGGAAAATTATAATAAAGAATTGTGTGACATGCAAGTCTGACAGGAAGTCATGAATGGATGGATCAGTTCAGTCAGTTCACTCGCTCAGTCGTGTCCGACTCTTTGTGACCCCATGAATTGCAGCACACCAGGCCTCCCGGTCCATCACCAACTTCTGGAGTTCACCCAAAGTCAGGTCCATCTAGTTGGTGACGCAATCCAGCCATCTCATCCTCTGTCGTCCCCTTCTCCTCCTGCCCCCAATTCCTCCCAGCATCAGAGTCTTTTCCAATGAGTCAACTCTTCGCATGAGGTGGCCAAAGTATTGGAGTTTCAGCTTTAGAATCAGTCTTTCCAAAGAACACCCAGGACTGATCTCCTTTACAATTGACTGGTTGGATCTCCTTATAGTCCAAGGGACTCTCAAGAGTCTTCTCCAACTCCACAGTTCAAAAGCATCAATTCTTCAGCACTCAGCTTTCTTCACAGTCCAACTCTCACATCCATACATGACTACTGGAAAAACCATAGCCTTGACTGGATGAACCTTTGTTGGCAAAGTCAAGTCTCTGCTTTTGAATATGCTGTCTAGGTTGGTCATAACTTTCCTTCCAAGGAGTAAGTGTCTTTTAATTTCATGGCTGCAATCACCATCTGCAGTGATTTTGGGGCCCAAAAAACAAAGTCTGACACTGTTTCCACTAGCTAGATGAAAACGAAAGATAAGTATAGATAGATAGATAGATAGATGATAATAAAGAGGAGAATGAGAAAGAGAGATTTCACACATTTATTAGATATAGGCAACCGGTCCCATCACTTCATGGGAAATAGATGAGGAAACAGTAGAAACAGTGTCAGACTTTATTTTTATGGGTTCCAAAATCACTGTAGATGGTGACTTCAGCCATGAAATTAAAAGATGCTTACTCCTTGGAAGAAAAGTTATGACCAACCTAGATAGCATATTCAAAAGCAGAGACATTACTTTGCCAACAAAGGTCCGTCTAGTCAAGGCTATGGTTTTTCCTGTGGTCATGTATGGATGTGAGAGTTGGACTGTGAAGAAGGCTGAGCACCGAAGAATTGATGCTTTTGAACTGTGGTGTTGGAGAAGACTCTTGAGAGTCCCTTGGACTGCAAGGAGATCCAACCAGTCCATTCTGAAGGAGATCAACTCTAGGATTTCTTTGGAAGGAATAATGCTAAAGCTGAAACTCCAGTACTTTGGACAACTCAAGCGAAGAGTTGACTCATTGGAAAAGACTCCGATGCTGGGAGGAATTGGGGGCAGGAGGAGAAGGGGACGACAGAGGATAAGATGGCTGGATGGCATCACGGACTCGATGGACGTGAGTCTGAGTGAACTCCGGGAGTTGGTGATGGACAGGGAGGCCTGGCGTGCTGCGATTCATGGGGTCGCGAAGAGTCGGACATGACTGAGCGACTGAACTGAACTGAATATCATCAATCAAATCTTGCTAGAGTCAAGAACCACTTTTCCTTCCTGGTTCCTCTGATATATTACTTTTCTAATTATTAACTTTCAATGCTCTATTTTTATTGGAGAAGAAGATGATTTTATTTACCAGTCCTTGCCTGTCTTTCATTATCACAAAGGTACTTTTACTTCCTATTCAATACTCAATTTTCCTTACTGATCAACTGTTTCCCTGAGAAGATCAGAGTTCAAGTTCGTTTAATTGCTTTTTATTTAAAAGCTATATAACAGATAAGTCAATGATCTCTGAGTGTCCGTATTGTCATCTAACAGATAAAATGATAGAAGTACTCTCATTTGCCTCACAAGAAGGTAATAATATTAGTAGGTAATAAATGTGAAAATCTTACACAGTATGTGCATGCTCAGTTGCTTCAATTGTGTCTGACTCTTTGCGACCCTATAGGTTGTGGCCCACCAGGCTCCTCTGTCCATGTGATTCTCCAGGCAAGAATACTGGAGTGGGTTGCAATTTCCTTCTCCACTTACACAGTACAATGGGTACTTCATATTAAGGAATTATTAAAGGATAAGAACATATTCAAAGCATGTTATGGATCAAGTAACTTTAGTCAATTCAATGAGCCATTAACACACATACACAAGCGAAAGAGTACAATAATAAATTGGTTTGACTTTCTTTGCACATTATTTAAAGTGAAAGTCGCTCAGTTCAGTTCAGTTCAGTTGAGTTGCTCAGTCGTGTCCGACTCTTTGCGACCCCATGAACTGCAGCACACCAGGCCTCCCTGTCCATCATCAACTCCCGGAGTTCACTCAAACTCATGTCCATTAGTCGGTGATGCCATCCAAGCATCTTATCCTCTGTCGTCCCCTTCTCCTCCTGACCCCAATCCCTTCTAGCATCAGAGTCTTTTCCAATGAGTCAACTTTTTGCATGAGGTGGTGAAAGTGTTGGAGTTTCAGCTTTAGCATCAGTCCTTCCAATGAACATCCGGGACTGATCTCCTTTAGGATGGACTGGTTGGACCACAGCAGTCCAAGGGACTCTCAAGAGTCTTCTCCAACACCACAGTTCAAAAGCATCAATTCTTCAGCACTCAGCTTTCTTCACAGTCCAACTCTCACATCCATACATGACCACAGAAAAAACCATAGCCTTGACTAGACAGACCTTAGTCGGCAATGTAATGTCTCTGTTTTTGAATATGCTGTCTAGATTGGTTATAACTTTCCCTCCAAGGAGTAAGCGTCTTTTAATTTCATGGCTGCAATCACCATCTGTAGTGATTTTGGAGCCCCTCCAAAATAAAGTCTGACACTGTTTTTACTGTTTCCCCATCTATTTCTAATAAAGTTTTGGGACTAGATGCCATGATCTTAGTTTTCTGAATGTTGAGCTTTAAGCCAACTTTTTCCCTCTCCACTTTCACTTTCATCAAGAGGCTTTTTAGTTCTTCTTCACTTTCTGCCATAAGGGTGTTGTCATCTGCATATCTGAGGTTATTGATATTTCTCCCAGCAATCTTGATTCCAGTTTGTGCTTCTTCCAGAACAGTGTTTCTCATGATGTACTCTGCATATAAGTTAAATAAGCAGGGTGACAATATACAGCCTTGACATACTCCTTTTCCTATTTGGAACCAGTCTGTTGTTCCACGTCCAGTTCTAACTGTTGCTTCCTGACCTGCATATAGCTTTCTCAAGAGGCAAGTCAGGTAGTCTGGTATTCCCATCTCTCTCAGAATTTTCCACAGTTTCTTGTGATCCACACAGTCAAAGGCTTTGGCATAGTCAAGAAAGCAGAAATAGATGTTTTTCTGGAACTCTCTTGCTTTTTCCATGATCCAGCAGATATTGGCAATTTGATCTCTGGTTCCTCTGCCTTTTCTAAAATCAGCTTGAACATCTGGAAGTTCACGGTTCACGTATTGCTGAAGCCTGGCTTGGAGAATTTTGAGCATGTGAGATGAGTGCAATTGTGTGGTAGTTTGAGCATTCTTTGACATTCCCTTTCTTTGGGATTGGAATGGAAACTGACTTTTTCCAGTCCTATGACCATTGCTGAGTTTTCCAAATTTGCTGGCATATTGAGTGCAACATTTCACAGCATCATCTTTCAGGATTGGAAATAACTCAACTGGAATTCCATCACCTCCACTAGCTTTGTTCATAGTGATGCTTTATAAGGCCCACTTGACTTCACATTCCAGGATGTCTGGTTCTAGGTATGTGATAACACCATCGTGATTATCTGGGTCATGAAGATCTTTTTTGTACAGTTCTTCTGTGTATTCTTACCACTTCTTCTTAATATATTCTGCTTCTGTTAGGTGCATACCATTTCTGTCCTTTATCGAGCCCATCTTTGCATGAAATGTTTCCTTGGTATCTCTAATTTTCTTGAAGAGATCTCTAGTCTTTCTCATTCTGTTCTTCTCCTCTATTTCTTTGCATTGATTGCTGAGGAAGGCTTTCTTATCTCTCCTTTCTATTGGAACTCTGCATTCAGATGCGTATATCTCTCCTTTTCTCCTTTGCTTTTCACTTCTCTTCATTTTACAGCTATTTGTAAGGCATCTTCAGGCAGCCATTTTGCTTTTTTGCATTTCTTTTCCATGGGGATGGCCTTGATCCCTGTCTCCTGTACAGTGTCACCAACCTCCGTCCATAGTGCATCAGGCACTCTATCTATCAGATCTAGTCCCTTAAATCTATTTCTCACTTCCACTGTATAATCATAAGGGATTTGATTTAGGTCATACCTGAATGGTTTAGTGGTTTTCCCTACTTTCTTCAGTTTGAGTCTGAATTTGGCAATAAGAAGTTCATGATGTGAGCCACAGGCAGCTCCCAGTCTTGTTTTTGCTGACTGTATAGAGCTTCTCCATCTTTAGCTGCAAGAATATAATTAATCTGATTTTGGTGTTGACTATCTGGTGATGTCCATGTGTAGAGTCTTCTCTGTGTTGTTGGAAGAGGGTGTTTGCTATGACCAGTGCATTCTTTTGGCAAAACTCTGTTAGCCTTTGCCCTGCTTCATTCTGTACTCCAAGGTCAAATTTGCCTGTTACTCCAGCTGTTTTTTGATTTCCTACTTTTCGTGCCAGTCCCCTATAATGAAAAGGACATCTTTTTTGGGTCTTAGTTCTAAAAGGTTTTGTAGGTCTTCATAGAACTCAACTTCAGCTTCTTCAGCATTACTGGTTAGGACATAGGATTGGATTACTGTGATATTGAATGGTTTGCCTTGGAAATGAACAGAGATCATTCTGTCGTTTTTGAGATTGCATCCAAGTACTGCATTTCAGACTCTTTTTTGACCATGATGGCTACTCCATTTCTTCTAAGGGATTCCTGCCTACAGTAGTAGATACAATGGTCATCTGAGTTCAATTCACCCATTCCAGTCCATTTTAGTTCGCTGATTCCTAGAATGTCGACGTTCACTATTGCCATCTCCTGTTTGACCACTTTCAATTTGCCTTGATTCATGGACCTGACATTCCAGGTTCCTATGCAATATTGCTCTTTACAGCGTCAGACCTTGCTTCTATCACCTGTCACTTCCACAGCTGAGTATTGTTTTTGCTTTGGTTCCATCCCTTCATTCTTTCTGGAGTTATTTCTCCACTGATCTCCTATAGCCTGTTGGGTACCTACTGACCTGGGGAGTTCCTCTTTCAGTATCCTATCATTTTGCCTTTTCATACTGTTCATGGGGTTCTCAAGGCAAGAATACTGAAGTGGTTTGCCATTTCCTTCTCCAGTGAACAACATTCTGTCAGACCTCTCCACCATGACCCTCCCATCTTGGGTGGCCCCACACGGTATGGCTTAGTTTCACTGAGTTAGACAGGCTATGGTCTATGTTATCAGATTGGCTAGTTTTCTGTGATTATGGTTTCAGTGTGTCTGCCCTCTGATGCCCTCTCCCAACACCTACCATCTTACTTGGGTTTCTCTTACCTTGGACGAGGTGTATCTCCTCACAGCCACCCCTCCTGACCTTGAACGTGGAGTAGCTCCTCTCAGCCCTCCTGCGCACACGCAGTCATGTTCAACTCTTTGTGACCCCATTGACTCTACAGTCCATGGAATTCTCCATGCCAGAATACTGAAGTGGGTAGCCTTTCCTTTCTCCAGGAGATCTTTCCAACCCAGGGATCGAACCTAGGTCTTCCATATAGCTGGTGATTTCTTTATCAGCTGAGCCAACTGGGAAGCCCAAGATACTGGAGTAGGTAGCCTATATCTTCTTCAGGATATCTTCCTGACCGGAATCAAACTAAGGTCTCTAGCACTACACGTGGATTCTTTACCAGCTAAGCTTCCAGGGAAGCCTCAAACAGTTGACGCAAATTAATCAAGTGTCCCTTAACGACTGTATGCTTGAAATGGTCACTTTTCTACCTGTTTTGATAGAATGATTATTTAAAGCATTCATATTAGAACCATAGTTTTGCTTCAACCCTTGGGTTCTCATGAAATGTGATTTGTTTTTTAAATTAAATTTTGTTGTTATCAGTTTAAAGCTTAAATATGATGCATGTAAGATTAACATAACAACATATGCATCAAAGAAAACTGATTTTTATGTCTACGTCTCCATTACTGCCCTGAAAATAAGTTCATCAGTATAAATATTTCTAGATTCCACACATATGCATTAATACACAATATTTATCTCTCTTTCTGACTTATTTCACTCTGAATAATAGGCTGTAGGTTCATTCACCTCATCAAGACTGACTTGAAAGCATTCTTTGTGGACACAGTCAGGGAAGGAGAGTGTGGGACGAACTGAGAGAATAGCATGGAAACATATACATTACTATGTGTAAAATAACAAGTGGAAATTTGCTCTGTGATGCAGGGAGCTCAACATGGTGCTCTGTGACAGCCTAGAGGAGTGAGATGGGGTGGGAAATGGGAGACAGGTTCAGGAGAGTGGGACATGTGTATACTTGTGGTTGGTTCATTTTGATGTATAGCAGAGGCCAACACAATATTGTAAAGCAATTATCCTAAAAAAAAAAAAAAAAAAAAAAACCAAAAAACCTCAGAGGCTTCCCTGGTGGTATAGTGGGGGAAAAAAAAAACAAACACCATGATTTTTTTTTTTTTAACAAAGAATCATTTTGAACATATGAAGAACACAAGTGAATAAGTGTAAATATTTATTCATTTGTTATCAGGCCTTAGCTTTTTAAAATATGTCTTCTTAAAAAGATAAACCTTAAATGGATCACATACTGTTCAGTTTGTACCTTTGAATATGAAGAACTTAAATTTGAATATACTGTAATAGGATTCTGATTATGAAGCAAGAGGGGATTAACTCTGATCTTAATTTAATCTGATAACAAACCAAAGTTTCAAATATTACCCACACATGAAAGCAAATAAGAAGGTATTTGGGAAAAAGGAGGAAAATGGACGACCTTAATATTTTGAGACTCAAGACATTTGCTTATTTTCAGAAGTGTTTTCAGAATAACAGATATTTCCACATGTTTTTTATATTAAAAACAAATTTAGTCGCCAGTAAGAATGTTTGTAATTCCCATACTCTCATAGGTAATGAAAGGTTTCTTGGAAGAAACAGAAATAATCATTCTGGGTTTTTAATAATTACAAAAGCCATAGGATGCATCATTTCTCAAAATTGTACTAAAAATATCTTTTCCAAGGTATGTTCACAAAGATTGCTAATACTAGAAACTGTGAAGCATTAGAAAACTGTGTAATTGTACCAGTTATTAGGAAAAACAGAAACATTTAATTATGCTTCTATTTATCTAGTAAGTATATTAAACAATAAAAAATAGAAAACCTACAGAAACTAATACACTATTGAGGTTAATTAGCTTAGAAATATGCCCTTCAGTTAAGAAAAGCTGTTATGTCTGACTCTTTGTGACTCCATGGATTGTAGCCCGCCGGTCTCCCCTGTTCATGGAATTCTCCAGTCAAAAATACTGGAATGAGAACCATTCCTTTCTTCAGGGGAGCTTTCCTATCCAGGGATTGAACGTGGGTCTCCTGAATTGCAGACAGATTTTTTTACCATCTGAGTCTCCAGGGAAGCCCCCTCTTTATATAAGGTCCTGGTAATAAAGAACGAGAAATGACATTTAGGTCAAATATTTTCATATAGCATGTTTGATGAATTAACTAGTTCCGTTTCTTTCTTTTTAATTTTTTCATTATCCTATAATTCCTTCTCACATTATAACGAATCAGGGTTTCTTGAGACAGATAGCGTACTCTTCTGTTTTATGTTAGTTGTCCAAAAGTTATGTGTGTCGTGAAAGTTTTGATTAGTACTTCCAAAAGATCTGACCTTAAACAACTGCCTGTCAGTTGTCAAAAAATGTCAAAAAATCTGCAAATTAGATAGTATATTACTAAGGAATATTTGTCCTGATGTAGTTAGAACCTCCCAAAGAATATTTAAGGCATTAACTCTGGTTCCAAATTTTCCTGACAGTAGGAAATGGCAACCAACTCCAGTGTTCTTCCCTGGAAAATCCTAGGGACGGGGCGGGGGTCCTGGTGGGCTGCCATCTATGGGTCACACAGAGTCAGACACAACTGAAGTGACTTAGCAGCAGCAGCAGCAGCTATGGTTTAGAATGCCATTATCTATTTGGTTTTGGTGACTCATTTGGCAGACTGCCATAATATGAGCTGGTAAAATTTAGTGTAGCTCAATGAAGACATAAATAGTTCTTAGTAAGTGAATATTATTTTGCTTAAAGTGTTTCAAAGTTCATCTGTATGTAAGAAGTCAGCTCCCTCGCCAACAAAATTCAAGTGATACATGACCTACAATTGATTTTAGAGAATTTGCAGGTATTGTATTTTTTTAAATATAAATTTATTTATTTTAATTGGAGGCTAATTACTTTACAATATTGTATTGGTTTTGCCATACATCAACATGAATCCACCACAGGTGTACACGTGTTCCCCATACTGAACCCCCTTCCCACCTCCCTTCCCATACCGTCCCTCTGGGTCATCTCAGTGCACCAGCGCGGAGCATCCTGTACAATGCGTCGAACCTGGACTGGCATTTTGTTTCACATATGATATTATACATGTTTCAATGCCATTCTCCCAAATCATCCCACCCTTGCCCTCTCCCACAGAGTCTATAAAACTGTTCTATACATCTGTGTCTCTTTTGCTGTCTTGCATACAGGGTTATCATTACCATCTTTCTCAATTCCATTGTTAAGCAATATATCCAGGTATACTTTGCCTCCATATTATTATTATTTTTTTAAATGAAAGGACAATAGACTCATGAAAGACTAATAAAAATTTATGGTACTACTTTCGGACTTGAGTACATGCCCCTGGAATGAACAAGAGCTTCTGGAGGACGAAGTTCATAAATTTCAGAAAGAGGTGTACATGGAATTGGATTGTGTCTTAAGGGTTGGACTAGTGTCTCACTTGGCTCAGGCATACTGAGCCTTTTTCAGCTGACAAGGCTGCCCTTCGCAGATGTTTCAGTCTGAGTGCATATGTGTTCAGCCTCTTTAGTTGTGTGGGACTCTTTATGACCCTGTGGACTGTAGTCAGACTTCTCTGTCCATGGGATTCTCCAGGCAAGAATACTGGAATGGGTTGTCATGCCCTTGTCCAGGGATCCCAACCCAGGGATCAAACCCCGGTCTCTTGCACTGCAGGCAGATTGTTTACACTGAGCCCCTGGAAAAACCCACAGTCTGCAATGCAGTTCTTTTTTACCCCAAGTAAGTGCAGTTTTGACAAATGCTCTTCCTAAAATGCTCCAGATAGAATAAATATGAGAAGCTTAATAACAGACATGGTTTAATCCTGACAGAACAAAGTTTAAAAGGAAGTTTGATAGCTGGAAGCTGGTGCAATTACATCTAATACAAGAGAAAAAGAAAGGTAATAACACAGAATGGTCAACAACAATAACAAAAATTATAATAGTCAATCAGCCGTATTTTCAGGAACAAGCACAACACTGATTAGCCTAATTAATTATCCTTTAGGTAAATATTGGACTTCTCTGGTGGCACAGATGGTAAAGAATCTGCCTGCAATGCAGGAAACATAGGTTGAATTCCTGGGTTGGGAAGATCCCCTGAAGAAGGGAATGGCAATCCACTCCAATGTTCTTGTCTGGAGAATCCCATGGACAGAGGAGCCTGGTGGGTTACAGTCCATGTGGTCACAAAGAGTCAGACATGGCTGAGAAACTTCCACTCTACCTTTACTTTTAGGTAAACATTGGCTTTCCTTGGTGGGTCAGAGGGTAATCTGCCTGCAATGCAGAAAGCACAGGTTTAATCCCTGTGTTGGGAAGATCCCCTGGAGAAGGGAATGGCCACTCACTCCAGTATTCTTGCCTAGAGAATTCCATAGACAGAGGAGCCTGGTAAGCTATAGTCCATGGGGTTGCAGGGTTGGACACTACTGAGGGACTAACACTTTCACTTTCATTAGGTAAATATTTATACTATCTTCAAGTGTCTGCTATTTTATTAATAAAACTAAAAAGTCAATTTGGCAAAGCAGTCACAATAAAATAAATTTCAAGTTTAAAATATAACTACAATTGATACATATTCGTTACAAGAGCACTAGTAGGAAACTGAGGTACTATGATGACATATAATGATTTGAGGAAAAAATATTTCTCAGAGAGTTTAGTCATGAGTACTTCTAAACAGTTAGAGTTGTGTCTTGGAATGCTAGGCTCAGTTCAGTTCAGTTGCTCAGTCGTGACTGACTCTTTGCGACCCTACGAATTGCAGCATGCCAGGCCTTCCTGTCCATCACCAACTCCCGGAGTTCACCCAAAGTCAGGTCCATCGAGTTGGTGATGCCATCCAGCCATCTCATCCTTGGTCGTCCCTTCTCCTCCTGCCCCCAATCCCTCCCAGCATCACAGTCTTTTCCAATGAGTCAACTCTTCACATGAGGTGGCCAAAGTACTGGAGTTTCAGCTTCAGCATCATTCCTTCCAAAGAACACCCAGGACTGATCTCCTTTAGAATGGATTGGTTGGATCTCTTTGCAGTCCAAGGGACTCTCAAGAGTCTTCTCCAACACCACAGTTCAAAAGCATCAATTCTTTGGCACTCAGCTTTCTTCACAGTCCAACTCTCACATCCATACATGACCACTGGAAAATCATAGCCTTGACTAGATGGACCTTTGTTGGCAAAATGATATTTCTGCTTTTCAATATACTCCCTAGGTTGGTCATAACTTTTCTCCCAAGGAGTAAGCATCTTTTAATTTCATGGCTGCAATCACTATCTGCAGTGATTTTGGAGCCCATAAAAATAAAGTCTGACACTGTTTCCACTGTTTCCCCATCTATTTGCCTAGTTTGGTTAAATGATAGCTAACAGATCATGGTAATCAGATTTGGAGAGAAAAGATACAATTACATACTCTGTCTTTTCTGCTTTGAAATTAGAAATGATGGGAGTACATTAAAACATCTTTTTTCAGTAATGCATATTTACATTTTAAATGTTAATCTTGAAATTTAAGTAACATTGATGCTAACATTAGAATTAGTACTGCAATTACAGTTTCCATAGTATACCAGAGCTATAAAACAATATCTGCTTTTTACATACTTAGTAAGCAAGCAGGACAAACATGACAAGTTTCAAACCCTGCAGGCTAAAAGATATCAATATTTTTAGTATAGGTAGGGCTGATGTGCCAAGAAATGAAATATTTGCTAAGATACTTAAAACAACGCACTTGAAAATCTTGGGAAATATAAAATATTACATAAGCGAAGACAAACACAAGGGAAGGTAGTCAGGAGGGTTGGATGAAGGAGTATAGAAATTATATTAGGAAGAGAAGGAGTAATATTTGCAAGGCATTACTTTTGATATATCCTTTGTGAATTTGGCCTATCAGTTAATTGCATTCATGTTCCATTAATTTTTTATGAACAAATTTTAAATGCTAAAAAGTTAAGCCTATTCAGCTTGTAGTGTCAAGAATTAAACATGAATTATGCCATATGTGTAGCATGCAAAGGCACTGGTTTTTCTCCTCTGAGGGAATTTTAGAGAAGTGTTATTTTTACTCTTTATTCAAATTGTCAAACGTATTTTCTCTGACTTTCATCAAATTCTCTTTAGTTCTGTTAGAATACTTCTTTCCATTCACCATGAAATATTGTTATTCTAATAACCAACTTTTTTGGCTATTTAAAATAAGAAAAATGTTTTGTGGAAGATTTCCTTCCCAAGTTATAGTATCAGAGAACAGTTTAGAAACTTGGTCAGTCAAGCTGTTCTGAGAGTACAAGAATATCTAGGCACATAGTAATTAAGGCGAAAATGTTAGTTTGCCTGTTTTGGCCTGATTCCCCTCTGTTTTGTTACTTTTAGATACAGGATAACCCCAGACAGTATAATATCTCTAATTAAATTTTATACCTAGAGTTTCTATTACTTAATTTTTTTCCCCAAGAACTTCAGGAATGGGCATGTGTGGGTGCACACCTGCTCATGTATGCATGTAGTGGGAATAGTGAAATTATATTATGAGTGTTTTAAGTACCTTTTTACTCTGATCACTTGAAACACTGATGATTCTCTAAGCCAATAAAAAATTAATACCAATATTCAGAAAGTAAAAGAAAAGAAAATAGAGAAAGTGAAAAAAGAGAGAGAAAAAGGAAAATGAAGAGCAAAAGAAAGAGAAAGGAAAAGAAGAAACAGAGGAAGAGAAAAAGAAAAAAGAGAAAGAGGAGAGAAAAAAGAAAGAAAGAAAGAAAAAAGAGAAGGGAAGGAGGGAAGAAAAAAGGAAGGAAGGGAAAGAAGAAACAAGGAAAAATAGAAAGAAAAAGAAAAATGGAAAGGAGAAAGAGAAAAGAGAGAAGGAAAGGAGGGAGAAGGAAGGTAGGAAATCATGAAGGAAGAAGGAGAAAGAAAAAAGCATAGAAGGAAATAAGAAAGAAAGGGAAAGAAAGAGAAAGAAGGAGAGGAATGAGGGAGGAAGGAAGGAAAGAAGGAAGAGGGGAAAAAGAAAAGAGAAAGGATAAATCAGAGAGAGGTACAGGTAAGAAATATGGGAAAAGTTGAGAAGTCATACGAACATTTTAATTGCTTTAGTCTATAGGAATAAAATCAGATTTTTTTAAAGAACCAAATTTTACTCACTTATGTGCTTTGATCCACTGATTAACATTTGCAACCATTAACTCACTTTCCTGTTGAAGGTGACTGTCAGATCGCACCACTTCCAGAGCTGGGCGCACAGTTTCCAGCTATGGATGCAGACAGATCAAAGAATATGATGGACTCTCTGCAATACAGTCTATCTGGAATACTAATAATAGCCTGCACTACTTGTAAAGAATCAAGTCATTTTTCTCCACTCCTTCAAATAATCAGGGTTTCCTTGTACATGCTATTAATTGATTCAATATGCAGAAAGAATGTCTGAACTTTTCCCACGCCTTATACTTACTGGTTTTCTATTATATACATTAGTCTACATGCAGAGGTTGTTTTAATTCAAGTCAGGTTTTTTAAAAATAAAAATGAAATAGGTACTTTTTCTGTTTAGCTTTATATGCTATGCATTTTCTTCTGTTTTATAATTGTGTGTATATGTGTCATCACTTACCTTGTTCAATTTTGATGTTGCTTCACTTGCTTACAATAGAATTTCATTCCCTACTTTGGTACATATTGAGATTTTTACAGTGGATTCTTTGTAAAGATTGTTTGGTCCTTTTAGATTTTGGTCTGTCTCAAGATTTTGAAACAGTAGTTCCAAATTCTCACAGATGACTGATAATGATTTTCAGGCTTGTCACTGTGTTGAAGACTGGGGCCTTTCCTCTGTTTCCTTGTTTGCAATGTGATAATAGTTGCTTGCTCTTATTTCATTCCTAATTTCATCCCTTTGCATGGTTATAGTTCAGTCTCTTTTCAGGTAATTCTGAAGATTTTTCACATAAGAAATATTTCTGTTGTCTGATTATTTTAGGGTTGTGTTGTGTAAAAGATATACCCAAAGTTGTAGTATGTTTCTAATATCTTTAGAAGATAAAAAACTTAAAAGGACCAACTCTTCTAATTTCTGGTTAAAAAAACATTTGTTAAACATGTAAGATGTACACAAGCTGGGTGATTAAAGATGAAGAGCATACAATGAAAATGTATTTTAAAACAGATTCACATAGCTTGCAATCCATTTAAAAGATGGAACAAAGGATTACTGAAAACCTTCTGTGTAGTCATCATTGGATATGCACAGGTCAGGTAGGATAATACTCTTTAAACTTCCAATATATCAATGAATGATAAAAAAAGTTTCTGCATTGGGCATTAAGAGTAACTAAGTTTCGTAGAACTAACAAATTTTTGTGTCAGGAAAAATTCAGTAAGACCATCTTATTTTACCATCACAAAAGACTCAGTCATCCACTACATACTTTCCATTTCTGTTTTAATGATCTTAGTTGAATAAAAGTAACTCACAGTTATCTATTTGATCAGTATTTTGCAGGGACATAGTTATCTCTCTCTCTCTTTTTTTCTTTATGGTGGTAAATAAAGACCAGAAATAACTCAAAAATGTTTCCTGCAATAATATCAATTTGGTCAAAGCTTATTTCATATCAAAATGCAATTCTACCTATGACAGTTTAGAGTAAAAGAGTTAGACTATCCAATTAAAATTATTTTCATTTATCATGTCCCTATTTTCAGAAGGATGCATTACAAATTTGTTGCCTGTATTATTCAATGGTCAGAAGGAAAATTCAATAGTGAGAAGGAAAACGGGGGCCCAATTTGCATGTTTCTCTCTTGGATGTCACAAAAACCACATGAGAGAAACAACAAGCAGTTTTGCTCACTTTGTGGCTAGGGTGTGGGAAAGGAAACCAAGCAAGCTCTGCATAATTAAGCTTGCCCTTGCCCGTGACATAAAGAAGAACAGAGGAAACGAATTTCTAAATCCTGTGTTTTCTCAAACTTTTCAAATTAAAATATATATATACATGTAAATGCAGAACTAGCACATTTTTGCTAGTTAAAAATCTGCAGTATTGAGGACGTGGACATAAAAATGTTAAATAAGCATTTACTCTTTAACTTATAAAGGGTAATTGAAAATGCATGATTGTTCTGAAGCTGACTGTATGGGAAATATATGAGTCTAATATTGGAATGTCTTCAGTATTATCTTTCCATCTGCAGCTATTTAAGAACAATACACATATTCATATGCTTCAAGCAGTGGTATAGGCTTTAAAAACACTACTCCTTTTCATAAGAAATACTTTTTTTTTTCAGACCTGAAAAAACTCTTCCACCCAAAGTAGTACACTTTTTGATCATAATTCAATGCATGACATCATTAATATTTTAAAAGTTGCTAAGGTAATAAATCTTTGATTATTGTACACTAAAGCTTATTATAGTATTAGCATGGCTAATACATAATGGAAGAGATAATATATATCTAATCAAAGTTAAATCAAAATTAATATTATAATACCCTACTGAGACTCATTTGTTATGTATGTTAATATTAAGTAATAGATAATAAAATGGGTGTAGGAAAAATTTACATGTTGGAAAGATCCTTGAAACATCATGCATTGCTAAGTCAGACAAATTTTATTCTTATTTTGTTTCAAAATAATTTAAAGGTATTTAAAGACACTTAAAGCTGCCAGGGTACAGATATTGATAAAAGTGGAAAGCATAAATAAAAATTCTATACAAAATGCCATCTTCTATAGCCAGATATTTTCATAAATGTAGGCCTTTAAAATTCAAACTATGTTCTAAGATATAATAACAAAAAGAATTAAAAAAAATCAAAATCAATAGCCTTTTGAAATAAGCATTCAAAATTGTGTTATGTATTCTCTGAGATAATTACCTCTTGTGATATGTTTAAGAAAAAGATGATAAAAAGTGGAATATTTGCAGAGAAATGGAGTTTTATAGATATTTGAAGAATTATAATAATATTTACACTTCTATTTATTATACATTTAGCACATATCTGTTCTATATTTTACAATGTAATAAGCCATTTAATTCTCACAGCAACTCTACAAGATAGAACTTAATTATACTCACCATTTTACAGTCGAGCAAAGATTACAAAGCTACTGCCAGCAATACAGATAGCATTCATTCAAATACAGGTAGTCTAAACCTTGAGTTTCTACTCTTAACTACAAAGATACTATCAATAGGGTTAATGGAATTATTGTCAATTTTTAAGGAGATATTTGGGGTTAGAATCTTTTGTCTGCTTCTTGATATAGTTGGAATATTGATTAATCAAATGCACTAATGACACTTTGTTGACTAAACTGATTTAATAAAAATGTTCTTCAGTTGAACTTAACATTAATTATAATAGACACACTAAGTTCTAACCATGAAAGAATATGGAAGAAGATAATGTTGTAGGAGATCCCAGCAAAATTTTAATTGTCCAACAAAAGTGGACAATTAAACAGTTATTCATAAAGTAAAACAACTCTGGAAAAGCTCCAGAGCCCTCTTCATAAGCTTCAGCAACACAGCAGAACAACAATATTTGATAACACATGCTCAGTCGCTTCAGTGGTGTCTGACTCTGTGCAACTCTCTGGACTACAGCCTACCAGGCTCTCTGTCCATGGAATTCTCCAGGGAAGAATGCTGGAGTGGGTCACCATGCCCTGCTCCAGTATTTGATAATAACTGCACACACAAAAAGGAAAAACAGATTTATTTTGTCTGCATATCTCATCCCCAAACCAACATTGCTCAGCGCGAACAGGGAATTCCTCAGTTAGAGTTACACTCATCAGAAAAGGAAGACTTGTGGGCCACCAGCTTCCCCACCCTTTAGGGACATTGCACAGAAGTCCTTCAATTTCCTTTCACCCAGACCAGCAAAGCTGAAATATACAGAGATGCAGCTCAGAGCAAGGAAAAAAAACAGTGCTATCAGTAACAGTCATGCAATAGGAGCAATCGCAGTTCATATTGTCCTATTGTCCTATTCTACAGACAAACCCTGCATCTATGGTAGTACAAGCTGATAGCTGGGACCCATGCAACAACCTGTGTCCCTGCAGTTGGCCTCATCAGCCATTGCCACCTTTGCTCTCCACCTGCCGTTGTTTACGTGTCTACAGCAGAGCCCTACCACTACTCGTGTGTGTGTGCTGTCACTTTAGTTGTGTCCAACTCTATGCAACCCAATGGACTATAGCCTGTCAGACTGTGACCATGGGATTCTCCAAGCATAAAACTGGAGTGGGTTGTCATGCCCTCCTCAAGGGGATCTCCCAGACTCAGGGATAGAACCCGCATCTCTTATGTCTCTAAAGCCCTCAGCTGAATGTGTGCATGCAACTAGCTCTGGTTACTTCTGCTGCTTTCCCTGGTTCCTAGACCTTTGAGGTGGATGCATTGTTAATGATTCCCAGCAGCACTCAGAGCCATATCCCCTGGAGTGCTCACCAAGGACTACAGATATCAATGCTACAGTCCCAGTGGCTTGAGCTGAAGGGTCAACATGGCCACCAAGATCAAATGCTGTCATACACCTTTGCACCTCACATCCTACATCACTAGATCCAGGGTTACAGAAAAATCCAACAGGCTCTTACCCAGAAGTGAAAGTCTTTCCTTACTGAAGTCATTCCATAAAGTCTGAAAGAGGTGATTGCTTCTTTAAATATTCATTTATCTAGACACAAAGCTAGGAAGCATGAAGAATCAAGGAAACATGATGGAATCAAAAGAATGCATATGTAAGAATCCAGTAACTGGCCTCTAAGAAAAAGTGATCCAGGAATTTTTCAACAAAGAATTTAAAATATGTATACCTGAAACTTAACACAATACTGTAAACCAAATATATTTTAAAAAATAATTTAAAATAATTGTTTTAAAGATGTTCAGAGAGCTACCAGAGAATTCAGTTAAGCAATTTAATGACACTAGCAAAAAGTAGTATAAGAAGAATAGAGGAATTTCAACAAAATGATAAAGAAAAATTAAAAACAAGCAAAATTTGAAGTTGAAGTATGCAATAGCTAAATAGAAGAAATCAATAAAGAGCTTCAATAACAGATTGTTCAAGCAGAAGTAGTAATAAGTAAGCACAAGGACAAATCAATTGAAATTATTCAATCAGAGAAGCAAAAATTAAAGAATGAAGAAACCTTACATGTTCTCTAGTATAAAATCAGAAGTATCAACTTGTGAATGATTTGAATTCCAGAAGGAAGAAAAAGTGACAGAATGTTTATATAAATAAATAATGACAGAACTCAAATCTGCAGAGAGATTTGGTTATTCAAATCAATGAAGCTCATAGGTCACCAAACATAATTAACTTAAAGAGATCTTTTGCAAGAGATATTTTAATGAAACTGTCAAAAAGCAAAAGCAAAAAGAAAATCTTAAAGGTAGAAAGAGGAAAAAAATCTTGTAACTTAAAAAGAAACCACCATAAGGCTATATATTAGCAGACTTCTCAGCAGAAATCTCATAGGACAGGAAGGTGTTGGATCATATTTTTGAAGTATTGGAGAAGGCAATGGCACCCTACTCCAGTGCTCTTGCCTGAAATGTCCCATGGACAGAGGAGCCTGGTGGGCTGCAGTCCATGGGGTCGCTAAGAGTCGGGCACGACTGAGCGACTTCCCTTTCACTTTTCACTTTCATGCATTGGAGAAGGAAATGGCAACCCACTCCAGTGTTCTTGCCTGGAGAATCCCAGGGGCGGGGGAGCCTGGTGGGCTGCCGTCTATGGGGTCGCACAGAGTCGGACACGACTGAAGCGACTTAGTAGTAGTAGTAGTAGTAGTAGTAGTAGGAAGAAAAAAAACTGTCAACCAAGAATACTTTACTTTGCAAAGCTCATCACAAATAAAGGAGAGATAAGGACTTTCCCAAATAAAAACAGAAAAGTTATTACCAATATATCTGCCTTCTAAAATGCTAAAGGAATTTATCAAGCCCAAATGAAAAAATGCTAGTAGTAATAAGAAACAGACGAAAATATACAACACACCGGAAAAGGAAATATATAGTCAGGTTAGAATACTTTAAAACTGTAATGTGGTGGAGTGTTAACCACAAAACTCTACTATAATTGTTTAATTGTGTGCATGTTCAGTCACCAAGTTGTGTCCAACTCTTTGTAACCTTATGGACTGTAGCATGCCAGGCTCCTCTGTCTATGGGATTTCCCAGGCACAAATACCTGAGTGGGTTTCCATTTCCTCCTGCAGGAGATGTTCCTGACCCAGGCATTGAACTTGTGTCTCCTGCATTGTCAGGCAGATTCTTTACCTCTGAGCCAACTGGGAAGCCCCAATGGTTTAATTGCATAGTATTAAAAATAACTACAGGTATAATAATCTGTGAATAGAGACATATATAAAAAGAGATAAATTGTCACTTCAAAACATTTAAAAATGGGAAAAGGGGCTATTGTTTTTGTAAGTGAAGTTAGTTTATTACCAGTTTAATATAAACTCCTATATCTATAGGTCTTACCTAGTGGCTCTGTGGTAAAGAATTTGCCTGTCAATGCAAAAGACAGTCTGCATTCAATCCTTGGGTTTGAAAGATCCCCTGGAGTAAAAGATGGCAACCCACTTCAACATTCTTGCCTGGGAAATCCTATGGACAGAGAAGCCTGGTGGGCTACAGTTCATAGGTTCACAAAGAGTCAGACATGACTGAGCAACTGAACACTCACACACATCCATTATATCTATAAGAAATTTTATGTGAGCCTTATGGCAACCACAACCCAAAAAATATACAGTAGATTCTTTCTAAGAAGTAAGCTTATAGTGATCAATACCTACACTAAGAAGGAAGAAAAAACTTCAAAGACTATAAAGCCACACATTAAGGAATTTAAAAAAAAAAAAAAAAAGGAGAACAAAGTAAGCCCAAAGCTAGAAGAAGGAGGGAAATAATAAAGATAGGAGCAGAAATAGAGTCGGAATAAATATTAGAAAAGATCGAAGCCAAGGATAGATACATAAAATTGTAACTTGCTTAATAAATAATGCATTATAACCTGTCTTCACTGATCAAGTTCACTTTAATTGTTGCTACAGAAATTTGTCTTTCCTCCAAGTGTCATGCAGCCTAAACCATAAGATTTTGCCCAAACTGTTTTTCAGAAACTTGGAGTCAGATGTGTCTAGTTCAAGCTCAAGCTAGTTAAGACTTATTAGGACCACTGCCCTTCAACTAGGCATGCATGAGTATCCAATCTGTGATCTTTTGACATCAGAGAGTCAAAAATTTCACCCTCAGAACAGGCTAATATGTCACCATTTTCTGAACATGCATCCAATGAAGCAGCTTGTTGCTTAGTTGCACTGGAAGAGAACAGTGTTTACCTTACATTTTTTTCTTATCTTCAATCACCTATCCCTAAGTTCCCTATGACTCAGCTTTATCCCATAAATATCTCAAGCCCCTCACCTTTAGCGAGGAAGATTGGAAATGTTTTCTCCCATATCCTCACTTGACTGCCTCATGAAATAAACCTTTTCTCTGATATAAATCTCAGTGTCTCAGTGTTTGGTTCTTGCATATTGGACAAAAACATCTGGTTCAGTACAGAATCAACAAAGCTAATAGTGTTTTGAACAGATAAGGGCAGTTAATAAAACTTTAGCTAGACTAATTAAGAAAATGCTCAACTGGACAAAATCAGAAGTGGAAGACAAGACATTGCTGTGATACCACAGAAATACAAACAACCATAAAACACTACTATAAACATTATATGCAAATAATTTGACCACCTGGAAGAAATGGATACATCTCTAGGAACATACAGACTAGACTATACCAGAACAAGACTATACCATGAAGAAATAGAAAACCTGAACAAACCTTTGATTTTTAATGTGATTTAATCAATAATCAGAAATTACCCCATATGGAAGAGTCCAGGATGAGGCGATTTCACTGGTGACTTCTACCAAACATTTAATAAAGAATTAATAACAATCCTTAACCAGCCCTTCAAATAAAAAATGAAGAAGGAATACTCTGAACTTGCTTTACAAGGCCAGCTGGAGAAATTCAAGTACTGCATGATATCACTTTTATAAGGAATCTTAAAAAGCTGAGATAATAGAAATATAGAGTAGAATGGTGGTTACAAGAGGCTAGAGGTGGAGGAAATGGGAAAATATTGGTAAAGTAGCACAAATTTCCACATGCAATATAAAAATTGGGGGGGATCTAATGTACAGAAAGAATGAATAGATGGAGCCAAAGCAAAACAACATCCAGTAGTCAATGTGACTGGTGATGGAAGAAAGGTGCGATGCTACAAAGAGCAATATTGCATAGGAATCTGGAATGTTAGGTCCATGGATCAAGGCAAATTGGAAGTGGTCAAAAAGCAGGTGGCAGGAGTGAATGTCGACATTTTAGCAATCAGCGAACTAAAATGAAATGGAATGGTTGAATTTAACTCAGATGACCATTATATCTCCTACTGTGGGCAGGAATCCCTTAGAAGAAATGGAATAGCCATCATAGTCAATAAGAGAGTAAAAAATACAGTATGTGGATGCAATCTCAAAAATGACAGAATGATCTCTGTATGTTTCCAAGGTAAATCATTCAATATCACAGTAATTCAAGTCTATGCCCTGGCCAGTAATGCTGAATAAGCTGAAGTTGAACGGTTCTATAAGACCTTCACGACCTTCTAGAACTAAGACCCAAAAAAGATGTCATTTTCATTACAGGGCACTGGAATGCAAAAGCAGGAAATCAAGAAATACCTGGAGTAGCAGGCAAATTTGGCCTTGGAATATGCAATGAAGCAGGGCAAAGACTAACAGTTTTGTCAAGAGAACGCACTAGTCATAGCAAACACCCTCTTCCAACAACACAAGAGAAGACTCTATACACGGACATCACCAGATGGTCAATAACGAAATCAGATTGATTTTATTTTTTGCAGGCAAAGATAGAGAAGCTCTATACGGTCACCAAAAACAAGACTTGGAGCTGACTGTGGCTCAGATCCTGAATTCCTTATTGCCAAATTCAGACTTAAATTGAAGAAAGTAGGGAAAACCACTAGACCATTCAGGTATGACCTAAATCAAATCCCTTATGATTATACAGTGGAAGTGAGAAATAGATTTAAGGGTCTAGATCTGATAGATAGAGTGCCTGATGAACTATGGAATGAGGTTTGTGACATTGTACAGGAGACAGGGATCAAGGCCATCCCCAAGAAAAAGAAATGCAAAAAAGCAAAATGGCTGTCTGAGGAGGCCTTACAAATAGCTGTGAAAAGAAGAGAAGCAAAAAGCAAAGGAGAAAAGGAAAGATATAAGCATCTGAATGCAGAGTTCCAAAGAATAGCAAGGAGAGATAAGAAAGCCTTCCACAGTGATTAGTGGAAAGAAATAGAGGAAAACAACAGAACGGGAAAGACTAGAGATCTCCAAGAAAATTAGAGATACCAAGGGGACATTTCATGCAAAGATGGGCTCAATAAAGGACAGAAATGGTATGGACCTAACAAAAACAGAAGATGTTAAGAAGAGGTGGAGAGAATACACAGAAAAACAATACAAAAAAAGATCTTCATGACCCAGATAATCACGATGGTGTGATCACTCACCTAGAGCCAGACATCGTGAAATGTCCTTAGGAAGCATCACTATGAACAAAGCTAGTGGAGGTGATGGAATTCCAGTTGAGTTATTTCAAATTCTAAAAATGATGCTATGAAAGTGCTGCACTCAATATGCCAGCAAATTTGGAAAACTCAGCAGTGGCCACAGGCCTGGAAAAGGTCAGTTTTCATTCCAACCCCAAAGAAAAACAATGCCAAAGAATGCTCAAACTATCACACACTTTCACTCATCTCACACAATAGCAAAGTAAGGCCCAAAATTCTCCAAGCCAGGCTTCAACAGTATGTGAACCATGAGCTTCCAGATGATAAGGCTGGTTTTAGAAAAGGCAGAGGAACCAGAGATCAAATTGCCAACATCTCCTGGATCATCAATAAAGTAATAGAGTTTCAGAAAAACATCTATTTCTGCTTTATTGACTATGCCAAAGCCTGTGACTGTGTGGATCACACTAAACTGTGGAAAATTCTGAAAGAGATGGGAATACCAGACCACCTGACCTACCTCTTGAGAAACCTGTTTGCAGGTCAGGAAACAACAGTTAGAATGGGATATGGAACAGACTGGTTCCATATAGGGAAGGGAGTTTTTCAAGGCTGTATACTCTTACCCTGCTTATTTAATTTCTATGCAGAATACATCATGAGAAACACTGGGCTGGAAGAAGGACAAGCTGGAATCAAGATTGCTGGGAGAAATCTCAATAACCTCATATATGAAGATGACACCACCCTTATAGCATAAAGCAAAGAAGAATTTAAAAGCCTCTTGATGAAAGTGAAAGAGGAGCATGAAAAATTTGGCCTAAAGTTCAGCATTCAGAAAACGAATATTATGGCATCTGGTCCCATCACTTCATGGCAAATAGATGGAGAAACAGTGGAAACAGTGTCAGACTTTATTTTGGGGGGCTCCAAAATCAGTGCAGATGGTGACTGCAGCCATGAACTTAGAAGACACTCACTCCTTGGAAGAAAAGTCACGACCAAACTAGACAGCATATTCAAAAGCAGAGACATTACTTTGCCAACAAAGGTCCATCTAGTCAGGGCTATGGCTTTTCCAGTAGTCATGTATGGATGTGAGAGCTGGACTATAAAGAAAGCTGAGCACCGAATAATTGAAGCTTTTGAACTGTGGTGTTGGATAAGACTCTTGAGAGCCCCTTGGATTGCGAGGAGATCCAGCAAGTCCATTGAAGGAAATCAGTCCCGAATATTCATTGGAAGGACTGATGTTGAAGACAAAATTCCAATACTGTGGCCACCTGATGCAAAGAGCTGACTCATTGGAAAAGACCCTGATTCTGGGAAAGATTGAAGGTGGGAGGAAAAGGGGCTGACAGAGGATGAGATGGTTGGATGGCATCACTGACTCAATAGACATGAGTTTGGGTAAATTCCGGGAGTTGGTGATGGACAGGGGGCATGGCCTGCTGCAGTCCATGGGGTCACAAAGAGTCAGACATGAATGAGCGACTGAACTGAACTAAATGCACAGAATTGTGATTATAGTCAATAATACTGTTTTATATACTAGAAATTTGCTGAGACTTAAATTTTAAATGTTCTCACTAAAAATTGGAAATGATAACTATGTGATGTAATGGAGGTGTTAGTTATGAGCTATTGTGTAATCAGTTTACTGATTAAGTGTATTAAATCAACATTGCATACTTTCAGTTCAGTCAGTCAGTTCAGTCGCTCAGTCGTGTCCGACTCTTTGCGACCCCATGAATCGCAGCACGCCAGGACTGCCTGTCCATCACCAACTCCCAGAGTTCACTCAGACTCACGTCCATTGAGTCAGTGATGCCATCCAGCCATCTCATCCTCTGTCGTCCCCTTCTCCTCCTGCCCCCAATCCCTCCCAGCATCAGAGTCTTTTCTAATGAGTCAACTCTTCGTATGAGGTGGCCAAAGTACTGGAGTTTCAGCTTTAGCATCATTCCTTCCAAAGAAATCCCAGGGCTGATCTCCTTCAGAATGGACTGGTTGGATCTCCTTGCAGTCCAAGGGACTCTCAAGAGTCTTCTCCAACACCACAGTTCAAAAGCATCAATTCTTAGGCACTCAGCCTTCTTCACAGTCCAACTCTCACATCCATACATGACCACAGGAAAAACCATAGCCTTGACTAGACGGACCTTAGTCGGCAAAGTAATGTCTCTGCTTTTGAATATTCTATCTAGGTTGGGTATAACTTTTCTTCCAAGGAGTAAGCGTCTTTTAATTTCATGGCTGCAATCACAATCTGCAGTGATTTTGGAGCCCCCCGAAATAAAGTCTGACACTGTTTCCACTATTTCCCCATCTATTTGCCATGAAGTAATGGGACCAGATGCCATGATCTTCGTTTTCTGAATGTTGAGCTTTAAGCCAAGTTTTTCACTCTCCACTTTCACTTTCATCAAGAGACTTTTTAGTTCCTCTTCACTTTCTGCCATAAGGGTGGTGTCATCTGCATATCTGAGGTTGTTGATATTTCTCCTGGCAATCTTGCTTCCAGCTTGTGTTTCTTCCAGTCCAGCGTTTCTCAGGATGTACTCCGCATATAAGTTAAATAAGCAGGGTGACAATATACAGCCTTGATGTACTCCTTTTCCTATTTGAAACCAGTTTGTTGTTCCATGTCTGCGGGGGGCACTCCGCAGAAAGAGAGAGGCAGTGGAACTTCCCTCAGAAAAGCCGAGGGGTCCCCAGGAGAGGTGAGCCTGCTGTCCACCAACTGAGCCCCTCGGCGAGCGAGAGACAATCAGACGCGTCAGGGGTTCTGTCTAAGCAGTTCCACTTTATTGTTGTAAGCTCTTGGTTTATAAAGGCAAGCGGGGGGTGGCGGGGGGGGGTTGCGAGGGACTTTCCATAGTTGCACCAATCACATTAAAGGTCAAATGGTCATGTGCCATCATTATAACAGGAGTCTATGGTGATCACGCACAGTCTACGTGCACGGAAATCAAGAGAGCCAATTAAAAGTTTTGACAAACAACTTAGGCCGCGCCCTCATCTCCTCCTCCAGGCGTCATCTTAGCTCTAAACCACAAAGCTAGCCCTTCTTTTTTTAAGGTTTCCCATTTAGGGCCCCACACATGTCCAGTTCTAACTGTTGTTTCCTGACCTGCATACAGGTTTCTCAAGAGGCAGGTCAGGTGGTCTGGTATTCCCATCTCTTTCAGAATTTTCCACAGTTTATCGTGATCCACACAGTCAAAGGCTTTGGCATAGTCAATAAAGCAGAAATAGATGTTTTTTTCTGGAAGTCTCTTGCTTTTTCCATGATCCAGTCTGGCTCTAGATGAGTGATCACATCATCATGATTATCTGGGTCATGAAGATCTTTTTTTGTACAGTTCTTCTTTGTATTCTTGCCACTTCTTCTTAATATCTTCTGCTTTTGTTAGGTCCATACCATTTCTGTCCTTTATTGAGCCCATCTTTGCATGAAGTGTCCCCTTGGTATCTCTAATTTTCTTGAAGAGATCTCTAGTCTTTCCCATTCTGTTCTTTTCCTCTATTTCTTTGCATTGATCGCTGAAGAAGGCTTTCTTATCTCTCCTTCCTATTCTTTGGAACTTTGCATTCAGATGCTTATATCTTTCCTTTTCTCCTTTGCTTTTTGCCTCTCTTCTTTTCACAGCTATTTGTAATGCCTCCCCAGACAGCCATTTTGCTTTTTTGCATTTCTTTTCCATGGGGATGGTCTTGATCCCTGTCTCCTGTACAATGTCACGAACCTCATTCCATAGTTCATCAGGCACTCTATCTATCAGATCTAGGCCCTTAAATCTATTTCTCACTTCCACTGTATAATCATAAGGGATTTGATTTAGGTCATACCTGAATGGTCTAGTGGTTTTCCCTACTTTCTTCAATTTAAGTCTGAATTTGGTAATAAGGAGTTCATGATCTGAGCCATAGTCAGCTCCTGGTCTTCTTTTTGTTGACTGTATAGAGCTTCTCCGTCTTTGGCTGCAAAGAATAAAATCAATCTGATTTCGGTGTTGACCATCTGGTGATGTCCATTTTCAGAAACTTATAGTATTTGGTAGCATTGGCAAAAAATTTTTATCCTTTTGCTTATTTCATCCGTTAAGAAAAATAATCCTGAATGATAAAAAAATTTTGTTTGCAAATTCAGTTTCCTCTTTTATCAGGAGTGTGGGGTTGCTCCTCCCGGCAGCCACCTCTGACCTCGGACGTGGGGTGGCTCCTCTCAGTTGCCCCGATCTTGGATGCGGGATAGCTCCTCTAGGCTGTTCCTGCACCTTTGCACCCTGGCACTCTGGGCCGCTGCCTCTGACCTCGGACTTGGGGTAGCTCCTCTCGGCCACGCATAGTGAGCTGGTCGCAGCCTCCTGCGCTTAGTGTGCTGGTTGCAGCCGCCCGCACTTAGTGCCATTGCATACTTTAAGCTTCAGTTCAGTTCAGCTCAGTCATGTCAGACTCTTTGCGACCCCATGAATCGCACCACGCCAGGACTCCCTGTCCATCACCAACTCCTGGAGTTCACTCAGACTCATGTCCATCGAGTCCGTGATGCCATCCAGCCATCTGATCCTCAGTCGTCCCCTTCTCCTCCTGCCCCCAATCCCTCCCAGCATCACAGTCTTTTTCAATGAGTCAACTCTTCGCATGAGGTGGCCAAAGTACTGGAGTTTCAGCTTTAGCATCATTCCTTCCAAAGAAATCCCAGGGCTGATCTCCTTCAGAATGGACTGGTTGGATCTCCTTGCAGTCCAAGGGACTCTCAAGAGTCTTCTCCAACACCACAGTTCAAAAGCATCAATTCTTAGGCACTCAGCCTTCTTCACAGTCCAACTCTTACATCCATACATGACCACAGGAAAAACCATAGCCTTGACTAGACGGACCTTAGTCGGCAAAGTAATGTCTCTGCTTTTGAATATTCTATCTAGGTTGGGCATAACTTTTCTTCCAAGGAGTAAGCGTCTCTTAATTTCATGGCTGCAGTCACCATCTGCAGTGATTTTGGAGCCCAGAAAAGTAAAGTTTGACACTGTTTCCACATCTATTTGCCATGAAGTGATGGGACCGGATGCCATGATCTTTGTTTTCTGAATGTTGAGCTTTAAGCCAACATTTTCACTCTCCTCTTTCACTTTCATCAAGAGGCTTTTTAGCTCCTCTTCACTTTCTGCCATAATGGTGGTGTCATCTGCATAGCTGAGGTTATTGATATTTCTCCCGGCAATCTTGATTCCAGCTGTGTTTCTTCCAGTCCAGCGTTTCTCATGATGTACTCTGCATAAAAGTTAAATAAGCAGGGTGACAATATACAGCCTTGATGTACTCCTTTTCCTATTTGGAACCAGTCTGTTGTTCCATGTCCAGTTCTAACTGTTGCTTCCTGACCTGCATACAGATTTCTCAAGAGGCAGGTCAGTTGGTCTGGTATTCCCATCTCTTTCAGAATTGTCCACAGTTTCTTGTGATCCACATAGTCAAAGGCTTTGGCATAGTCAATAAAGCAGAAATAGATGTTTTTCTGGAACTCTCTTGTGTTTTCAATGATCCAGCGGATATTGGCAATTTGATCTCTGGTTCCTCTGCCTTTTCTAAAACCAGCTTGAACATCAGAAGTTCACGGTTCACATATTGTTGAAGCCTGGCTTGGAGAATTTTAGTATTTGTTAGCATTGGCAAAATTTTTTTTATCATTTTGCTTTGTTTCATCCACTAAGAAAAATCACCCTAAATGATAAAAAAAATTTTGTTTGCAAATTCAGTTTCCTCTTATATCAAACCAAATTGATTACCATGTACCTCTATGTGGTAGCACTTTTGAGGGACACTCTTAAAGAGTGTCAAATATACAAACTTTGCTTTTCCAAGTGAAAACTTTTTTTTCTACTGTTGTGCTAGTTAGAAATCTATAGAATTGCTACTCTGATTTAGTGATGTACCTAAAAGTTTCCCAGTGATAAACTCCAGGGGTAAGCTAAGATCTTACCCTTCAGGTCATAAAGAAGTTGGATTAGTTATACCTCTTACCATCCCCTTATCACCTAGTACTAATCATATATTACTATTTCCTGCTAGTAGATATTTACTGTTAAATGTCAATTTTCTCCATCTATTAAAGTATTTAAAGGAGAAGATTAGATTCTGTTTGCCATGGTACACTTAGAACCAAGCACATGTGAGTCACCAGTAGTTGTTGAATGGATGAGTGAATGAATGAATGAGTTAAATATAAATCAGTGTATAGATATCTAAAAGAAGAGTATACTTTTTCTGTTTTGATCATGAATGTAAAAATACAGTTCTTTTGCTTACATTTCTTTAACTTGAGATTTTAAGCATAAAGCAAAAATCATAACTTGAGGGAAAATTGGTTTCAAAATTATTAGTAAGAAGCAAACCTGCTCATTCAGATACTACCTGGAATAAAACTGTCACAGCTCAGTGGAAGCCATGCATAAAATCACAATGGAAGAACTAAAGCAATAACAATAATAAAACAAATAATAACAACCACTAATTGAATATGATGAGCTAAAACAAAAGCAAAGTAAACATTTTCATTTGAATCCAATAATTGATATTGGGTATAGATTAAAATCAACTAGGGTTTATTTGCTTCTCTATTCATTGAAGGAAGTATTGGCAATATCAGGAGAAGTTTTTGATTATTACAAGTTGTTTGGTTGCTCGTGGGTCTGTTGAGTAGGGCCAAGCATGCCAGTGAACATCTTACAATGCACAGGATAATTTCCTCTATGCCTCTGGTCCCTATCAACAAAGAATTATCTAGTCAAAAATATCAATAGTGCTGAGGTTGATAAATCCTGATGTAATATGTAACAATCAATTACTCATTCAAAGCCTCCATTTGAATACTATTCTTCAAGTAAACAAATTAGATTCTAGGCTTTCCACAGTTTTTTATATTTACTCAAATTTGGTTCTTCAAAAGTAATAACTGTCTCAGGTGAAATTTTACAAACTTTATTTCCTCCAGAGTATTTCTTCTGCAATTCTGGTTTTCATCATTAGAAGATTGAATTGGAAATTTGATCTTGAAGACTTAGCTTATGTTAAAATTCTATTCACTTGTATTTTGACTGGAAAACATATAATAAGATAAACAAATGGTGTTTATTTGCCTAATACATTTGTGCTTAACATACATATTAGTTTTTTTAGGAATGACAAATGGACACAAATATTTGGAGATTTAACATATGTGTGTGCATGTATGTTCAGTTTCTCAGTCAAATCCAACTTTCTGTGACCCCAGAGACTAGCTGACCAGGCCCCTCTGTCCTTAGGATCTTCCCAGCAAGAATACTGGAGTGGGTTGCCATTTCCTCCTCCAGGGAAATTTCCCTACCCAGGGGTCTAACCCACATCTCCTGCATCAGCAGGCAGATTCTTTACCACTGAGTCATAGGTAAGTCATATGTAATCCCTTAGCATATGTAAGTAATATTTTATTTATTTTGGAAGACTTCTGTATTTGTTTTTTTTTAATTTCTGTTATAACAAATTATGACAAATTTAGCATTAACACGTGTTTATTATCTCATCATTTCTACAGGTTAGAAATGAAGGTGGACTCCACTGAGTCCTCTCCCTAGGGTCTCACAGGCAGAATTCAAGGTATAGGCAAGAACAAGATCCTCACACAATGCCCTGGGCGAGAATTCATTTCCACATTTGTTCACATTAGGCATATCTATATTAACTAGAAATGTCCCTGTTTTATATGTTAAATAAATTTAATTCTACCTCCAAGTTATTTTGCCACACAAAGGAACATATTCACAAGTTTCAGTCATGAGGGCGTAGATTTTTTTTTTGGCAGGATGAGGATGGAGGTGGCATTCTGCCTGCCACAAATCCTATTTTATATTTTTAAAATGTTTTAGAAATAATGAAACAATCTTTGACATTTAATTAATTTCATATGTCCTAGATATTTTAGTCACTTTCATACATAATGTATTTCACTCATCACTGAAGTGAATTATTTTAATGTTTCTAATACAAGCATCATTTGGGTGGATCTTATTAATAAAACCATAGTTAAAATAGCAATTGCATTGACACATTAAAAATATCCAATGGAATATTGGATTATTTTTACCTAAACTACCTTGTTTTCCTCCAAGTAATTCATTGCTACCCAGGAGATTCAATGAGAGACCAAAAACAATTTGGACCCCATTCTCAAAGGACTTTAGTGAAGAGTTTTCTTCTCAACCAAGAATAGACTTCTGAGGTTCAAATTAAGGGCACCTTCCAAAGTCATGAAGCAAAATTGAGGTTCAATATCAGGATTGAAGCAAGAAAGACCAAAAAACATAGGAAAGAGATAACAGAAGTATGTAATCAAGACATAATGTCATATATACAGTTAGAAAGTAATAAAACACAACACAATGGAATGTGTTCAAAAATTATCATTGTTAATTTCTTCATGACTGCTAATTAAATTTTCTTGTTCTTTTAAGCCAACTGGCTCATAGAAAATCTATTTTTAATATATATCCTGGAAAATTTCATAAAGAGGTAATTATTTTAAAAGCAAGCATTCACAGAAGTTAAAAAGAAAAATCATAAAAATAGACTAAATAAAAAACTTTTAATGGCTCAGATGGTAAAGAATCCACCTGCAATGTGGGAGACCTGGGTTTAATCCCTGGGTTGGGAAGATCCCCTGGAGGAGATCATGGCAACCCACTCCAGTATTCTTGCATTGAGAATCCGCATGGACAGAGGAGCCTGGCGGGCTACAGTCCATGCGGTTGCAAAGAGTTGGACATGACTGAGTGACTAAGCACACAAAGTAGCTTTAAGTTTTAAAATAGATCACTAAAAATCTATAAAATTTTATCTTTAATTTTTAAAAAGAACAAAGTAAAAGTCCTTACCATAGAACTATGTTTTTAAAATGCTTATCTATTCATTTTAGTCTATATCATTACACTGCTAAGAGGAAAGATTGTTAGAAATGCTTGCCAATCAGATCAAATGAAAATCAAAATGAAAATCTGACAAACTGCAGGAAACATTCAGAGCAATGTTAAGTGGGTTCAAAATGATAGCCCTCCTCACTGAAGTCCTTTGAGAACAGAGTGTCTATATGCCAGAGATGCCATAAGGACTGGAGTTAAAGAAGTGAGAAAAGCATCTGTAAGGAATGCAAGCCTATTTTTATTATGGCTTTACAAAGTATAGAAGTAATTATTGTTGTTCAGTCACTAACTCATGTCTGACTCTTTGTGACTCCATGAACTGCAGCACACCATGCTTCCCTGTCCTTCTCTATCTCCTGGAGTTTGCCCAAACTCATGTCCATTGAGTCAATGATGTCATCCAACCATCTCATCCTTTGTTGCCCCCTTCTCCTGCCCTCAATCTTTCCCAGCATCAGGGTTTTTTTTCCAATGAGTCAGCTCTTCACATCAGGTGGCCAAAATATTAGAAATTCAGCTTCAGCATCAGTCCTTCCAATGAATATTCAGGGTTGATTTCCTTTAGGATTGATATAGGTTACTTTTTCTTTCTTTTTTTTTTTTTTTTTTTGCTTTTCGTTAGATCAAAGAAAAGGATATCTGGAACAGTATATACAATATTTGAAGGAAGTTCCTTTCAGAAATTAAATTAAAAGACATTTTAAACTGAATATCAAAATAGCATTAGAAAACAAAACTATAATCAAAGAAAAACTAAAACAGGAAGAAAAAAAAAGATTGTGCTTAGCATTTTATCAAATGTTCATTTGATTAAAAGACAACATGCAAAAAACTCAAGAAGAAACAGTAAATTGCAAAACCACATCAGAGGAGGTAAAAACGGGTGAGTTGCAACTGTTAACTTTACTAGCTAAAAAGACGTTTACACATCCAAAGCCCAGGAGATAGAGTTTTGCAACTTCTTTAGTTGATAATATTGTTTTTATGATGCCATGATACCCACTTGTATTGAATCCATATATATAAAATTCTTAAATCTATCAATCAAATTTAAAAGTCTGGCCAAAAATCCCATGGGCTCAACATTAAATTTCCCCACATTTGTCAAACCCACTTATATTGAATTTCCACTTACATCAACCTATTAGTTCCCCAGCAATGCTGTGTTTTTATAGGGCTTTATACCACTTCCTGGTGCTGCAGAGAAGAGGCAGAACAAGAGACTGACACTACCAATGTGCTTTTCTACAAATATTGAATTGCTTTGTTTTATCGAAATTTCTGTCTAATCTCTGAAAATTAGATATATAGTAAACTCGCTTCACTTTCTACAGAGTTAGAACAAAGTTGACTGAAATTGTTAAGATACTAAACGTTGATGAAATGTCTACCTGCTTCTTTCTGTCTTGTCCTAATTTTGAAGGTTGTTATCTTAAAAAATCCCTACAAATATTTCAGGACACTTTTCCTATTGTAGGAAAAGACAGAGGATGGATGTATTTCCCTTTTAGATTATAAAATGTGTTTTGTTTTTAATTTAAGGAGTATAAATTGCATAGCATCTGTCTTGGGGATATGTTTGGCACTTAAGACTTTAGAGTGGCTGTAAAAGATAGGATCTTGTAAAAGTGTGAATATTTATATCACAATATTATTTTTGTTGTTTAACCATTCTAGGTTAGGCACACAAATTTTACTTTATTACATTTAAGAAAAATTCTTGTTGTTGCATTTTGCCTGCAATTAGAAAATCTTTTTTTAAAAGTTTCTTAAGAGACACTTTGTAACTTTCATATTCAGGGGAAACACAACTTCTTTATCCATTCATCTGCTGATGGACATCTAGGTTGCTTCCATGTTTTAGCTATTGTAAACAGTACCGCAATGAACAATGGGATACAGGTATCTTTTTCAATTTTGGTTTTCTCAGGGAGAAGGCAATGGCAACACACTCCAGTACTCTTGCCTGGAAAATCCCATGGATGGAGGAGCCTGGTAGGCTGCAATTCATGGGGTCACAAAGAGTCAGACACGACTGAGCGACTTCACTTTCACTTTTAACTTACATGCATTGGAGAAAGAAATGGCAACCCACTCCAGTGTTCTTGCCTGGAGAATCCCAGGGATGGCGGAGCCTGGTAGGCTGCCGTCTATGGGGTCACACAGAGTCAGACATGACTGAAACGATTTAGCAGCAGCAGCAGGGTATATGCCTAGGATTTAGCATTGCTGATATAGTAGTTTTATCCCTACATTTTTAAAGAATCTCCATACTGACTTCCATAGTGGCTGTATCAATTTACATTCCCACCAACAGTACAAGAATGTTCCCTTTTCTCCACACCCTCTCTAGCAATTATTGCTTGTAGACTTTTTGATGATGACCATTCTGACTGGTGAGAGGTGATGTCTCATTGTAGTTCTGATTTGCATTTCTCTAATAATGAACGATGTTGAGCATCTTTTCATGTGTTAGCCACCTGTATGTCTTCTTTGGAGAAACGTCTGTTTAAGTTTTTTTTCCCACTTTTTGATTGGGTTGTTGGCTTTTCTGGCATTGAGCTGTATGAGCTGCTTGTATATTTTGGAAATTAATCCTTTGTCAGTTGTTTCATTTGCTATTATTTTCTCCTATTCTGAGGGTTGTCTTTTCGTTTTGCTTATAGTTTCCTTTGCTGTGCAAAAGCTCTTAAGTTTAAACATGTCCTACTTGTTTATTTTTGTTTTTATTTCTGTTACTTTAGGAGGTGGGTCATAGAGGATATTGCTTTGATTTATGTCATTTAGTGTTCTGCTTATGTTTTCCTAAGAGTTTTATACTCTCTGGTCTTACATGTACGTCTTTAATCCATTTTGAGTTTATCTTTGTGTATGGTGTTAGGAAGTGTTCTAATTTCATTCTTTTACATGTAGATACCTAGTTTTCCCAGCACCTCCTCCTCCCAGAGGAGGCTGTCTTTGTCCCATTGTATACTCTTGCCTCCTTTGTCAAAAATAAGGTATCTATAGAAGTATGGGTTTATTTCTGGGCTTTCTATCTTTTTCCACTGGTCTATATTTCTGTTTTTGTGCCAGTACCATACTGTCTTGATGACTGTAGCTTTGTAGTATAGTCTGAAGTCAGGAAGGTTGACTCTTCCAGCTCCAATTTTCTTTCTCAAGACTCCTTTGGCTATTCGGGGTCTTTTGTGTTTCCATACAAATTGTGAATTATTTTGTTCCAGTTCTGTCAAGAATGCCATTAGTAATGTCACAGGGATCACATCGAATCTGTAGATTGTATTTGGTATTATATCATTTTCACAATAATGATTCTTCAGGAACATGGAATATTTTCCCATCTGTATATGTCGTCTTTGATTTCTTTCATCAGTGTCATAATTTTCTGTGTAGAGTTCTTTCTTCTCCTTAGGTAAATTTATTCCAAAATATTCATTTTTTTGATTGCAGTGGTGAATGGGTTTGATTTCTCTTTCTGATTTTTCATTGCTAGTATATAGAAATGCAAATGATTTCTGTGTATTGATTTTGTATCCTGCAACTTTTCTAAATTTACTGATTAGCTCTAGTAATTTTCTGATATTATCTTTAGGGTATTCTATATACAGTATCATGTCATCTGCAAACAGTGAGAGCTTTACTTCATCTTTTCCAATCTGAATCTGATTGCTGTAGCTGGGTCTTTCAGAACTACATTGAACAATAATGGTGAAAGTGGACACCCTTGTCTTGTTCCTGATCTTAGGGGGGAATGCTTTCAGTTTTTCAACATTAAAATAATGTTTGCTGTAGGCTTATCATATATGGCCTTTACTATGTTGAGGTAGGTTCCTTCTATGCCCATTTTTTGAAGAGTTTTAATCACAAATAGGTGCTGAATTTCATCAAAGACTTTTTCTGCATCTACTATGATGATCATATGGTCTTTATCTTTCAATTTATTAATATGGTGTATCACATTGATTGATTTGCTTATATTGAAGAATCCTTGCATTCCTGGAATAAACCCAAATTGATCATGGTATGTGAGCTTTTTGGTGTGTTGCTGAATTCTGTTTGCTAAAATTTTGTTGAGGATTTTTTTATCTATGTTAATCTGTGATATTGGCCTGTAGTTTTCTTTTTTGTGTGTTGTCTGTCTGGTTTTGGTATCACGGTGGTAGTGGCCTCATAGAATGAGTTTGGAAGTATTCTTTCCTCTGTAATTTTTTGGAAGAGTTTTATTTTATTTTATTTTATTTTTTTTAAATTTTATTTTTACTTTATTTTACTTTACAATACTGTATTGGTTTTGCCATTCATTGACATGAATCCACCACGGGTGTATACAAGCTCCCAATCCTGAATCCTCCTCCCACCTCCCACCCCATATCATCTCTCTGGATCATCCCCGTGCACCAGCCCCAAGCATCCTGTATCCTGTATCGAACATAGACTGGCACTTCGTTTCTTACCTGATAGTATACATGTTTCAAAGCCATTCTCCCAAATCATCCCACCCTCTCCCTCTCCCTCAGAGTCCAAAAGTCTGTTCTATACATTTGTGTCTCTTTTGCTGTCTTACATAAAGGGTCATCATTACCATCTTTCTAAATTCCATATATATGTGTCAGTATACTGTATTGGTGTTTTTCTTTCTGGCTTACTTCACTCTGTATAATCGGCTCCAGTTTCATCCATCTCATTAGAACTGATTCAAATGTATTCTTTTTCATGGCTGAGTAATACTCCATTGTGTATATGTACCACAGCTTTCTTATCCATTCATCTGCTGATGGACATCTAGGTTGTTTCCACGTCCTGGCTATTATAAACAGTGCTGCGATGAACACTGGGGTACATGGAAGAATTTTAGCAGGATAAACATTAGCTCTTCTCTAAAATGTTTGATAGAATTCTCCCAGGTTGCCATCTGGTCCTGGGTTTTATTTTTGGGGAGAATTTTTTTTTTTTTTTTAATCACAGCTTCAATTTCAGTGCTTGTAATTGGGTTGTTCATAATTTCTATTTCTTCCTGGTTCAGTCTTGGAAGATTGAACTTTTCTAAGAATCTGTCCTTTTCTTCCAAGTTATCCATTTTGTTACCATATAGTTGTTCATAATAGTCTCTTATAATCCTTTTTATTTCTGCATTCTCTGTTGTAACCTCTCCTTTTTTTTATTTCTAAATTTGTTCATTTGATTCTTCTCTCTTTTTTCTTGATGAGTCTAGCTAAAGGTTTGTCAAGTTTATTTATCTTCTCAAAGAACCAGCTTTGAGTTTAATTTAATATTACTATTGTTCCTTTCGTTTCTCTTTCATTTATTTCTGCTTGGATCTTTATGATTTCTTTGCTTTTACCAATTTTAGGTTTTTCATACTTCTTTTTCCAGTTGTTTTATTTGAAAAGTTGGGTTTTCTATTTGATGTTTTTCTTGTTTCTTGAGGTAGAATTGTATTGCTGTAAATGTCCCTCTTAGAACTGCTTTCACTGCATCCTATAGGTTTTGAGTTGTCATGTTTTCACTGTCATTTGTTTCTAGAAATTTTTTGATTTCCCATTGATTTCTTCAGTAACCTGTTGGTTATTTAGAAACATGTTATTTAATCTTCATGTGTTCTATTTCTTACAGGTTTTTTCTAGTAAATGATATGTAGTCTGATAGCATTGTCATTGGAGAAGATGCTTGATACAATTTCAATTTTCTTAAATTTACTCAGGTTTGATTTGTGCCCCAAGTTATGGTCTACCCAGGAAAATGTTCTATGTGCACTTGAGAAGAAGGTGTATTCTTCTGCATCTGGGTGGAATGTTCTGAAGATATCAATGATCCATCTCATCTAATGTATCATTTAAGACTTGTGTTTCCTTTTTAATTTTCTGTTTTGATTCATCTGTCCATTGGTGTTAGTGGGCTGTTAAAGTCTCCTACTCTTATTGTATTACTTTCAATTTCTCCTTTTATGTCTGTTAGTGTTTGTCTTATGTATCGGTGTGTTCCTTTGTTGGGTGCATAGATATTTACAATTGTCATGTCTTCCTCTTGGGCTTGATCCCTTGATCATTATGTAGTGTCCTTCCTTATCTCTTGCAATCTTTATTTTAAGGTCTAATTTGTCTGATATGAGGATTGCTACTCCAGCTTTGTTTTGCTTCCCATTTAATGGAATATGCTTTTCCACTCTCTCACTTTCAGTCTATATGTGTCTTGAAGTCTGAGTGGGTTTTTTGTAGACAGCATATATATGGGTCTTGTTTTTGTATCCATTCAGCCAGTCTGTGTCTTTTGGTAGGAGCATTTAATCCATTTACATTGAAAGTAATTATTGATATATATGTTCTTATTGCCATTTTCTTAATTGTTTGGGATTGATTTTGTAGATTTTTTTTCTTCTTTTGTATTTCTTTTTTTTTAAATTTATTTTATTGAAGGATAGTTGATTGACAATATTGTGTTAATTTCTACTGTACAGCAAAGTGACTCAGTTATACATATATATACACATTGTTTTTCATATTCTTTTTCATTATGGTTTATCACAAGATATTGAATACAATTCCCTGTACTATACAGTAGGGCCTTGTTTATACATTATATATATTACTTGGAGGGTAAAGCATCTGCCTACGATGCAGGAGACCCGGGTTCATTCCCTGGGTAGGGAAGATCCTCTGGAGAAGGAAATGGCAACCCACTCCAGTATTCATGCCTGGAAAATCCCATGAACTGAGGAGCCTGGTGGGCTATAGTCCATGGGGTTTCAAAGAGTCGGACACGACTGAGTGACTTCTCTTACAATATTGTATTGGTTTTGTCACACATAAGCATGAATCCGCCACAGGTGCACACATGTTCAAGTCTCTTTAACATTTGTTGTAAACTGGTTTGGTGGTACTAAATTCTCTTAATTTTTGCTTGTCTGAAAAGTTTTTTATTTCTCCATCAATTCTGAGTGATATTCTTGCTGGATAGAGTAATCCTGGTTGTAGATTTTTCCCTTTCAGTAATTTAATTATATTCTGCCATTCCCTCTGGCCTTCAGAGTTTCTGCTTAAGACCAGCTGTTAACTGTATGGGGGTTCCCTTGTATATTACTTGTTGCTTCTCCCTTCTTGCTTTTAATATTCTTTCATTGTGTTTAGTCTTTGTTAGTTTGAGTAATATGTGTCTGGGCATGTTTCTCCTTGGGTTTATCCTATATAGGACTCTGCCTCTTGGCCTTGATTGACTGTTTCCTTTTCCATGTTGGGGAAATTTTCAACTATAAAATCTTCAAAAATTTTCTCATACCCCCTTTTTTTTTTTCTCTTCTTCTTCTGTTAGTTAGTTCAGTCACTCAGTCGTGTCTGACTCTTTGCAATCCCATGAATTGCAGCACGCCGGGCCTCCCTGTCCCTCACCAACTCCTGGAGTTCACCCAAACTCATGTCCATCGACTCAATGATGCCATCCAGCCATCTCATCCTCTGTCGTCCCCTTTTCCTCCTGCCCCCAATCCCTCCCAGCACGAGAGTCTTTTCCAATGAGTCAACTCTTCACATGAGGTGGTCAAAGTACTGGAGTTTCAGCTTCAGCATCATTCCTTCCAAAGAAATCCCAGGGCTGATCTTCAGAATGGACTGGTTGGATCTCCTTGCAGTCCAAGGGACTCTCAAGAGTCTTCTCCAACACCATAGTTCAAAAGCATCAATTCTTTGGTGTTCAGCTTTCTTCACAGTCCAACTCTCACATCCATACATGACCACTGGAAAAACCATAGCCTTGACTAGATGGACCTTTGTTGGCAAAGTAATAGGACTCCGATAATTCCAATGTGTGATATTGTCCCAGATGTGTCTTAGACTATCCTCAGCTCTTTTCATCCTTTTTACTTCATTCTGCTCCTCAGAATTTATTTCTACCATTTTATCTTTCAGCTAACTGATGCATTTTTCTGCTTCAGATATTCTGCTATTGCATCCTTATAGAGTATTTTTAATTTCAGTAATTGTTTTGTCTCTTTATATTTATTGTTTAATTTTTCTAGAAAAACATCTATTTCTGCTTTATTGACTATGCCAAAGCCTTTGACTGTGTGGATCACAAGAAACTGGACAATTCTGAAAGAGATGGGAATACCAGACCACCTAACCTGCCTCTTGAGAAATCTGTATGCAGGTCAGGAAGCAACAGTTAGAACTGGACATGGAACAACAGACTGGTTCCAAATAGGAAAAGGAGTACATCAAGGCTGTATATTGTCACCCTGCTTATTTAACTTCTATGCAGAGTACATCCTGAGAAATGCTGGACTAGAAGAAACACAAGCTGGAATCAAGGTTGCTGGGAGAAATATCAATAACCTCAGATATACAGATGACACCACCCTTAGGGCAGAAAGTGAAGAAGAGATAAAAAGCCTCTTGATGAAAGTGAAAGAGGAGAGTGAAAAAGTTGGCTTAAAGCTCCACATTCAGAAAACGAAGATCATGACATCCGGTCCCACCACTTCATGGCAAATAGATGGGGAAACAGTGGAAACAGTGTCAGACTTTATTGTGGGGGGCTCCAAAATCACTGCAGATGATGACTGGAGCCATGAAATTAAAAGACACTTACTCCTTGGAAGAAAATTATGCCCAACCTAGATAGTATATTCAAAAGCAGAGACATTACTTTGCCAACTAAGGTCCGTCTAGTCAAGGCTATGGTTTTTCCTGTGGTCATGTATGGATGTGAGAGTTGGACTCTGAAGAAGGCTGAGTGCTGAAGAATTGATGCTTTTGAACTATGGTGTTGGAGAAGACTCTTGAGAGTCCCTTGGACTGCAAGGAGATCCAACCAGTCCATTCCGAAGGAGATCAGCCCTGGGATTTCTTTGGAAGAATCATGCTAAAGCTGAAACTCCAGTACTTTGGCCACCTTATGTGAAGAGTTGACTCATTGGAAAAGACTCTGATGCTGGGAGGGATTGGGGGCAGGAGGAGAAGGGGACTACAGAGTGTTAGATGGCTGGATGGCATCATGGACTCGATGGACGTGAGTCTGAGTGAACTCCGGGAGATGGTGATGAACAGGGAGGCCTGGCGTGCTGTGATTCTTGGGGTTGCAAAGAGTCAGACACGACTGAGTGACTGAAGTGAACTGAACCGAGGTCTTTGTTAATTGATTCTTGCATTTTCTCCATTTTTTTTTTTCAAGGCTTTTGATCATCTTTACTCTCATTATTCTGAATTCTTTTTCATGTAGTTTGCCTATTTCCTCTTCATTTATTTGAACTTCTATATTTCTAGCTTGTTCCTTCATTTGTGTATTTCTATGCCTTTTCATTATTTCTTTTTTTAACTTATTGCGTTTGAGGTATCCTTTTCCCAGGCTTCAAGGTTGAATTTTTTCTTCCTTTTGGTTTCTGCCCTTCTAAGGTTGGTCCAGTTGTTTGTGTAAGCTTCGTATAGGGTGATATTTGTGCTGAATTTTTGTTTGTTTGTCTTTCCTTTAATGAGTAACGCTGAGTGAGGTGGTAATCCTTTCCGCTGATGATTGGGTTTGTATTTTTATTTTGTTTGTTGTTTAGGGTGATGCTGGGTCTTGTATTCAAGTGGTTTCCTTTGTGTGAATGCCCACTATTTGGTATTCCCTAGGGCTATTTCTCTGGTAGCCTAGGGTCTTGCAGTCAGTGCTCCCATTCCAAAGGCTCAGAACTTGATCTTCATTTCAGCTGGAAGATGGGAGATCTGTGTTTTGGCAGATCCAGACTCCTCATGACTTGAAAACAGTTCAATATACTTAGAAACGATTTGAATCAGAGTACTACTGATGTGCCATTCTTTCAGGTGTGTCTCTTCCTTCAAAGAATCTGGGAAGCTTCTTCCAGTGATCACTGGAAAGTTCTAACACAAACACTCCTCCACTTGTCTCTCTCCTTGGAGAGCACACTCTGCCTAGCCAGAGAGCTCCTTTGGATGTGCTCCAGCAGCCTCATGCTGGTGTCTATGAAGCCATTCTTGCAGTACTTGGCCTGGGGAACGCCTTTCCTCCTGAACTCGACCATGAAGTCCACTCCTCCTTTACCCTAAAACAGAACAGAAGAGGTTGCGGTCACCTGCCTGGAGAAGCAGGGCAGGCCACCTGGGTACATCCCATGGTTAACGCTTACATAATTTATTCCATTAATTTATTCATTTAAGAAACAATTTGGGTAACTTTTATGTGCAGGACACACATATATAAAAGCATACTACAATGCAGTATGATAAGTTCAAGAATATAGACAACTAATGAATTTTGCCTGAAATGCTAAAAAGGGAACTCAGAGAGGAAGCAGAGGTGCCTTTTGGACAGTCTTTGGAAGAAAAAGTAATTTTCATATTAGAGGAGAGAATGAGAAAGTGTCCTGGGCAAATAGGGAACACAATGTGTAAAGAAACGATGTGAAAGATCAAGTGTTTAAGAAAAATTTTATATTTTTCAAAACGACATTATTTTTGAGGAAGAGTTACCTAAGCAAAGTATATAATCCCTTCGTTCCTGTCCAAGGTGTGAATCCAAAATAAAATATATACCAATAATTCATTGTAAGCATAGTGACTTGTCATGAAATATACATTTAAACATAACACAAAATGGATGGTATTTTTTAACTTTTTAATTGAAGTATAATTTATACAAACCATGCTAATATTGTGTTCAGTTTCATGATTCTTTTTACCTATATAATCACTCATATTGCCACCGACTAGATTATGGATGCAAATTTTCAGCATTTCTTTCTCTCTTACTCCTTTCCTGTTCACTACTTACCTACCAAGTGTAATCATTAGTCTGACTTCTATCATCCTAAATTAACTTGTGCTGTTTATGAAGTCCATTTAAATACAATCATACACCATCTATATTGTGTCTGTCTTCTTTCATCTAAATTATATTTTGAGATCCTTCTTTGTTGTCACATGTATCAGCATTTGTTTTGTTTTGGGTTTTTTTTTTTTTCATTATTTGAGTTACATTTCACAATAATATGTTTATTCTGTTTCATGCTGTTGCACATTTAGGTTGCTTTTAGTTTGAGGCTATTAAGAATTAAATTGCTATGAATATCTTTATAATGAACGTTGGCATACATTTCTGTTGGGCATACATTTCTAATGGGTGTGTGTACATGCTGCTTCAGTCATGTCTGACTCTTTGTGACCCAGTGGACTGTAGCCTGCCAGGCTCCTCTGTCCATGGGACTTTTCAGGCAAGAACACTGGAGTGGGTTGTCATGCCCTCCTCCAGGGGATCTTCCAGACTCAAGGATCAAACTGGTATCTTTTACGTCTCCTGCATTGGCAGGCAGGTTCTTTACCAATAACACTACTTGGGAGGACCTTCTAACGGGCATATATCCTAAGTGAAATTGGAACATGTTTAGCTCCAGGAAGTGTTAGATAGTATTATTTTTGAACTTAAAATTTGCTTTTATATTTTCACACTATAGAGTGTTACAGAAAAACTAGTGCTGATGATGTTGTATTAGTTTCTTAGGGCTCCCATAACAAAATACCTGATTGAGGTGGCTTAAGTGAAAGAAATTTTCTCACTGTTTTAGAAGCTAGAGGTCCAAGATCAAAGCGTTGGTAGGTTGGGTTTCTTTCCAAGCCTCTCTTCATGGCTTGCAGATGGCACCCTTCTTGCTGTATTCACATAGCCTTTTCCTTATGTGCATATAGGTGATGTCTCTCTAATCTCCTCCTATTATATGGAGATCAGTCATATTGAAATGGGACCCACTCTAATGGCCTCACTGTAACCTAATTACTTCTTTAAAGGCTCTTTTTACAAATACAGACACATTCTAAAGTATTAGGGATTAAGGCTTCAGCATATGAATATTGAGAAGGAGACACAATTTGGTTCATAACAATAATTTAGTCAAACGCTGATTGCCACACATATTTTAACCTCTAAAAAAATCCCTTGACTTGGGAAAGAATAACTCCATGAATATTAACATTTAGAACTAAACAGATGTGATATTTTAAAAAGTATTTTCAGAGAATAACTTAAAACAGTTGGTATTTGCTGTAATATTTAACTCACATTCTTTGCACCAATGGGCTTACCAGGTGGCTGGCTCAGTGTTAGAAAATTCACCTCCAATGCAAAAACACACAGAAGATGTGGATTTGATCTCTGGGTCAGGAATATTGCCTGACTACTTAGGCAATGGCAATCCACTCCAGTGTTCTTGCCTACAAAATCCCATGGACAAAGGAGCCTGGCAGGCTACAGTTCATGGAGTTATGAAGATGCTACTGAGCACATATACTATGTACCAATAAAACAACTATAATTTCTTAAGATATATTCATCTATTAAAAAAAACTGCTTTCAATTATAAAGAACTTTTACTTATAGTCACATGATTATATACATGTCACTAGGCCAAAGTATAAGCATTGTTTTATTTCTTAAAAATAGAGTCAAAAAGAAATGTTTTCTGGTGTCATACTTGCTTAGAAAAAAATTACACAGAAGAAAAGTAATGGAGAGCTTAAATAGACTTATATGCAGTTTACACACATTATTTATTTTTAATCCTTCTCTACATTCAGTGACTGAGATATTATATCATCTCAAATTTACAGATGTGAGAACTGGAGACCAGACATGCCAAGTGTTCCAAGTTGGGTGGCAACATCTTTGCCTTTAAGTTAAGGAATCTTTTTATAATATTTAAATTTTAATTCAAATACATGTTTTCAAAAATAATGCCTCCAGTTCATAGCCAGTAGACCATATACTTATCATTCATTCATCACCACTCTCTATTCAAGCACAAAATAGGTATTTACTTACTTGTGCCTGAGATTGTGCTTGTGAAGATAGAGAAGTGAATAAGATAGAAAAGATCCCTGTCTTTATAGAACTTACAATCTAGCATCAAGTTACATAATTTTAGAGAATCAAGTAACGTATTTAGTAAGCTTATACTGCAAGCAATTCACTGTATTATCTTCTTATAATTAAATTATATCAAGTTTCCAATTTATTGGTGGAATCATTTTCTCTGAGGATTAGTTCAGATTCTGGAGAATGCTTGGTGCCCAGCCTAGACATGACAATCAATGTCATCAATGTGGTGGTCAAGGTGATGAGGAGAGGGTTTTCATAAAGCATCCATTCATGCCTGCCGCATCCTCAGTAATTTTCCTCCCAGCTCTATTTGTGTATTTCCACTATGTTTTATTCTTACCTGTTTCAAGTTACAATAGCTCTCAAAGGAACATCTATGGTGCTGTTACCTATCTGCAGAATTCTAGGACTGTAATAAAGATCTGGAGCTGTTTTAGGGTCAAATGCCTAGAAACAGCATTAAGATTTTTTTTCCTGCTTTCTCAGCATCATGTAAGGGTAAGGGAATTAAGGATTTGGCCAATTTCTTTTTATTTTTTTATTTATTTTTATTAGAGTATAGCTGAGTTACAATGTTGTGTTAGTTTTAGGTATATAACAAAGTGAATCAGTTATACCTATACGTATATCCACTCTTTTTTTAAGATTCTTTTTCCTTACAGGGCATTACAGAGTATCGAGTAGGGTTCCTTGTGTTAAATGATAGGTTCTTATTAGTTATCTATTTTATATGTAGTGGAATGTATATATCAATCTCAAGTTCCCATTTTATCCCTTCTTTCCACTCTGATGCCCTGGTAACCATATGTTTCTTTTCTACATCTGTGACTCTACCTCTTTTTTGTAAATAAGTATATCTGTACCTTTTTTTTAGATGTCACATATTAGTGTTATTTGTCTTTCTGTGTCTGACTTACTTCATTTAGCATGACAATCCCTAGGTCCATCCATATTGCTGCAAATGGCATTATTTTGGTCTTTGTATGGTTGAATAACATTCCATTGTGTGTGTGTATATATATATATATATATATAGTTGAATAACATTCCAGTGTGTGTGTGTGTGTGTGTGTATACCTCTTCATGTACTACTTCATGGTAAATACATGAGGAAAAGGTGGAAGTAGTGAAAAATTTCCTCTTCTTGGGCTTTAAAATTACAGCAGATGGTGACTGCAGCCCTGAAATTAGAAGAAAATTGCTTCTCGGCAGGAAAGCTATGACAAACCTAGACAGTATGTTGAAAAGCAGAGACATTACCCTGCCGACAAGGGTCAGTATAGTCATGGCTATGGTCCCCTCAGTGGTCACGTACAGTTGTGAGAACCAGACTGTAAAGAATCTGTCAGAGTGCCAAAAAATTGATGCTTTCAAACTGTGGTGCTTGCGAAGACTCCTGAGTGTCCCTTGGACTGCAAGGAGCTCAAAACAGTCAATCTAAAAGGAAATCAACCCTAAATATTCATTGGAAGGACTGATGGTGAAGCTGAAGCTCCAGTAGTTTGGTCATGTGATGTGAGAAGCTGATCCATCAGAAAAGACTCTGATGCCGGGAAAGATAGAAGGAGAAGAGGGTGTCAGAGGATGAACTAGCTGGATGGCATCACTGATGCAATGGATATGAACTTGGGCAAGCCTTCAGGAGATGGTTAGGGAGAACTGGAGTGCTGCAGTCCACGAGGTTGCAAACAGTTGGTGACGGCTGGGTGACTGAAAATTAACAGTGTATGTACCACATTTTCTTTGCCCATTCCTCTGTTGATATACATTTAAGTTGCTTGCATGTCATGGATATTGTACATAGTGTTGCAATGAACATTTGTGTGCATGTATCTTTAAATTATAGCTTTCTCCAGGTACATGCTTAAGAGTGAGAGTGCTGGGTCATATGGTAGTTCTAGTTTTAGTTTTATAAGGAACCTCCAGACTGTTGTCTATAGTAGCCGTACCAATTTACATTTCCACAAACTGTGTAAGAGGTTCCCTTTCTCTCCACACTCTCTTCAGCATTTATTATTTGTAATTTTTTTAAACTGATGGCTATTCAGATTGGTGTGAGGTGATATTTCACAGTAGTTTTGATTTATGTTTCTCTAATAGTTTGTGATGTTGAGCATCTTTTCATGTGCTTTTTAGCCATCTGTATGTCTTTTTGGAGAAATGTCATTTAGATATTCTGCCCATTTTTGATTCAATTATTTATTTTTTTATTGAGTCTTCATGAGATGTTTGTGCATTTTGGAAATTAATCCCTTGTATATTGTTTCATTTGTGAATATTTTCTCCCATTCCGAAGGTTGTCTTTTTCTTTTGTTGATGGTTTTCTTTGCTGTGCAAAACTTTTAAATTTAATTAGATCCCATTTGTTTGTTCTTGTTTTTATTTTCATTACTCTACCTACCCCTGACTCTGGGACCCAAACCTCTCTGATTCCTCTTCTCCTTTTCTCTGGTTGGGAAGAGTTTTATACAGCCATGGGCAAGTGAAGGGGATTCAGTGGCTATTCCTTTAACTTAATATATACTTTCTGGGTGGAAAAACTCTCTTTTCCAATATATTAAAATACCACACCACTGTAAAACTAATCCCAAAACTTTAAGAAACATGTGTTGTAGAACAGATTGACCAGGGCTGGAGGATTCAGAGAGTGTCCAGGAAGATGCAGAAAGGCTGAACTTAGGACAGAGATCTAAAGTGTAAGCAGGGATTGACTGGATAAAAGGGCTGCATGTGTATAGGTTTGTCCATAGGAGGAAGGAAGTTGGTGACTTTGAGAGAACAAAGTATTTCTGGGGGGTAAAAGCAGTAGAAAAAAGTTGTTAATGATGAAGCTGTTGAGGAAGGCAAGGGTGACATTGTGTAGGGCCCTAATAGATATGTTATGACCAAACAGACATATTTTGTCTTTGACCTAAAAGTAAATGAAAATTGTTAATGATTTTAACTGGGAAAAGAACCTAACTACATTTGATTTTCTAAATGATCCTTAAAAGAGAATGAGTTAAAGGGAGTGTAAAGAAGATGCTGTAAGACCAGAGACTATTTTTAAAATTAGTTCCTTTCCAACAACAACAAAAACAGTACTAATTATACTGTAGATAGATGAGAGCTTGGTGCTTCTCGGGTGCCAAACACCAGGTACCTTTATGTATTATCCCATTGAATCTTCACAAAATGATAAGCCTCACTTTAAAGATGAGAAAGATGAGTGAGATTAAAGAATTCAAATATAGGCAATCTACATCCAGATCTCATATGCTCGGCAGGGTCATTTTTTTTTTTTCTTTTCAAGTCAAAGAAAACTCATTCCAAAAGATAACTTTACTTCCTCACGCCCTTGTAATTAATAGCAGGGATATGCAAAATGGTTATAAAGAATTAAAAATAGAAGCTATAGAAAACAGTTTTTCTTCATGTAACTTTTAAAACATCTAGAATATAAACCTAATTAGATCTAATAGAAGATTAACTTGTAACTTGGCAAGCTTTACTTTCTTCTGCCTTATCAGTTTAAAAAGAGAACACTTTATATCAGTATTAGTAAGGATCTATGTTTGTAATAGAGAATATTTTCTCATATTTATTTCAAGCTACTAAATTGAATGATTTTACATATTAATTTATCAATTTCATTATTCTTTATGTTTAGATAATTCTACTAGATACAATATTAAAAGATAATCATATTCCATGTTGTGTTGAACATTTACCTCTCTGAAAATGAAAACATTTACTTTGTACAAAATCATTTTATATCACTATCTGTTCATTGTTTCCAATCCATTCAGTATAGGTTATAGGTATAGTTTCCTTCCAAGTTAAACAAAATGTTAGAGGAAATCTAACATTTTGTGAGCAAAATGATTCTTCATCATAAATTCCTTATATCATAAAATATCTAAAAGTACCATAATATACTACTTTACCATTTTAACTACAATCTACAAACACAGGATGTGAAATCTCAGAGGTGTTCTTGTTTAATATCAACAACTGAAAAGTGAACCACAACATCTGCTGTTCGTGAATTTTCTCCCCATGATGTCTATTTCAATTTTTAAACTGAGTTGTGTCAGGGCTGGGATTTTTCTTTTAAGATGTAGACTCTTTCCTCCCTTTTCATTTTGGGCTGTGTGATGCTATGAATTTATATTTGACTACTAGAAACTAGTGGAAGGAAAATGCTGATATCTACACTGAGAGAAGTTAATAATATAGTTTAGCAAAATTCTTTACTACGAGCCAAGTATTTTCCAATTTATTTAATAGTTCTAGCAGCTATCCAACTCTATAGCATGATGACTCAATTTCTGGAAGTGTTCCTAATACAATTTTCACACACACACAAAACCATCAGATCTTCTCTTTAAAAAGATATAAAAATATGTAGAAAAAATAGGATAACACAACTAAGAAAAACATTTTGTCATAGTTTTATCTGATTATTTTATATGTTTGATAGTACATCAACTACAGCTAATATTATAATTATCCATGTTCCCCTTCTCCTACCCTAGAAGCAATAGTTATGATTAAATTTGAGGCTATTCATTTTTTTATATTTAGTACAAACATTATCACAGCAGAGGTCTACGTATGTACCATATTTATGATTTTTAACTGAAATAGAATTATTTCATAACTATAAAGTATAAAGTGTTCTGCATTTTGTTTTGTTTACTCAGTATTAGGTCTGTGAGTCCAATCAAAGTTGGACTCATGTATATAAAAATAGTTCTGCTATATCTATTTTTGACAGCTATGTAATATTTCATTCCTCAGTCAGTCTCCCAATTCTCTTCTGATAGATGTTGATTTGAAATATTGCAATAAAATAGTTATATGTCTTTAGGGCATGTATAACAAATATTCTTTATAACATTTCCCCACTATACACCATAAATGTGAATTTTACGTCATAAGGCATATACATTTTCAAAAACAATACATAATAATACAACATTCTACAGGGTAGTTGTGGTGATTCTGCCAGCTCTCCTTTTTATGTGTCAATATCTTGTTGTTCTTTTTTTTCTTGATATTGCATTTTCCAGTTTTTTCTATTAAGCTTTTTTATATAGATGAGTCTGAAAAATATAAGAATAAAAAAGTAATAAAGACTATATTTAACTTTGTAATAAGAAATTGGATATTTATCTTTATCTAGACACACTGAGTATACTCATCCAGGGTACTTGTTTTAATACAATCTAATGTGCTTTGAATTTGGGCTTCCCTGGTGTCTCAGAGGTAAAAGAATCTGCTTGCCAATGAGGAGACACACGTTTGGTCCCTGGGTCAGGAAGACACCCTGGAGAAGAAGATGGCTGCCTACTCTGGTATTCTTGCCCCCAGGAAATCCCATGGATAGAGGAGTCTGGCAGGCTACAGTCCATAGGGTCTCAAAAAGACACTATGTAGCAGCTAAACAACACCAACATGCTAATGACTCCTAAATTTATATCTCAACTCTAGGCTTCCAAATGAACTCCAGACTTATATAAGTAATAAACTATTGTACTATCAACCTGAATGTCTACTAGTATCTTGGACTTTATTATCCAAATATCAGACTTTTTCTCCCCAAACCCACTCCTTTCAACAGTCTTGTTCATCACAGTCAGTGAAAACCCCAACCTTCCAACCTTGACCTTTGCTGTTATTAACTCTTCTTATTTTCTTGTATCCCACATGAAATTGATCATCAAGCCCTGCTGTCTCTATTTTCAAAATACCATAGATTTAATATTCAACCACATTTTATTATCTTCACCATCACCACTGTTATAATCCACTGCTAAGGAAAATATCTCTCCCCGATTGTTGTGATGGATTTCTAAATTATCTTGTTGCCTCTATCTTTGCCAACTTATAGTCTATTCTCAAAATTGTTGTGGTCTACTAACACATAATTCACACTATGTTATTCATGCTCTCAGGATCCTCCAACTACCCTAATTAAAATCCAGTCTTTGCATAACATTCAAGATACTATTTGATCATGACTCTATTATTTTTCAGACTTCTTCTGCTATATATTTCTCTGCCTTTCTACGACCATATTGCCATCTTCTCTGTTTGTAAAATACAAGAAACTTCCCCTATGTGTACCTTGAGCTAGTACACTTCTTCCAGACATATACAATGTCTACTTCCAAGTTCAACTTAGGTCTTTATTCAAAAGCTACTTCAGAGGTGATTTTCAGCCTTTCTATCAAAAATTTCAATAATCTTTCCATGCAACACACCCAGAATATTATAGTTCCCATTTCTGCAATATCTTTTTCTCCTTAACACTAATCAATAGATAATATGCAATATAACCAATATATTGCAGTTCATTGGTTTCACAGAGTTAGACATGACTTAGTGATTGAACAACAGCAACAACATATTTGATTGATTCCTTAGCTCTTAGCACAGCACCAATTACGTGAAAGATACATTCAGTATTTCTTAATTTTATGAAAAATATATCTAGTGAATTAATTTTAACATAAGAAAGAGGAGAGTGGAAAAGTTGGCTTAAAGCTCAACATTCAGAAACTAAGATCATGGCATCTGGTCCCATCATTACATGGGAAATAGATGGGGAAACAGTGGAAACAATGTTAGACTTTATTTTGGGGGGCTCCAAAATCACTGCAGATGGTGACTGCAGCCATGAAATTAAAAGACACTTACTCCTTGGAAGGAAAGTTGTGACCAACCTAGATAGCATATTGAAAAGCAGAGACATTACTTTGCCAACAAAGGTCCATCTAGTCAAGGCTATGATTTTTCCAGTAGTCATGTATGGATGTGAGAGTTGGACTGTGAAGAAAGCTGAGCGTTGAAGAATTGATGCTTTTGAACTGTGGTGTTGGTGAAGACTCTTGAGAGTCCCTTGGACTGCAAGGAGATCCAACCAGTCCATTCTGAAGGAGATCAGCCCTGGGATTTCTTTGGAAGGAATGATGCTAAAGCTGAAACTCCAGTACTTTAGCCACCTCATGCGAAGAGTTGACTCACTGGAAAAGACTCTGATGTTGGGAGGGATTGGGGGCAGGAGGAGAAGGGGACGACAGAGGACGAGATGGCTGGATGGCATCACTGACTCAATGGACATGAGTCTGAGTGAACTCCGGGAGTTGGTGATGGACAGGGAGGCCTGGCGTGCTGCGATTCATGGGGTCGCAAAGAGTTGGACACGACTGAGCCACTGAACTGAACTGATGCACTATATCACATTGTTTAAATATATAAATTAAAAATTATTTGCCAATTATAAATGTTGAAATACTTTGAAAATGAGTTTCTGAAGAGATAGCTCTACAGTATCTCTAACACATGATTTTTAACACAGTTGCCATTTAAGAGGTATCAGGTTGCTTTCTTGGTTACTTTTTTATCAATTTATATAGCTACTAAAAAAAAAGATGCAGCCATCTTCCTTTTTGGATATAGTGAAAAACAAATTTTGTCTGTTAAAATAAATATTCAACTATAGAACCATTAATATCTTTTCAAAAGGCTGTTAGACAATATCCAACTCCATCAACTGTGTCTGTAACACATTAGGCAAAGGATATCTTTTATGATGTAAATAAGACATATATTATTACAATTCCTTTACTTTCTGAAGAATTCTTATTCAAATACATTTCATATATATATATATATATATACACATCATATTCAAATCTGGCAATGTACCAACTTTTTGCTAGCCAAAAGTATTACAAAATGGAATATATGTATATATATATTTCAAATATTTGAATGCCTTACATAAATTTAGAACACATTACTGAGAAATAGAAGTTATTTGAGAATGAAATCACTTAAAATCCTGCTGTGATACAATCATTAGAGCATAGTAAGCTGTAGTCTTTGCTTCAGTTTTGCTCACAGTACCTAACTCATTATAAATTTATCCATATTTTCTCTAATTTAATAACATTCACTTGTCCCCATCATCTCTGGCCTCTAAAATAAGTGAACCACAAACTTTTAATTATGATCTTGCAGCCATAGAAAACTTGGAAAATATAATCACAATTTAAAATTAACTCTTTGTCTTTAGGTTGAAAAAAATGCTTTCAATTGCATACTTTTTTTCTTAACCACAGGTGATATTTCATAAGTTTAAAGGACTGTTTCAAAAAAAGGAAGGTACTTTCAAATAATTTTCCATGCCTTCATTCAGCAGGTAACCCAAACCTTCATAATCCCCAAATGCTGCACTTCAAAGTTATGCTTAGGAAAAAAATATTGAAAAGAACAGCCTCTCTTTCCAGTTGATTTAAAACATCACTAGCTTATTTTCAGTACACATATGGAGTTACTTTTAAAAAGAAATCTTGGAATATTGCCAGACTACATACAGGAAAGGCTTTTCTCCAGAGAGAGCTAAAATTCATTATCTGAGCTTTGGGACACCCATGTTCCTTCAAAATTTGGACACATCTTTGTTCCTCCATGATTAGTGATAGGAGTTTGACTTAAAATAAGAGACTACTCAATATGTAACTAGAGTGTGCAGAAACCAAAGGATTGCCGTGTTTTGAATTGAAACTTATTAATAATTATACACTTAAATAAAATATTAGTTCCATGATGTGACAGCTTTTGAAAAAAGACTATTTTTTATCTGAGCTTGTTTACAAACATAAGACATTATGTATTTATAAATAACAGGAAGTTGAAGTTTGGACACTTTGTGTTATTTCTCTTCTTAATTGGTTGGCTTCTTTTATTTGAATCTATCTGATTGGAGTTTTTTTAGAAGAAAATCCCTAAATCTTATGAATCTAAAGACAATATAATTATTTTGTTATTGTTGTTAAGTGGTCATTTACAGCAATAAATGTTTAAGAAATTCGGTCTATTTGTGATCCATAAAATAAATCCAGCAAAGTGGACAACAGACTTACAAATTAAAAGGAAAAAAAAGCAAAGTTAACATAAGGATTCAATAATAATTTGTAACATTGCACTGTGAAATACTACAGTGATAATTATTTTCTAGATTACTCATATAAGTATTTTTTCTCACACATGGGATACATTTCATTTCTTTCATTGGTGAAATGGTAAAATAAAATCCGCATAATTGATGTTGAAGAGCCAATAATATAAAACAAAGTTAATATATATATAATGCATATAATAAAATTTTAATAAGCACAGGCATGTTGTCTCTAAAGTACACAATACTAACCTATGCAGTGGATTCATACAATAAAGAAGATATTAAGAGACTATTGTTAAAATGTCAGTCTTACACATAAGAAAAAATAAGTGCATTTTGTTGCATGCTGAATACAGAAGCTAAGGGACTTGTTTATGTCCATTTTTAGTCATTGGGAAACAAATACACAGAATTTTAGAAACTGCTTGAAGGAAGAAAAAGCTTTGGCATGCTGGAAGTGCATTTTATATCACAACTGAGCATTACATATCAAAGGAGTTTTTAACCACTGTGATTTTGTCCACAAAGAAGGTCTGGACACTTTCTGTATCTGCATAATTTGATGGACTCAGGTATTCTGAGCTTAATGATGAATTATTTCAAATGGAACCAAGTGTAAGTTCTATTTAAAAGAGTAATGGTAGGGCTGGGCAGGATTACTTCTGTGAAATGAATTAGAACACTATGAACTGCAATATATCAGTGATAAGTCTAGCATATTTCAGTACTGCTGCTATTGGAGAAATGAGTCTGAATCACTTAAGCATCACAAATCCTAGGCCATATTTTTATTTCCAGTCGTACCCTTTGTGCTGTTTCCAAATACACAGCTCTAGCTGATTTCAAAGGCAGTAGATGAGAGATAAAAGAAAAGTAAGGATTGTTCTACCTCAGCAATTCATGATCCCTCTAAGGCCACTGATTTTGAAAGAATATGGAGACCTTGGTGTCTCAGCAGAATAGAAGCAGCTACTCTTTTCTATTCCACTCCCGTGAGGCAGCACAAACATTTATCCAGTTTACCATAGCAAATGATTCTCCATGTCCAGAAAATTACAACACTCTTCCTCTCTTCACTCCAAGGAGTCATAAAACCTAAATTAAACATAACTGTCCAAATAATTATTTTTAGCTATGTTAACAAGTCAACAAGGGAAATAAATGGAGCCATTTGATTTGAATAATTTTATAATATGAAAAATAATAATTTGTAACATTTACACATTGCTTATTAACTTTTAAATTCTTATTTAAAAAATATTTTATGGGCCTAGTGTAGAGCTATATAGTATATTACTAAAATGTATGTTCCTCTTTCTAAAATCTTTAAAACTTTCTAAGTAATACTTCTTTAATGTTTCATATGGATGAATCCCATTTCTCCTTTGAAATTATTCTTCATTTCCATTTATATACATTTAAAATATGTTTAATTATAATATTTTAGTAATATGTTTCAGTGTTCAAATTACTTATAACTTTTCTACATAGTTATGCTAATATTTGATGAAATGGATAAACATTTACAGTTTTATGAACTCCATTAATTAAAATATCATTTCATTGAAAAGCAGAAACTAAAAGCTACTGAAAGGAATACAGTACTGTTAGGAAACTTTAGATATATGTACTAAAAATGTCTAATATTTATTGAATACTTACCAGATTTCACTCACTATACTGTTATTATATGCATTATCTCATTTAATCATTGCACAGCCCTATGAGTTAGCATTATTTTGACCCATTTAAAAAATATTAAAACGAAGAATTACAGATGGTAAGTAAATTGCTCAAGATGGCAGATAAGGAAGACTTGGAGTTTGGATGCAGATATCTGAATTGAGAATTCTTTTTTTGACAATGTTTTATTATTATTCTGGGCTTCCCTGATGCTCAGCTGGTAAAGAATCCACCTGCAATGCAGGAGACCTGGGTTCTATCCCTGGGTTGGGAAGATCCCTGGAGAAAGGAAAGAGTACCAACTCTGGCCTAGAGATTTCCATGGACTGTATAGTCCATGGGGTGGCAAAGAGCTGGAAAGAGTCTCAAAGAGCGGCGATTATTATTCTGGTGACACAATGTTCTGGGCTAGAAAAATTCTAAGATACAATTTCTAGTTAGATTGAGTTTTAAGATTATGGTTGTTCAATAAAGGCTTGTAAATTGAATGCATAAAATATATACTGTTTTGAAAACATAGAGTCTACTTTGTGTGTCAGCTATGTGTTGAGTGCAAACTAAAATAATTAATTCATGGTCCTAACAGAAAGGACCACTAAAAAATAGAGCAATACACTTTTTCTGCAAAGGGCCATTTAGTAAATATCTTAAACTTTGGGGGGGCCACATAGTTTCTCAAAACTAATTCACTCTGTCATTTTTTAGCTTGGAAGTTGCTAAAGAGAATCTGTAAATGCATAAGCATTGTTATAGTCCAATGAATCTTTATTAAGAATACTGAAATTTAAATTTCATATCAAGTGTCAATAAATATTATTAATCTTATTATTATTTTCATCAATTTAAATGTGAAAATACAGCCTAGCTCATTGTATGAACTTGGCCAGTTAACCAAGTCACTAGCCATACATACCTACTAAGCACTAAAGTTTGCTTGTGTGTGAGTGCTCAGTAGCTTCACTCATGTCCAATTCTTTGTAACCCCATGGACTGTAGCCTGCCAGGCTCCTCTGTCCATGAGATTCTCCAGGCCAGAATATGAGAGAGTTGTCATGCCCTCCTCCAGGGAATCTTCCCAACCCAGGGATCGAACCAGGGTCTCATGCCTGTCCTGCATTACAGGCAGATTCTTTACCACTGAGACACTGAAGAAGCCCAAGCACTTAAGTTTAAGTAACTCGAATTGAAACGTACTGTAAGTGTAAAATATACACCAGATTTTTAAAAGACTTAGTATAACTTTTCTGAAGGAGATCATCCCTGGGATTTCTTTGGAAGGAATGATGCTAAAGCTGAAACTCCAGTACTTTGGCCACCTGATGTGAAGAGTTGACTCATTGGAAAAGACTCTGATGCTGGGAGGGATTGGGGACAGGAGGAGAAGGGGACGACAGAGGATGAGATGGCTGGATGGCATCACTGACTCGATGGACGTGAGTCTGAGTGAACTCTGGGAGTTGGTGATGGATAGGGAGGCCTGGTGTGCTGTGATTCATGGGGTCGTAAAGAGTTGGACATGACTGAGTGACTGAATTGAACTGAACTGAACTGAACTGAGTATAACTTTTTAAAAATAATATTCTTTTGAAATAATAAGCTTTTGATATGATTATATATATTATTAAAATTAAGATCATCTGTTTTATTTTTCCCTTTTTCTTAACATAAAATCTAGAAATTTTTAAATTACACATGTGGATCACATTATAATTCTCTATATTACTAAAATGTTACTTTCAGTTCAGTTCACACAGTCTAGTCTCACTCCTTGTGACCCCATGAACCGCAGCATGCCAGGCCTCCCTGTCCTTCACCAACTCCTGGAGTTCACCCAAACCCATGTCCATTGAGTCGGTGATGCCATGCAACCATGTCATCCTCTGTCGTCCCCTTCTCCTCCTGCCCTCAATCTTTTCCTGCATCAAGGTCTTTTCAAAAGAGTCAGCTCTTCACATGAGGTGGCCAAAGTATTAGAGTTTCAGCTTCAACATCAGTCCTTCCAATGAACACCCAGGACTGATTTCCTTTAGGATGGATTGGTTGGACTTCCTTGCAGTCCAAGGGACTCTCAAGAGTCTTCTCCAACACCACAGTTCAAAAGTATCAATTCTTTGGCACTCAGCTTTCTTTATAGTCCAACTCTCACATCCATACATGACCACAGGAAAAACCATAGCCTTGACTAGAAGGACTTTTGTTGGCAAAGTACTGTCTCTGCTTTTTAATATGCTGTCCAGGTTGGTCATGACTTTCCTTCCAAGAAGTAAGGTTCTTTTAATTTCATGGCTGTAAACACCATCTATAGTGATTATGGAGCCCCACAAAATAAAGTCTGACACTGTTTCCACTGTTTCCCCATCTATTTCCCATGAAGTGATGGGACCAGATGCCATGATCTTCGTTTTCTGAATGTTGAGCTTTAAGCCAACTTTTTCACTCTCCTCTTTCACTTTCACCAAGAGGCTCTTTAGTTCTTCACTTTCTGCCATAAGGGTGGTGTCATCTGCATAGCTGAGGTTATTGATATTTCTCCCAGCAATCCTGATTCCAGCTTGTGCTTCCTCCAGCCCAGCGTTTCTCATGATGTACTCTGCATAAAAGTTAAATAAGCAGGGTGACAATATACAGCCTTGATGTACTCCTTTTCCTATTTGGAACCAGTCTGTTCCATGTCCAGTTCTTACTGTTGCTTCCTGACCTGCATGCATGTTTCTCAAGAGACAGGTCAGGTGGTCTGGTATTCCTATCACTTTCAGAATTTTCCACAGTTTATTGTGATCCACACAGTTAAAGGCTTTGGCATAGTCAAGAAAGCAGAAATAGATATTTTTCTGGAACTCTTTTGCTTTTTCGATGATCCAGCAGAGGTTGGCAATTTGATCTCTGGTTCCTTTGCCTTTCCTAAAACCAGCTAGAATATGTGGACGTTCATGGTTCATGTTAGTTGACAGAATGTGGTTCACTGGAGAAGGGAATGGCAAACCACTTCAGTATTCTTGAGAACCCCATGAACAGTATGAAAAGGCAAAAATATAGGACACTGAAAGATGACTCCCCAGGTTGGTAGGTGCCCAATATGCTATTGGAGATCAGTGGAGAAATAACACCAGAAAGAATGAAGGGATGGAGCCAAAGCAAAAACAACACCCAGTTGTGGATGGGACTCATGATAGAATCAAGGTTCAATGCTGTAAAGAGCAATATTACATAGGAACCTGGAATGTCAGGTCCATGAATCAAGGCATATTGGAAGTGGTCAAACAAGAGATGGCAAGAGTGAACATTGAAATTCTAGAAATCAGTGAACTAAGATGAAGTGGAATGGGTGAACTTAACTCAGATGACTGTTATGTCTACTACTGTGGGCAGGGATCCCTTAGAAGAAATGGAGTAGCCATCATAGTCAACAAGAGAGTCCAAAATGCAGCTCAGTTCAGCTTAGTTGTTCAGTTATGTTCAACTCTTTGGTACCACATGAATCACAGCATGCCAGGCCTCCATGTCCATCACCAACTCCTAGAGTCCACTCATACTCTTGTCCATCGAGTCGGTGATGCCATCCAGCCATCTCATTCTCTGACATCCCCTTCTCCTCCTGCCCCCAATCCCTCTCAGCATCAGGGTCTTTTACAATGAGTCAACTCTTCACATGAGGTGACCAAAGTATTGGAGTTTCAGCTTTAGCATCAGCCCTTCCAATGAACACCCAGGACTGATCTCCTTTAATATGGACTGGTTGGACCTTCTTGCAGTCCAAGGGACTCTCAAGACTCTTCTCCAACACCACAGTTCAAAAGCATCAATTCTTTGGCACTCAGCTTTCTTCACAGTCCAACTTTCACATCCATACATGACCACAGGAAAAACCATAGCCTATTAGGTGGAACTTTGTTGGCAAAGTAATGTCTCTGCTTTTAAATATGCTATCTGGTTGGTCATAACTTTCCTTCCAAGGAATAAGCATCTTTAAATTTCATGGCTGCAATCACCATCTGCAGTGATTTTGGAGCCCAAAAAAATAAAGTCTGACACTGTTTCCACTGTTTCCCCATCTTTTTCCCATGAAGTGATGGGACCAGATGCCATGACCTTAGTTTTCTGAATGTTGAGCTTTAAGCCAACTTTTTCAGTCTCCTGTTCCACTTTCATTGAGAGGTTTTTTAGTTCCTTTTCACTTTCTGCCATAAGGGTGGTGTCATCGGCATATCTGAGGTTATTGATAGGGGCAGGGGCAGAGCGGCGCTAACCCATGCCCGAGGTCAGGGGCGGCAGCCAAAATGAGCAACCCCACATCCAAGAGCGGCGGCTGAATGGGCACAGGAGGGCCGAGAGGAGCTACTCCACGTTCAATGTCATGAGGGGTGGCCTTGAGGAGACACCACTCATCCAAGGTAAGGAACAGCAGATGTGCTTTACTGGAGCAGCCCTGAAGAGATACCTCAAGTCCAATGTAAGAGAAACCCAAGTAAGACAGTAAGTGTTGCGAGAGGGCATCAGAGAGCGGACACACTGAAACCATACTCACAGAAAACTAGTCAATCTGATCACATGGGCCACAGCCTTGTCTAACTCAATGAAACTAAGACATGCCATGTGGGGTGACCCAAGACAGGTGGGTCATGGTGGAGAGGTCTGACAGAATGTGGTCCACTGGAGAAGGGAATGGCAAACCACTTCAGTATTCTTGCCTTGAGAACCCCATGAACAGTATGAAAAGGCAAAATGATAGGATCCTGAAAGAGGAACTCCCCAGGTTGGTAGGTGCCCAATATGCTACTGGAGATCAGTGAAGAAAGAACTCCAGAAAGAATGAAGGGATGGAACCAAAACAAAAGCAATACCCAGCTGTGGATGTGACTGGTGATAGAAGCAAGGTCCGATGCTGTAAAGAGCAATATTGCATAGGAACCTGGAATGTCAGGTCCATGAATCAAGGCAAATTGTAAGTGGTCAAACAGGAGATGGCAAGAGTGAATGTCGACATTCTAGGAATCAGCCAACTAAAATGGTCTGGAATAGGTGATTTGAACTCAGATGACCATTATATCTACTACTGTGGGCAGGAATCCTTAGAAGACATTGAGTAGCCATCATGGTCAACAAGAGTCCGAAATGCAGTACTTGGATGCAATCTCAAAAATGACAGAATGATCTCTGTTCGTTTCCAAGGCAAACCATTTAATATCACAGGGATCCAATCCTATGCCCCAACCAGTAAAACTGAAGAAGCTGAAATTGAACGGTTCTATGAAGAGCTACAAGACCTTTTAGAACTAACACCCAAAATGCAGTACTTGGATGCAATCTCAAAAATGACAGAATGATATCTGTTCATTTCCAAGGCAAACCATTCAATATCATGGTAATCCAAGTGTATGCCCCGACCAGTAACGCTGAAGAAGCTGAAGTTGAAATGTTCTATGAAGACCTATAAGACCTTTTAGAGCTAACACCCAAAAAAGATGTCCTTTTCATTATAGGGGACTGGAATGCAAAAATAGGAAGTCAAGAAATACCTGGAATAACAGGCAATTTTGGCCTTGCAGTACAGAATGAAGCAGGGCAAAGGCTAACATAGTTCTGCCAAGAGAACACACTGGTCATAGCAAACACCCTCTTCCAACAACACAAGAGAAGACTCTACACATGGATATCAACAAATGGTCAACACCAAAAGATGATTGATTATATTCTTTGCAGCCAAAGATGGAGAAGCTTTATACAGTCAGCAAAAACAAGACCAGGAGCTGACTGTGGCTCAGATCATGAGCTCCTTATTGCCAAATTCAGACTGAAATTGAAGAAAGTAGGGAAAACCACTAGACCATTCAGGTATGACCTAAATCAAATCCCTTACAATTATACAGTGAAAGTGAGAAATAGTTTTGAGGGACTAGATCTGATAGACAGAGTGCCTGATGAACTATGGGCAGAAGTTCGTGACATTGTACAGGAGACAGGAATCAAGACCATCTCCAAGAAAAAGTAATGCAAAAAAGCAAAATGTCTGTCAGAGGAGGCCTTAAAAATAGCTGTGAAGAAACGGAAGTGAAAAGCAAAGGAGAAAAGGAAAGATATATCCATTTGAATGCAGAGTTCCAAAGAATAGCAAGGAGAGATAAGAAAGCCTTCCTCAGCGAGCAATGCAAAGAAAGAAGAAAACAATAGAATGGGAAAATGTTACTTCATATGTAATAATATCTGTAGGTAAACAGACCCCTACCTACGTTTGTAGCAATTCTAGGGATTTGTTAGCTATTGAACTAAGATAAAGCATCATTAAAGAAATTTTTTAAAAATTCGATCATGCATTAAAAATAAAATCAATAGTTTCTAGACAGAAAAGGAACCAAGGCACTCAAGACACAGATTCTGGTACTATTAGCATAAGTCTGAGGAATTCAAAGTTGTTCATTACTACTAGAAAATAAATTATAATGTAGAAAAAATGACGAAAGATAATGCTGCATGAGTTAACCAAGACTGGATCATGAAGGATCGGTTTGGCATGCTGAGGATCTTAAACTTTATCTAAAAATGAAGGCACTGACCAATGTTAGGCACTGGTGGGCACTCTGAACTCTTCAGAAAATGTACTCATTTAGATAGAAGGAGGAAGTAGTCAGAGATAAGTCTCAGGCTACCTGCTAATAGCACTGGGTGAACTGAAGTGTCATCTGAAGACAAATGAAATACAGCACTAGAAAATGGTGATTTCTTTGGTATGTTCGCAGGTGTATTTATCCACTTACTTGTTTTGTGGAGATTGGTGTCAAGACAATGAAAAAGCATTCAAGTTCAGACCTATGGATACTTAGTAGATGAATGGTAGTTTTTCTGGTATATGGACATTTCAGCTTTGAAACCAAGAGGACTAAGTCATAGACTCAGATCTTGAAAACTGTAGGAATAGAGACCCAGGCATAGGAAACAGACATGTGGACAACTGGAGGCAGGGGGCAATATGCTAAGTGAAGTTAGTCTGACAAAAAGACAAATAACCATATGAGCTCTCTTGTACATGGAAAATTAAAAGAAAGAAGGGAAAATAAAAAATAACCTGATATACAGAAATAAAGATGGTTGCCTCAGGGAGGAGGTGGGGGATGGGGAAATGGGTGCAGTGGGTCAAAAGATAAAAGGGGGAAAAAATGCAGTTGATGTGAAATACACATAAAATTTTTGAATCATATTCCAAATATTGAGTTCACATATATACCTTTGTTAAAAAAGAAAAAATAGCTAACAAAAATGGTGCATTTAGATTTATGAGATATGGAAATAAATTCAGAGCCCAAGAGATGTTACTATTTGAGAAGTCCCTATAATCTTCCAAGCCTCATTCTTACAGAAGAAATAATGATATTCCTCAGTAATTATTTTTCATTAAAAAGGGAAAGAATGAAAACTGGCAGCATGTTTGAAGATGGAGGAGATGATGAGGTCAATTTTTAGTAACTGGATCCCATCAGGAATCTATCACTTCTCAAAATCTGCATTAAATTCTCTGCTAACATGTAATGTGCTAATAGAATTACATTGAAGGTAAACATCTCCATGGAGAGAAAGGGGGAAGAAGAGTAACACATGCCGTGGGAGCTACAAGCATATAAACATAAAACATGCTGCTACTCCTCAAGAAGAAGAAACAAAAGAAATACAAGGAAAAGCTTGTGTTATTTTGCTTTTCTAACAACTACCTACCTAACAAGCTAACTAAATCACTATTAAAGCCCCTTTATATACTTTCTTTCTGCCTTTTCTGGGGTCACTTTATTGTTTCCTAATTGTTTTCATACTCTTTATTCTCTCCTCACCATTGATCTGATTTTTAGTCTTCCTTAAAATAAACTTTCTATTTGTCCTGAATCTTATATGGCCTCTAGGAGAGAGAGGTCTTTCCACATATACTCTCATTTCCAGTGGTTTCTGTGGAAAGAGTTGTTTCAAGGGCAGAGAATGGGAGAGAGAAGGAAGGAGAGTCACCTATCAAGCTTTCCAACTTTACTTCAATGAATGCAATTCTTTTTTCTCTTTTGAACAAAAGTCAGATTTTATTTGATGAAATAGTTTCACTGTTAAGAAACAGCCAAATATTTCATTCTGGCTTCCAAATACTTACCAACTTAATTTTCTTCCTCTCACCTCTCTTGCAACCTACTCCAGGATTCTGGCTTGGAGAATCCTGTGGACAGAAAAGCCTGGTCAACTACAGTCCATAGAGTCACAAAAAGTCAGATATGACTGAAGTGACTTAGCCTGCAGGCATGTCTCTTTCAATGAAGTTGTAACATAAGAAAATGGGAGACGTTGTAGAGAAAACAAAAAAATGTAGACGATTTGAAATGCACAATTTACTATAGGGACAAATGAGTTTTGCAACTGTGGGACTGTGGGTCATATCAGGGAAATAAGGAAGGATTATAGTTGGGGCTTCCCTGGTCGCTCAGAGGTTAAAGTGTTTGCCTGCAATATGGGAGACATGGGTTCGATCCCTGGGTCGGGAAGATCCCCTGGAGAAGGAAAAGGCAACCCACTCCAGTATTCTTGCCTAGAGAATCCCATGGACAGAGGAGCCTGGTGGGCTGCAGTCCATGGGGTTGCAAAGAGTCGGACAGGACTGAGTGACTTCACTTCCACTTTCTTCACTTTCATAGTTGAAAGAGGGCTTCCCTGGTGGCACTAGTGCCTAAGAACCCACTTATCAATGCAGGAGACATGAGACTAGGGTTCGATCCCTGGGTCGGGAAGATACCCTGGAGAAGGAAATGGCAGCTCCCTCCAGTATTCTTGCCTGAGAAATCTCATAGGCAGTGGAACCTGGCAGGCTACAGTCATGAGGGGGCAAAGAGTTGGACACGACTTAGTGACTAAACCACCACACCACAGTAGTTGAGAGAGAGTTGTAAAGCCACATCTTTGGAGAGAAACTGACAAATGAAGCCATCACCTTCTCCAAATAGAGAGGGCTGAAGGCTCCACATCTTTTACCTTATGTTTTGTGAAAGCACATTCACAGGCCCTTGGAAAGAATCTGCTCTGGGCCCACTAAACCTAAGTGGGGCCAGGGAGAAAGGACGGTGCCTGACTCACCCTTGGGAAAGCAGTAGGCCAGAAATGGCACCATTAATAGACCTGAGCACCATCATTGTGTCCTCCCTAAGAAGAGAGCCTGGACCACACTGGGACTGCAAAGTCATTCGGGAGTGACACTGGGTTAGAGTCAAGAGGGTTTCAAATGTATCCTCTGGTGATGGACTCTGGATTTTCCACAAATGCCCTCAAAAAGGGCAAAGGTCATCTTAATCAACTTCAAGGTCTGGAAGTGTGAAGTCATCTAGAAAATAAAAACTTCAATTCTATCCCCGACCTCTCCTGCCTTCTCCCACCTCATTGCTGCCATGGGAAACGGAGGGAATGAATGGGGAGAGCTGACATCGTTGATGTCAACGCTCCTTCTAGAAAAGCACCCCCAGTTACAGACCTTATCATGGTTTAAAGAGGGAATAAGCTTTAAATTTGACTAAAAATAAAATGTTGATGGATATATTGAACTGGATATATTCTAATTGCTGAGTGAAAGTGAAAGTGAAGTCATGTCCGACTCTTTGTGACCTGTGGACTGTAGCCCACCAAGCTCCTCCGTCCATGGGATTCTCCAGGCAAGAATACTGGAGTGGGTTGCCATTTCCTTCTCCAGGGGATCTTCCGGATCCAGGGATCGAACCCAGGTCTCCCACATTGCAGGCAGACGCTTTAACCTCTCACTACCAGGGAAGCCCTTAAATACAAGAATATGGTCTCTCAGAAAACCTCCTATAGAGACACAGAACTTCAGATCCAAGTACTAACATCAAAGATTTCAAGGGAGGAAGGGAAACCAGGTTGAAAGAAGAAGAGGGAGGAGGCGGGAGAGAGGGGGCAAAAGGGGTGGACTTAAAGATGTCTCCTGCCACCTACAGATGCCCAGGTGTTATAGAACTTTTCCCTGGGCCTCCAGAGAAGGGAGGACTGGAACTCGGCCCTACCAGAAATCAGACCAGACCAGAACCAGAATTCAAGTTCTCTGCCAAGATGAGGTGATCAGTCTCCAATCCTCAGCTCAGGCTGAGGGCCCTTCGACCAGATTCCTGCTTCCAGGACCAGGGGACTAGAAAAACAGGGAAGGATAGGAAGGGTTAAGGAGAGGAAAGAGAGAGGGAAGGGGAGAGAGGTCAATAAAGTCTCTTGTTCCTTACCGGTCGGGGCATTCTGGCCAGTTGTCCACGTCAGGAGACCAACAACAAAAGGGTCCCAGGTCTGGTCCATTGGCAGGCAAGCTGGCCCCTGAGTACCCCGAGTGGTCAGGATGTCAGTCTTGGTGAAGAAGAGTCCCCACCAGAGTCGCCATTTGTTGCAGGAAGGTGGATACCTTCCAGGGCCCAAAACTGGGTTCTTGTCTAACACTCAGAAATGAATTGTCCGAGGAGACACATGTGCTGACAAAGCAAGAGATTTTACTGGAAAAGGGCACCCAGGTGGAGAGCAGTAGGGTAAGGAAACCCAGGAGAACTGCTGAGTAGAGACTCTAATTTGGAACTTAAAAACATTTTAGGATTTTTATTGTTGAGGTAGCAGTAATTTCAGAGAAACTTTTTATTTTAATCATAGCCCACAAGCAATGTATTTAATATACCATTTATTCAGTGGTTGCTTCAATCACACACATACACACACACATAGGCATTCATACATCATTCACCTTTTGAAGAAAAGATTATGTATTTCTATTATTTCCACAGTTGCACTTTTTACATCTGTTTATTTTCTTCAGAGAAGACATCAAAGTTTTGCAAAGACCAGCTGTATTCTCATTTCTTATATGAAGGAAACTTAGTTCCCAGACTTAGTGTCTGTGTCAATGGTTTTCACCTAGAACTTGGGATGGGACTGTATCAACACCAAGGTTACATTTAGAATTGTTAAAGGAACAGAACATGACCTTCATCCTCCAGAAGCTCACAAGCAAATGAGAGACATTGGTGAAATACAAAGAAAAGGCGCAGGAAAGGACTGGATCTATCATTTATTTATTTATTTATTATTTTCATTTTCTTATTTCCCAAAAGGAAGTAGCAAAAGCTGCCTACCAAAATAAAATATACTGTATTTAACTTCAGTTCACTGTGCTCATTCTGACTGGAGTGATATTTTCCCTCCTCTCTTTCCTGGATTGACCAAAAATAAAAAAAAATTGAACTTAATTTCTGAAAAAAGATGAGGAAGGAAATAATAAATTAGGGCATTTCAAATATATCTTATACATCCCTATTAATATTCCAACATGAAAAATCAGATATTCCTTAGCCCCAAACAATATAGAGTTTAACTACAATAGCAATCAAAAGAAGAATAATTGAAACTTTTATGGAAATTTTTCTTCAAAGGCTTGAACAATTTTAGTACCCAGTGATAAGTAAAATTTAAATCTAAAAGCATTGTTACATACTCCTTAATTTTGATTGCCTATACTTTGCAAATCTTAGTTTTCTTTTCTAGTTTTGTATACATGCAAGCTATGTCCTTGTATTTTCATCTACACATCTCATTTGAATGCAGATTATTTTAGAAACTCATGAGAGTATGTTTTGCAGATTGAGAATAATAGCTCTCTGTCCAATATGATTACACATATTTATTATGACATTTTTTCTAAACCAATTTTAATAAAAACAAACATTTGCTCACTCAGAAGCAGGAGTTGAAGAAGAGATTCCTTTGTGGAATCATAGAATTTTTTTTGGTTTAAAATATGTCAGAGTCTCTTTTGCCTTTACTGAGGCTATTTGGATATCCTTTAGTTTGGGGTTTTTTGTTGTTGTTCTTGTTGTTTTGGTTTACTTTATTTGTTTTGTGTCATGCATTTTTTTTTTTTTTTAACTGACAGCAGATTAGTCCAGTCCTGCTTCTGTTGCAAGGAAGAATCAGTTCAGGTGCTGAGATACTCTGGGAAATTTTCAAACAACAAAATAATCTGAGACATCTAATTTTTCAAACCAAAAATTGTTGTTGTTGTTTATGAGCTAAGTCATATCTGACTCTTTTGCAACCCTATGCACTAAAACCTGCCAGGCTCCCCTGTCCATGGGATTTTCCCCAGCAGGAATACTGGAGTGGATTGCCATTCCCTTTTTTAGGGGATCTTTGCAACCCAGGGATCAAACCCATGTCTCCTACATTAGCAGGCAGAATCTTTACCACTGAGTCACCAGGGAAGTGAACGTGTGAATCGCTCAGTCATGGCTGATTCTTTGTGACCCCATGGACTATAGACA